>NW_025335268.1:70207453-70299580 GCF_004798865.1 Varanus komodoensis | reverse complement strand
ATTTATTTATTTATTAATTAAAACATTTCTATGCCGCCCCTTGCCAAGGCCTCGGGGTGGCTTACAACATCAAATACAAAATACATTAAAACAATAACAATTAAAATATATACAGTAAAATAAAATAAGCCGCCCTGGCCCACCTTCCCTTCCCTTCCCTTCCCTTCCCTTCCCTTCCCTTCCCTTCCCTTCCCTTCCCTTCCCTTCCCTTCCCTTCCCTTCATTGCTAGCTTCTTTGGAGCACAAATTTTGAGGGAAAGCCACAAATAAATAATTTCATGGTGACCCTTCTAACTGGAGACGCATGGAACTACCATACTTCCCTCAGAAGTATGTTTTCAGAGCATGTAACGACCAGACTGGACTTGACTTAGCTTGTGGGAAAGTGGTGAATGTGGGAATTTTCTCTTCCTCCTCCTCCTCCTCCTCCTCTTCCTCTTCTCCTCCTCCTCCTCCTCCTCCTCTGGTAATGTATCCCATGGTCTCTTGTGGTCATGCACATGTGTATGTGCATGTGCGGGTGAGAGAGGCAGAGCAGTTTCACCAGGACCACAACAGGATAATGGCGACTACCCTGCACTGACCCTGAGACTAGTACAGGAAGCAGTCATTTTTAAATGGCCGTAGCCGTCTTTAATTTTCCAAAATGCAGAGAGTACCTATGAAGAGGGTTCTCTGGAAACAAACTACAAACAGCATCTGCTCTGGTTCTGGTTCCTCCCTAGAATTTCGCCTTATCTTCCAAATACAGCTGAGAAAAAAAGAAAAAGCTGTTTTCGAGGTGGGTGGAATGGCTGCGAATCAATCCTAGCCAATGTGGTACAGGCCTAGCCTTGAGTTATGACTTCCAGAATTGGGAGACATGAATCACAAGCCAAACATCTGAACATGTTGAATTTCTTATAATGCGTGGTTCCCCCACCAATTTCAGGCCTTCAAAGGGTGGTCCTCTTTTACAAAGAAGAGTCCTCTCTTTGCAAGTCTGCCAGACGATGCTCCTGTTTGAAGGACTGTTCAGTCCACGTCCAGTTTAGGGATAATGACCCATCCGAAGGCAGAATTAGGCCTTGGAATTGCTCATTGACAGCATCCAGAAGGCACAAGCAACTTGGTCACAGACTTAAGATGAGTTGTATATTATTCCAATTTCAGTTCAGTTGAGTTGTACTAATTGTAACTCTAGAGCAATTACATATAACAAAAAGAAAACCTTATTGCATGTAATAAACATCCAAAGTAAAAATGGAGAAATTAACAATAGATCAAAAAAGTTACTGAGCATACCAAGCTGACAAACAAAAATTAATTTTAAAAACTCCTTAGCAATTTCCACCTTTCATAAAGTGTGTACTGACTAAGTCAATACGAAACATGCAAAGTTAACATTGAATTCTGAACAGCCATGTTTTCTTACATACAGCCTGTTTCATCTGCCTTTAACTCTGCCAGCCAGCTAATGCTTTTATGAAATGGGACTCCTTGACATCTTTATGAACTTGTTGTAAAGCTTCAAGTCTATCTCTTAGCAAGCAGATCAGCTGGTATCGTTACTTAAATTAGAACATTTCTTTCAAAAATGCACCTTTACATACAAGTTAGCATATGCAAATAGGTCTCTCTGGTGCTCTGTTTTGGTGATGCATGGTCCCCTGGCCCATCTGCTTTAATGTAGGCGACCATCAACGAGAAGTTACACTGCAGAAGGGCCTAAGATGGCGCCTTGGCTGAAAAAGGAGAGAACACGCGGTGAATAATCCACCAGCCATGGTGTAGCTGTTCTCCAGTAGATATGCGTATCCATTTCCATATAATTGCAACATGAATTCATGATGTAGGTTCTGATGTAACAGTATACACCAACTCAACTTAACTTAATTACTGTACAAATGAACAACAGAGTAAATGACAAGCAGAATCCAATTAAATTAATCAAAACTTGGGTGTGGAGGTGGCAGAAGGCAGCAATTGTACTCGGGAGGAAAAACTCATTCTCATTTGGACATAATTATCAGGCTTTTCTTTTGCTTTTTTTGACATAGCCCAACAGCAGTCTTTCTTTCTTTCTCACTCTTCGTTCTCTTTTTAATTTCTCCACCTTTTTTCCTGATAACCGAAAAAAACTAGTCTGGACCTATCTTTTAAGAGCAAGTGCCGTGTTCATTCCTTCTGCATTCTGTACGTTAATCATTAAATATAATTAATTAGAGCATCTTGTAATTAACTTGGGAAGAATAATTATACAAGAGAATGAGTTTGTAACCACATCACATTTCTTTGATTTGGAAAGGAGAAAAATAGGATAAACTGCTTGTGGAATTAGATGAATAATGATGCGTTCATTCACCTGGAGACAAAATGTTGCTCTCATACCCAGAACTAGTTTAAACAGCAAGAAGGATGCAGCAGAGTTTTCCTGTGTTGGACCATTTGAAGTTATGCATTTGAAGACTTTCCAGTAGTGGAAACATACCTGAATGTAGAAAATAAGACTGGTAGGATAAAGGGTTCACTTCACTCTTTTTGCTACATGCTGACTTTCTGAGAGCGCAGGATCTTGGAGCTGGGAATAATGCTGCAGTATTCCAGATGATGCCAGGGGGCTGTAGGATTCTGCCCCAAATATTTGAAAGACTCTGAATGCCCAGTCAGAAAAGCTGGTGATAAGGTCGTAGGGATCTGTGTAATAACCAGTCTTGGAATCATCTTTTCTTTCTGTTTTCTTTTTTGCAAATGTTTTTCTGCACCACCCAGAAATGGATGCAGATCAGACCCAGTGCGCATCTGGGAAATCAGAACATTACCTGCCTGGAGATGCCTTCTGTGGAACAGGAAATACAGATCTAAAAATATGCCAGTTTGAAAAGTGCACAAGGAAAATGCTTACCTTTCAACTATGCACAGAATGTGCTTCAGTAGCATAGAAAAATGAAATGAAAAGGCTGCAGATAATTATTGTCACTGCCACTTGGGTCTAGAGTGGGACTGCGCCACGCTTAGCCAAAGGGGAACACTGGCAACCTGCGGGAGGAAAAGAAGGGGAGCAGCACAGTGTGAAATGAACAAAATGAAGTGTAGCCTGAAAGGGAAGCTTGCAAATCCTTCTGCCCTCGTGGCACTGAAGCCTCCGTCACCGATGGACAGATCTGTTGTGACGGTTACGTTCCCCACAGTGAGGAAATTCATGACCAGAAGAGAAGGCATGGATAGACACATCCTGCAGGCGCTAATGCTATGCAACGGAGGCTGGTGGCTCCTATATCGGGGGGGGGGGGGGGGGCTCCTTAACCATTGCAGCTTTTCTTTCAAGCATACTGAGAACTATCACTGGTGTGCCAAGTGGTTAACCTGTTTGGGGATGAAGTGCAGCACCATGGTGAGTGCCCAGAAAGCTCAAAAGAACAGCTGCAATGGATGAGGAGGTCCACTGACGCAGGAGCGGCTGGCCTCCCGTGGGTAGAAACAAGATGAGTCAGAAGGGTCCTCCCAGATCATCTAGCCTGACCCCTGCCTCCAGTCAGCTGTGCTCATGTAATCCCCAACATGTGGTTGTCCTTGAACACCGTCACTGATGGGGCCTCAACCACCTCCCTTGGAAGCCCATTCCATATCCCAGGGGTCCTAACCATCAAGAAGTACTTCCTGACATCCAACCTGAAGCCCAGCTCCTTGAGCTTTGCGCCATTGGAAAGCATCCTGCCCTCCACTGCAGGGAGGAGCAGGGCCAGGCCCAGACCCGGACATCCCTCACATACCTATAAGTCACTAAAAGATCCCCTCAGAGTCTCCTCATCTCCAGGCCGAAGAGACTCGGTTCCCTCAATCTCTCCTAATATGCCATCCCCACCAACCTGGCTACCGTTCTTGTGATCCTGCGCCAACTGATTCTAACCTAGTTAAGTCTCTCCTATAATGTGCGGCCTAGAACTGGATGCAGTACCATGGAAAATTTAAGCAGGGTTGGGATGAGCCCTGTCAGGACCCGTTCCTCCAAGCATTCATGGGCTTCCTCTTGTCTTCCCAAGTGAGCCAAGCCCAGTGAAAGTCCACCAATGCTCAAGAAACCCAGCTTTTTCCACGCCAGCGGCTGTGGTTCGGGGGCTGCTGTCCTGGGCCTCCACAGAGTGGACCAGAGTCCAGGCTGAATCCTGGGTGGATTCCTGACATGTCCCTAAATGCAGGGACAATAATTCTGCTTCAACCAGGATTACAACACATCTCACCAAGACAAAGGAGACCGGCACGTTGAGTCGTGCAGTGCTTGGTCTGCCAAACTCGGATGAGCAAATTCAAGGCTGCACCTCTTCCTTCGTAAATGTTAAACAAATACAGGACAGCCTCAAATAATGGGCTGTTTCTGTAAAGTAGGATGCCTGTCTAGCCTGTGGCCCGGTGGCGGGGCAGAAACTTCTCACAAAGCAGTTCTCAGTTCGGCATCCGTGAGGGAAGGTAACATCGTGGGCTGGCTGGGATAATGCGGAACCCTGCTGAGGACGGATACCTTATCCCATGATAAAGGGACACTAAGGGGCAGCAGATGCCTGGGCAGCTGGCTGAAGAAATGTGTGGCACAGGCAAAGGAGCGAGAAGGACCAACCTTACGGGTTGGGAAGGATGGCGAAACCTGCCATGGGTTCAAAGGAGGGCGAATGTCTAAGGATCCCACCCATGCATTCCGGAGCACACTGGCCTTTTCAGGCTGCTGTAGGGTCTGTGGACTTGCAGAACATTCTTTCTGAGGTTCCAGCATGTTTCCACAAATTTAGTTGTGGAACGATTTTTTAAAAGATGGCCAAAAATGTACATTTTCTGCATAGGCTAAAGTGTGAACGTATGCATTTGCGGGGGGTGTTAGAGATCATACTGTTCTAGGAATGCGGTTTTGCACAAATGTGTACAAACAAATGTGCGAAAAGTGTGCTTTTGCCAATGGGCAGGCGATGGAACGAAATGTGCTTGAGAATGCGGAACAGACGTTGCAACATCCCTGGGGAGGGTAGAGAACCAGCGCAGTGAGGTATTTAGGGTATTTGGCCTGGGATGCGAGAGATCCAGGTCCTAGTCCCTGCTCAGTCATGAAGCTCATTGGCTGACTTTGGGCCAGTTGCAGACTCTCAGCTCAGTCTACCTCACAGGGTTGTTTTTCTGAGAATAAATTGGAATCATGTAAGCTTCCCTGGGTTCAGCATGTGTTGTGTTTAGTTGCGAAGTCATGCCCGACTTATCATGACCCCACGGACAACATTCCTCCAGGCTCTCCTGTCCTCCACCATCCCCCGGAGTCCACTCAAGCTCACACCAACTGCTTCAGTGACTCCATCCAGCCACCTCATCCTCTGCCATTTCCTCCTTCTTTTGCCATCTATTGTTCCCAGCATCAGGCTCTTCTCCAGGGAGTCCTTCCTTCTCATTAGGTGGCCAAAGTATTTGAGTTTCACCTTCAGTATCTGCCCTTCTAAAGAGCAGCCAGGGTTGATCTCCTCTAGGACTGACCGGTTTGATCACCTTGCGGTCCAAGGGACTCGCAGGAGTCTCCTCCAGCACCACAATCCAAAGGCCTCAATCCTTCGGCGCTCAGCCTTCCTTATGGTCTAACTTTCACAGGGTTCCTCATAAAAGAGAAGAAAAGCATTGCAATGCCATCATAACACATTACATTGTTATGCAATAATGTTGTCATTACACACTTGGAGGAGGAGCTTGGAGAAGAACGGGCTTCTCTGGCTGCTCTTTTACCCATTCTCCCCTACAACTCTTCTCCCTTTCTCTTCTCAGTGATAAATTGTTGCCACCTTGTTGTCTGGCTCATCCCATTCTTGTCACTTCACATGCCTTCCTTGTCCTCATAAAAGCATTCATCATCTCTCTTTTACCGTGGTTTAGAGCTTCTGAGACAGTCCAGTGCAAATCCCAATGGCTCAGATCCTGCGGTCTCATGCCTGGCCTTCCACTCATGGATCCTGTCCATGGAAGATATGGGGGCAAAGCGGGTGGTTGGTGGAGGAGAAGAGACAAATATCCCTCATTGGTGCCGCAGCCCACAAGTCCCGGCAAATATCTACCGCTGAAGAACATGGCAGGAGCCTATGCAACAGGAAAGGGGAGTTGGCGAAAAGCCCTTCCTGCCCACCTCTGATGGGTGGGACTCTCTTCTGGGTCATCAGCCCTTCTGTGAAGAGAAAGCCCTCACTGGAGCCAAGCTGCCTCATTCAGGATTACGTCTGACCTAAATGTATATGATTATTTAGCAGTGTTTTAGGCCTTGCTCTTCTATTTTATCTCCTATGGAGCACTTGAACATCTGTCAATAATATCATCTTCTCTTCCTTCTTCTGAGCCACAATACTGTTTGCTTTTGTGTTACTGCTCATTATGGGATTGCTATTTTCATCCATGGGTTCAGTCCATTTCACCTAAAGTCTTTGGTGCATTCTTTCTCTTGAGTATTGCCTGCATTTGGTCTAAGGCCAGGTTGCAGAACCTCAGACCTGGGGGCCATGTCTGTCTCTCCTGAGGCCCCAATCCACCGTCAGGGGTTCCCGTGAAGGCCATGGACCCTTCTGCTGGCTGTGCTCCCTTTCCTCCAACCATTTCCTAGTCTAACAGGCTCAACTGCCTCACAGAAGGTTTAGTTTCTGGGAGTAATTAAGCAATTTCAAGCTCAAATTGACTGGTATTTTGTCCCTGCGCCTCTTGCGTACAGCTCACCCACCACTGGAATGTGGTCCCCAAAAGCATCTCTGAAATGAGATTTGCTCTTGGGCTGAAACTGGTTTTGCATCCCTCATCTAAACCAAACCATTCTGAGATCCTTTGTCTCTGTCCTCCCAATTCTCTCCCCTTATTTCTTTCAAATCTCTTCAAAAAACCTTATTTAGTCTGAACTCCTTCTTTTAACTCTCTTAGTAGCGATTTTCATTCTGCTTCAAATTATCTTCGCTCTGCGGAAGCTGGCCTGTATGCGATCATCCTCCACATGTGGACGTCCACATGGTGGGCATGTCGTGAGCGGAGCCGGCTGGTGCCGGAGGTCAGACTGGACGGCCTGGGAGGCCCCTTCTGACTCGCTCTGTTTTCTATGTTTCTATGTTTCTGTCATAGGGTCATTTTAGTTCTCCTGTGCTCTTGGATCGCACTTTTGCACCTAACACTGCTGGTGGTGTTTTACTCTTGCCACCGCTTCATCGCTTCTATCTCCTCCTCCTCCTCTTTCTTTTATTAATTCCTTCTTGGTTGATCTCACCTTGGGGAAATGCCACCCAGCAAGGCTCCTTCTAGCCCTCCAAACTCAACCAGGTACAGCCAGCCAGTTGAAGTTGGGAGAAACAGGCAGCCAGGAGTGCCTTACGAGAGTTTCTTCCACCCTGTAAGTCACAGCCACATTACTGTCTAGGCCTCTATTCCTGCTTGCAAGAAGGAGAGGCTGAGGCATGGCCTGAATTCCTTGTTTCCCAGCCGAATGTTGCTCCTCTGCTTCCAGGCCCACGGAACAAGCCTGGCGCCAGCTCTGAAGTTGCCCTTGCAACTATTGCTTGTAAGCCACCCCGAGGCTTCGGCGAATGGGGCGGCATAAAAATGTTTTAATAATAATAAAAAATAAAACTTCGGAGCTGCAACACAAAAGAATCTATCTGAGCTGCCAGGATGGAGCATCGCTTCGAGCTTGGATCCACAGCTCCCTTCTCCGAGGTTGATGCCCTAAATTTTCCTGTGGGTATCCAGATAGGATCTATCGGCCATAGGATTATGACCTAAGTGCTTCTATATAGGGTTTCTGTCAATAGCCTCCTTCTTCATTTCTTTCTAATACTGGTGTGCTTTAAGTGTTCTGTTCTTGGTCGTCTCAATTTTTTATGTATTCTTCGTGCTGGTCTATTTCCTCATTTGGTTTACAGAATTGCTTTTCTGGAGATGATATTAAGTCAAATGTTTCCGTTTCATTTCTCTCTTCTTCTGTTCTCCAAAGTATTTTTCTGATTCATTGATGTCTCGTCATACATCGAAAATCAATCTGCAGAAAATGGAATTAACTCCAAAAACTTCTATGTATCTATCTTTAGATGATTCTGTCATTAATTCTGTACATCTGTAGTTTTGGAGGTTTTTTTTAATTAATCAGAAAGATAAAAAACTTTCCTTAGGATTTACAATAAACTTTTCTCTCATTTCGTCATCCTTTTCCTTCACAAAGTTTGTCAAATTGGCTCTCTCTTTCTCACCGGATTAAGTTTAAGCTCCTGTAACATGCTTTTAAGTGTTGCCATGATCTCCTCTATCTCTCATCTCTGCTTTCCCTCCACACTCCTTCTTGGTTGCCCTGCTCTCCAGATACTAATCTTTTAAAATATAATCTCTTGTGCACCATGTCTAGACCTTTTGTTTATGTTTTTTTAATCTCACTGCTCCGTATGCTGAATCATTCTTCTCCTATTGATCCAATTGGCTTCTCCTCTTCCTTTAAAAAGTTCTTGAAAACTCATTTTTTTACTGTTCCTTTTTCTTCCTTCCTTCTTTCTTTCCTTGTTACTTTTTCTGACACACATTTCAAAACTTTCTCTTCCTCGCTCCTTTTACTTCATGTTTGTAAGCTGTCCTGGGTTGATTTCCATGTAGGATGGGGTAGAAATATTTTGAATGAATGAATGAATGAATGTTTATGCATGCATGAATGTATGGATTCTAGTTTTAATAAGCCATATAACAACTACTGTCCAGGTAGATTACGAAGAAGTAAAATAATACACTATGATGCAGTTAGAAGACTATAATGCAAATGACAAACAGTACAGGGTGTGAGAGAGAGACGAAAATGAACATCCATAAAATTCTAAAAGCAAATTTTCTAAACTGCTCAGGAGAAATGAAAAGTCTTTTCCTGGGAATAAAGGATAACACTGTGGGCACCTCTTTGGGGAGGATGTTCCATAGATGGGGTGCCACAGCTGGGAAGGCCTTGTGTTGAAGCTACCTGCCTAACTTCCTTAGGTGAAGGCATCCAGCGGAGGGCTCAGATAGCCCTTGGGTCTGAGCAAGTCCATATTGGAGGAGAGGTTCTTTTATTAGGTCCAGTGGTGCGAATGTATCAACAGAGGGTTGGACTAGAGTCCAGAGGCTAACAAGACATCCATTCCTGTATTCCATCCATTCCTGTATTCTTTCCATACCTGGGGTGGGGGAGGAAGCAAGTTCCTCAAAAGGAGCGTTCTCAGAAGTAGCTGTTAGCTTGGCTTCAACAAACTGCTCTGTGCATGCTCAGATACTCATGCTGTGGGGATCACGCTAGCAGGATGCACTTCAGAGAATAAAAAGCTTTTGCCAAAGAACATTCTGCAGCTTTGAAAGTACGAAGGGGCAGCGTTAGCCTCTGAACATAACTGTAGTGGGCATTGCTACAGCACTTTAAAGAGTCCTTTGGAGATTCATGGCACTCCTTAAGAGATGGGTTTGGGCAACCCTCCTGCTGCATTCAGTGGAAACCAGAGGGGTCAGGGCCATACAGGCCACCCCCCCCCCCCGCCCCACTGCAGGCCACCATGCAAAAAGCGCAGGCACCTGGTCCCTCCTCAGCAACTTCTATCCCTGCTCGGCAGTGCTCAGCACTTGCCGAACAACCGCTTGGCACGCATCCTGGGGGAAAAGTCCGGCTGTTGTTGGAGGGGGTGCAGCCCCCAAATGTTTATGGTTACCCATATACAGAAGAGAGGATATGAGAGGGGCAGCAGCTTGGGCCATGGCATTACAGTGCAGAGCAGAAGAAGGTTTGCCAGCCTGAACGGCCTGCAGCCAGTTGGGAATTGGAGGACCTTTTTCTCCACTGAAATGTGTGCAAGTTTGTGTCCCAAATCAGTTTAAATTTTAGGTGCACAGCCCATACTTTCCATTCTGCCCAACCTTTATCATGCTCTTTAGCTTCTCTCTCTCATGAACAAACTGCTGAGACGTTCTGCACAGACTGATTTTATTGATTGTATTTTCTGTCTGTTGATGCTCTTGCTGGTGGAGGCTGCCGTTATTTTGCTATCGGGTGCATTTTATTTCTTGTTATATTTGCTCTGATGGGTGTGCATTTTGGGAATCAGTGCACATATTTCATAGCGGGATGGCGAAAGAAAGCAAAACACACCGGCATTTTGTCCAGCATCTCAGCATCAGACAAGCAGATCCTTTGGGATGGTAACAAGCAACACATTCATTCATTAAAAGCTTTTATAGGCCATCTAATATGAGCATCTCAGGACGGCTTACAAGAACACCCCCCCCCAAATATAAAACAAAACAAGGCACTGTATCCAACCTCAGTAGTAAAACCCAGAATAAAACCAAATGAACATTAAACTGATGGGAAAATTAAAAGGGTTTTGCCTGATGCTGAAAAGAATAAAGTGATGGCACCAGATGAACCTCCCTGGGGATCACATTCTAGAGTCGGGGCACCACTGCTGAAAAGGCCCTTCTCTGGGTAACTACCCTCCTAATCTCCTTCAAGGAGGGGCTTCTGCACAAGGACTTCTGTCTCAGAGCTCAAGGGGCAGGGAGGCCTCTTGACCTCTCCTGTCAACCCACCTTAGCACTTGATATTCAGGCACACTGCCTTAGAACAGTGAAGCTCCATTAGTTCTAACTGCTGAGAGGTGTTGAGGAACTAATTCCTCATGACTTTAATCTGAGATTAAAATAGAAGATTTCTAGGAGTTTTTTTTAGGTCCAAGCCATCATCATTCTCCTATAATTAAAAAGAAGAAGAAAGGAAAAAAGGAAAGAAAGAACAGAAAAAATGGGGATGCCTTGAGTCAGCTTTCTTGTTTAAGATGCACATGTAAAATGACTGAATATCTCGGACTGATGTTGTCAATTCTGGTGCTTTATTCTTTCTGCAGCTCCCTTTCTCATTCAATTTCAATCTAATCTGAGAGGAATTGTGGCTCATTGCTAGACAAAGACAAGTTTCACTTTGGCGTCCTGCGTCATCTAGGTACACACGCTTCCTCTTTGCATTTTTGCGGTTGGCTTCGGCTTCGCAGGCTGATCAGAGTGGGGGATGGTTTGGGGTGGGGAGAAAGGACGACTGTGTGACAGACGCTGGGGAAATGAAAGATGGGATTGTTTGACAGCCACAGCACCTGGCCGCGGAGATTCCACTGACTGGCCATAGATAATGGGACATCACAATGCGATAGGTCTCCCTTTCTCCTGGGGGTCACAGACTGGAGGACAAAAGGACATTGAAATGGGACTTGGGTGAAATGCCTCTTTCATCGGGAATAGCGGGCATTCCCTATTTGTGGTCCTCCCTGTCTTATGCCTCTCTGCACATGGGCTGGGGGAAACCCCCAGGGCTGCAACATGCGCCTCCGACTGTTTTGGTCTACAGTTCCCATCAGGCCCAGCTAGCATGGCCAGTCTGGTATGCTGAGGGTCACAGGACACGGTGCCTTGTAGGTACTAAATGGGAAAGGCTGGGCAAAGTTAGATCTAGCCCAGAACATCTGGCCAGAGATCAACTCCTTCCTCAGCCACAGTGCAGCTGTTCCCTCTCAGGCTAACCTACCTGCCAGGGTTGTTGTGAACATGTACGGCATCTCACCCTGCCCTTTTTGGAACCAGGGCAGGATAAAAATAGAATAAATAGATGCTATTATCCTTTACAATCAAACCATCTTTCAATGAGATCATTTCCCCCACTTGCGGGATTCGCTTGCAGCAAACTTTGTGCTCGAGGAAGCTCAAACCCAAAACTCAAACCCAAAACGCTCCCATGCCCCACGTCTTTCTCCCCCACTGTTGCAGCTTGGATTGTAAGCTCCTTGGGGCTTAGACTTTGTTTAAAGCAAGGGAGACATTTCCTACACCCCCCCTGGAACATTCTGAGGACTACACTCCTGTTACCACAACCATGTCACCATCAAAAATGAATAAAATGGGTGGTTTGCTACCAAAATTCAGCAGCAAACCTCTGTGGGACTCAGACAGGACATAATTAGGTGGAAAACAAGCTAAATTTGGCACTTCAGAGTCTCTGTAGCAGTTTGCTACAAACCACTGGTAGGTGTTTTTCTTTTTGGCTGCTACTACCAGATTTTGATGACACATTGGTGGCAGTGTAGACCAGACTCCTGGGCTCAAGGTTTGGAAGAATGATTGGAGGACAGATCCAAGGAAACAGTCGTCCAGCCGGATATTTCTGAAAAACAGAAACTCCTTGGAAACTCAGTTTAAAATGAATGCAGTTGGAAACAACCAAGCAGATTCATTTTTAAAAAATCCTTTCAATCAAAGCTATACAGGATTTGCTGTGGAGCCCAATGCAACAAGCTTAGGAATGAAAACAAAATTGAGAACTGGAGTGGTCAGGGATGGGAGATTGAGCCCAGACACCTTGGGCTGACTTCTGTTGGAAAGAGGGTGGTGGATGAGCTGGATCATTGGGCTGGTTTTGCAAATCTAAATTGTTGGGAATGGCTGGTCATGCCAGCATCCTCGGCCCCTGCTTTCCAACCTGTGACACTAACTGCATGGGGGATCAGACTGTCCAAATTGGGGGCGGGGGTAAGTGCACTGGGCCATTCTCAGAGCATGAATGATCTGATCTTACACAGGTTTACTTAGAAATATTTTTCATCATCTTTGTCATCTCATGTTAGCACATTCAGAGAATTTCACAAGCTTGTTCTCAGTCTCCTGGGACTTTTCAGCTCACTTAATCCCCATCATGGCAGGAGGAACTGAGTCAACTGACGTTGCCTGTTGTGGGGCGTGTTGGTGTTCTTAAGACTCTTCACAGTTCTTGCACTAGCAAAATTGTCTGGGAGCACTGAATTTAATGGTTCAGATCAAGAAGATGGAAGGATGCCTGGTTGTCTGAATGCTTGTTGCAACGCAGTTCCTGGGAACAGAATCAGAGGGTTGTGCATTTTATGCTGGTCACCCAAAACTCTGCCTCTGCTGGATGTTCATTTGACAAAACACTTTGTCAAACATTTGACATTTGACAAACATTTGACATTTGACAAAGCACAACACCCCCTTCAGAGGAGAAAATGACCAAGAATAGGACCTGTCCCAGCCAAGGTGAAACTGAAATGATTGATTTTCATACCCACAAAAAGCAAAATCTGTTCTGTCATGCTTACAGATCTCTGAACTCAGTTCGAGGAAAACAATAAGTTGTTCGTGTTGTTTGTCTCCTGCTGAAACATACTAGATTACTTTGGGTTGGGGATTACAAAATGGGCATTACTTTGGGTTCATAGAAGAGTCCTCACTGCCACGTACGGTTACGTAGACCATTTAGTGAGAATATTGTGATGTATCGTCACGTCATCTCCAGCTTATGGTGACCCTATGAATGAACACCCTCCGGAATCTCCCCTCCAGTTCTTCAAAATTCAAGACTGTGGCTTCTTGACACGATCATCCCCATCTTTCAATTTAGTCTTGCTCTTTAAAACTGTAGTTGGGATGGTGAAGACTTGAACACTGATTGGCTAAGTTGGCCTGAGGTTATGGAATGCCCATCAACATCCCGGAAACAAGCTTGTCAAAACGTTTGTGATCCTTTTCTCTGAGGAAAAGGAGGCATTAATTAATTCATTCATTCATTAATTACATGTTTCTCTTGCTGAATAGCTGAAACTTCACAACAGTTTAAGACAAGTCTTTTTTTTTAACAATTGGAGGGTTAAGCATAACACAGATACGGGCTCAGTGGTTTTGGGTATAATGCTCTGTGGCATCCAGTCAAGCATGGAAGGTGCTGGGAACTGAGGTTTACCTCCACATGCCTCTTGCCCTCAAAAGCAATTCAGTGGCCAGTTTCAGCTGCCTGCATCTTTTCCCTCTCCTTGCAAAGAGGAGGGACAGAGGTGCTGATGGGATTTGTAGGCCTCGCCCCTCCCATCCCTATTCCCTGGAATGCCCCCAGCCACTGACCTGAAGGAGATGTCTCTCCAGGGCCTCAGTCAGTGCCAGAGGAGGTCTCAGTGGCTCAAAGTGCAGAGACAGCTTCTCCAAAGCAAGGTCCTTGCAGCTGATCAGACAGTGCCTACCAGCTGGAGGGTGTCACCCTTAGTCGTCCAGAAGGTGTAATAAACTAGCACCAACTTTTATGGATTGCAACCTGTTTCATTAATGAAACTGGAAACTCTGGGACTCAAAGACACAGGCAGATCTGCAGCAGTCCCGTCTCTGAGAAGGAGCACAAATATGCATAGAAACCATCATCCTTATTGAGCCCTGGATGAACCCAATCCAATGTCTTTGTCATCTTTGTTCAGCAATCTCTGCTCCACGGGCTTGCTTGGACGGGTCTACATACAGAGAATTAAAACTGGATATACATCCATTCAACTCTGTCAGTTTCAAAGAGGTTGAGGAATTGTGGGTTGGTAAGGGGCTAATTTTCTCGTTTTCATGAGAGATTTGTTCGCCTCGCAGCCTTCTCCTAGGAAAGAGGTTAATGATTCAACCTGCTTAAGCATATTATGCAGCGATGTCCTAACTCAAAATGTCCATAACAGGTCTAAAAGACATGTAATGCAGGCTCAGGTAAGAGGAGCAGGGATAGCCCCTGCTTCTTGCTACTGCAGAACATCCTGGTGCTGCTGGAAAAGATGCTGGAAAATGCTTTGTGGCATTTGCCGGAATCGGTCTTGAAAACCATAGGAGACGAGTTATACTCCCCGGTGGTGTTAATGCCACTTTAACTGATGCATTGTCAGAGTAATGTATATTTTGGCAGGGACCAGGTAAGCATTAATATGGTGTGCTGGCTGCGATCAGGTAAACTGTCTTTCTTATGATGACTGCCCTTTCTTCCTTAAACAGGGAGATTACAGGCCTCAGTGTGGCATTAGGTTTCCTGGAATTCAGAGTTCTCCGGAGTTTCCATTTTTTGTTTAATGGTCCACCTAGTAATAAAGAATAGTTATTGTCCAATAATTGTCTGTTGTTCAGGTAAGGAGCTCAGAATCATGTTTGATGAGAACTGCACTGAATAGAAAAGGGAGAGGGGTAGTTTTTCACCTAAGGTCCCCCAAAGCTTCTGCAGTCCTATTGGGAGAAGTTGAGGATTGAAGTAGGTCCATCCACTTTCAAAGCATGTTCTCCACCACTCAGCTGCAGTCACGGATGAATTGGGATTTGAACCCATGTCTGTACCCCACACTGTAGCCCAATGTTTCTCATCAGTTTGACCCTGTCACCTCCTTCATTTACTTTCCCTGTAGACCTTCCTACTCCCATCACAGCAATCTGACCAACTGCCTGGAGCAATAAGACAGAACCCTTCAGATGATGTTGGAGGCAAACTTCCATCGGCCCCAGCCAAAATAGCTAATTGCCAGGAATAATAGGAGCTGCAGTCCCAGAACAAAGGCAAGTGGTGGGTCTCCAGTACTATGAAACGGAGGAGTTGAGAGACATATAGTTGAGAGCAAGGCTCAAATGCACTCAGAATAAGCACAGCAAATCTTCATATTCTGCTGTGCTAATTTGCCATCTGCAGCAAGAGAAAACTGAATCTTATTTATGATAAATACTTTTAGAACGCCCTTTGATCCTATTCCAGAGGCCATCTTGATTTCGTCTGGGATGAAAGCAATCAAACGTGGCGATTGCCAAGGCGCTTTGGACTTTGTGTTGGAAGGACTTATGTGGTTTTTGAATATGAAAGGAAGGAAAACGCATTGTTCTGGGAAGCACCAGGCCAATCCGTAGTGCGATTGAGGCAGTCGGAGTGTTTCCTGGTTCTACTTTCTTTTGGCGGGCCAATGTGATTGTGCGACGTGAAAGACAGATGCCCCACATTTTTGTCACCCATTTATAACATGACATTCGGAGCACGGAGGTTCTAAGCGTTGCATTTGAGAATGCTCTTTGTTTCCTTCCATCACTGATGTGTTGAGTGTGTGTGTGTGAGAGAGAGAGAGAGCGAGAGAGAAGCCTGCGAGGTGCTCTCTCAAACTCCAGTCACCGGTGTCAGTCAGGCGTTGCGTTAATAACAGAACGCGGCCTGTGCAAAGTATTCTGCATTGGAGCAGAACTGGAATTGCAAAGGAACAAACTTCTTGGCGTGGCCAAGGGGAAAGCTGAACAAACAAGGGCTTCCAGAGCCCGTTCAAAAATGTGTCAAAGTGACATTAATAGGGACTCACTGCGTACATTGTCCAGTAAAATATGAATGTAAATATTAGGGAAATCTCTGTGCTTTTAATCAGCTGCTTTGGAATCCAGTATTTGAGTTGGATTTCACTCCCGGAGTTGCAGGTCTTGTTTGAGTTTCAAAGCTTTGCCTTGCAGATGGTTTCAACTTACCTGTGGGATTCTCTTAGCAGACGGCTGGCAAGTGGTAGCAAGCAGGGCTGCCATGAGCAGGCTGAGGCCGGGGTTCTCTGCAGAGCACGGTGCCCTAAACCTTTAAGGCATCAGCTAGATACACAATTCTTTCTGGATTAAAATGGAAGACATGCAGGCCAGGTCCAGCCAGGTCTAGTAATCAGCACCTGACATCTTTGACGATGCTCACCTCTGAAGCCCGGTTGTCCTGTGTCACCCTTTTAATTTCCCACAATGCTCTGGGGCCATGCTGTTGTTGTTTGTTAGCTGCAAAGTCATGCCCGACCCATCATGACCCCATGGACAACATTCCTTTAGGCTCTCCTTTCCTCCACCATCCCCCGGAGTCCACCCAAGCCCACACCCACTGCCCCAGTGACCCCATCCAGCCACCTCATCCTCTGCCATCCCCTCCTTTTGTCATCTATTGTTCCCAGCATTAAGCTCTTCTCCAGGGAGTCCTTCCTTCTCATTAGGTGGCCAAAGTATTTGAGTTTCATCTTCAGGATCTGGCCTTCTAAAGAGCAGTCGGGGTTGATCTCCTCTAGGACTGACCAGTTTGATCACCTTGCGGTCCAAGGGACTCGCAGGAGTCTCCTCCAGCACCACAATTCAAAGGCCTCAGTCCTTTGGCACTCAGCCTTCCTTATGGTCCAGCTTTCACAGCCATACATTGCTACTGGGAAAACCATGGCCTTGACTATACGCACTTTTGTTTGCAGGGTGATGTCTCTGTTTTTTAGTGTGCTGTCTAGATTTGCCATAACTTTCCTCCCAAGGAGCAAGCATCTTTTAATTCCTTGGCTGCAGTCCCTATCTGCGGTGATCCTGGAGCCCAGGAAAATAAAAACTGTCACTACCTCCATTTCTTCCCCATCTATTTGGCAGGAAGTGAGAGGACCAGATACCATAATCTTAGTTTTCTTAATGTTGAGTTTCAAGCTAACTTTTGCACTCTCCTCCTTCATCCGCATCAAGAGGCTCTTTAGTTCCTCTTCACTTTCTGCCATTAGAGTGGTATCATCTGAATATCTGAGGTTGTTGATATTTTTCCCAGCAATCTTAATTCCAACTGGTGATTCATCTAGCCTGGCCTTTCTCAGGATGTGCTCTGCATACAAGTTAAATGGGCAGGACAGTATACAGCCTTGCCGTACTCCTTTCCCAATTTTGAACCAATCAGTGGCTCCATGTCCAGTTCTCACTGTTGCTTCTTGACCCACATAGAGGTTTCTCAGGATGGTCTGGTACTCCCATGGGGCCATGCTATGCTGGGGCAATTGTGAGAAATTAACATGATGGTTGGACGTTGCTTTGGGTGGCCACTTACAAATTGACCCAAAATAAGAAATGCATCCACGCCAAAGAGGATAAGGGGGGGGGGGGGTCCTGATTTTCACCCAATGTTCTATGTGCAAGTTTAGAAAGAATCGCTATAAGTAAAATAGAAACCATGTCCACCTTCTTATAACGTGGAACACTGTGACCCAGTGACCAACATGCCTAACTCAGTTTGCTGCCCAAGTGCTGTTGGTGGAGAGCTTCAAGACTTCTTTCTGATGGTCCTTTATTGCTAGACTGGACTTGAACTGGGCCCAGCTTCGGAGGATGCCTTCAACCCAGCAGTGAGTCTTCTGGAAGCCCTTGAAATTGAGGACTCACGGCAACACCCAACACCAACTCTCACTCATACAACCGGGGTGCCTGCTTTTGCCCGCTTGGCTTCAGAGTTCTGATCTGTCCTCTCTCTGTCCCTCTCTATTTTGCTTTAACTTAAAGTTAGATATTTTTCCGCACCAACTCCAATCAATTTGGAGGGTAGTTTTGTGTCATCTTGTCTGTAAACTGCTTTTCCTAAGCATTTCCCCTGACCTTCTGTTGAACCACTTTCAATCCTTCTTCCTTTGCAGACATCTTGGCTATCTATCTAACTAAACTTTTGGAGTATCTAACGAAACTAGATAAACTAATGTTTCTCTGACTAAACTTTTGTTAGTAAAGTTGCCTGAGCGAACTTCCAAACCCCTACCATCTCTAACTCAACTTTTCTCCTTTGGGCTGAAATTTACCAGCATGCAGTGTACCAATTTTACCCCAAAATTTCCAAAAAGCAAATGAGTTGCAACGAAGGAAGACAGCTCTGTTGCTCCACGTGGGTCTTGGCTGGCTGATGGAATGAGAGTCCTGTCTGTGGCATTGTCTTTCATGCTGTGTGTGTTGGTGTTGGTGTTGCAAGTGTGCCCCCAGCCTCATGAGATCATTGGCTATATATGGGTGCTCTGTGGGTGTACTTGTACCCCAGTCTCTGATAGGTGGGCAGTGGGAGGGTTCCTAGGAATACTGGAGATCTGCCTGCCATTCATTCTTTTCATCATTTATATTTTCTGGTTGTGTGCTTTCTCCTGCTGTCTGGGCTGAGCACCTATTAGATAGGGTGACAATTTTGCTGGTCTGTTCTTGGTCCCAGCCTGATACATGGATGGCATTGCTCCACCTAAAAGCCATTGGTGCTACGAGCATCACAATATATTATGGTTATGAATTCAACAGATTTATTCATTATGCCTACATGATTTGATTTATATTATGTATGCATTGTGTAGAGTGTGTGTAGAGAGAGAGGGGGAGAGTGTGCCCATTAGGAGAATAACCTGGTGTTTTTGTATTCAAAGAGCAAATGAATTAATTTTTTCCCTGTGATAAAATATATTATAGGGTCTATATTTTTGCAGCTGTACAGCTCTAATACAACCTTAGGCCCAGTAAGTGGAATTTGTGACTGGACTTTTTGTTTTTATAGGTGTGTGAGTGTGTTATCGAAGACATTTTGGCAAGTTCATGCAAAAACTTAAATTTTGTCGACTTAAGTTGAAAATCTCTCTCTTGCTCTTTTTCTCTTTTTAAAGGCCCATTTAACTCGACAGGTGCTTGCTGCCCATGAAAAAGAGGTTCTTAAAGAAAATGTCAATAAAATGGACTATGGATTGCTTTCTAAAGTATCCTTATTGAGTGTAACCAAATTGCTCCAGGTTGTTGTCCTGTTATGCGAAATGCAAACACAACTTAAATGTACTTTAGCTCAGTTACATTTAGGGTGGCCCCTTATAAATCATGAAAAAGGGGGAAAATATCAGAAAAAACAGAGGATTCAAAGTTGCCCAAGGCTTGCACCTGGTATTGTATATGTAGAGATGCAAATTTAGAAATCATGACTATGCTTTAAATAGAAATATAATAAGGGTGCGATTCAAGCTGGAGGTCGACACGCTTCTGAACATGAAGAATTATGGGCGTTCAGTGCAGGGCAGGGTGAACATGGAAGTGGAGGCTATTCCTCAGAACCTCTTGTCCTGCAAAGATGTCCTCTTTCAGCCATCTCTGTTTGGCACTTCACAGCTGGAGAAGAGGCTGAGGAGTCCCCAGAACACATCCCACCTTGGTGGCACCAGACTCCTCTCCTCCCTGCTCCCCAGAGGTCACTCCTGCATCCTCAGTGATGCTGAACTACATGGTCCTTTCCATGCTGACTGCAAGATGAGGACAGGGATCCAAACTCCAGCCCCCGGCTATGAGATTGGAGCAATTTTCTGGCCTCCTGGCTGGGGACCGGAACAAACCTATGGCTGTCTAGACATTGTCAAGCGGCTGTAGGATTTATTTATTTATTTGGAGTTTTTGTATTCGCATAAGCCTCGGGACTGCTTGCAACATAATAAATAAACAATCATATAGATAATAATTGTGCTGTCTGTCTCATCATAATGTGGATGTCTGTGACTAGGTGACTGAGGTACTTGCCCAGCTGTTCATCTACCAATAGTTCATCTATGAAACCATCTAACTTGTGCGTGGCCTGAAATGCCTGGGCCTGCCTAATCTCGGAAGCTAAGCAGGGTCAGGCCAGGTTGAAATCTGGATGGGTGACTTTAAATGTGAACCCCCCAGAGAGCTTTGGCTATGGGCAGCATAGAAATGGAGTGTAGGAAGAGAAGAGGAAGGGGAGGTAGATGGGCGATGATTCCTGAGGTTTGGTAGAAGAGGACACATGGAAACCCTAGAAAGTTCTAAAGATGGAAGGGAGTTGGATACTTTTTACATCATGAAGAGTTAGGCCTAATGGAGGAGAGAACCCAAAATACCCTGGTTGACCTGCTTTTCATTCAGATGTACTTTATTGATACAATAATCATTGTAGTAGGATTTTGGCTTCTACCATCCTAACCAGTGGAGCAATTGCATTGATTTTGGGGTTAAGCTGATGCTTCTGAGGCCCATATGGCTGACCACTGAATGTCTTAACTGGCTTTCTGTAGTTTTCTATACCTTCTGGTTTCTCCTTAGGAAAAATACGGGAGAACTAGGGCCAGTGTGTGGTGAGAGTACAGGACTGGGGATCTGGAGATCTGGGTTCAGGTCCCCACTTGGCCATGAATCTCACTGGGTGACTTCGCCAGTCACTCACTCTCAGCCTGACCTACCTCACAGGGTTGTTGTGGTGAGGATCAAATGGACTTCGGTGAGCTGCTTGAGGGTCCTCACAAGAGGAAAAAAGGCAGGAGATAAATTCAATGTAATGATAATACTAAGTCACCAGCTTGTATGCTCTTAAAACAATTTGTGTTCATTTCAGAATTTCTGTGCAGATCGAGGTGTATGCAGCCTACTTTCTGCAGGCACAATAGCACTGCTAAAGACAAGAGCAGTCTACAACAGAACAACATCCCATTAAACAAACGAGCTAGCATATTTATCCAGCTCACAATTTTTATTCTAGAAGCTTTGGGGCGGCAGCTGTGACAACTGTAGCCACCTCTCAAAAGTCCTCCTAGTTGCATTCCAAAATTCTAGCAGAAGGGGCAACATCAGAAGCAGGCAAGTTATTCCACACCCTTTCAGTAAAAACACAACACAAGAACAAGAACAGCACAGATAAGCTTCCTTGCTCCAAACTCAATGGCTGCATTCGAGACCATGCCTTCAACTCATGGTTTGGAGGACTAAGAACGAATGCCATGCTCATTCCAGAACATTATGCAAGGAGTAGAGCAAGTGGATAGGCTGACCTTTTTCTCCCGATCCCCGAATACTAGAGCAGAAAGGGGTCGTCCTATGAAACTGAGGGGAGATTCAGGACAGATGAAGAGGAAGGACTTCTTCCTGTAGGGCCTAGTTAAGCCATGGAATCCACTGCCATGAAATACCGACAGACACCAACTTGGATGGCTTTAAAAAGGGATCGGGCAACTTCATGGAGGTGAAGACTATCTAGGATTACTAGTCCTCATGGTTTTCTGCTGCTTCCAGAATTGGAGCCAGTAGGCCTATGTAGATCAGTCATTTGGGCATATGAGCAGGAGAATGCCGTTGTGCTCGTGAGAAAGGAATATTGATAGAAAAGTTATCTATGCTCTTTCTCCCAATCTGGATAGAATTCAGAGCCTGTCTTAGGCTTGAAAAAGAACTTCTTTTCTCCAAGCTGTGCAAAACCGCTGTGGTCCTATAAAGGCAATCCATGGATAGAAATGAGCTGCCTATGCAGATACAATTTTCCTCACGCAGTCGATGTTCAAATATTGTGCAAGAGGTCAGTGCTTCCATTCCAGGGTTTAGAATGGAGCTCTCCATTCTGCTTCACCCTGACTGCAATGTAGGTTCAGTATCAAGTTTGGTCTCAGGGGCACGCAGAGAAAAATTCTTAGTGACTTCTTTTAATTCTGTGGATAGACAATTTCAGTTTCTCTGTCAATTTCAAATTCTGTCAATGACTTTCAAAGCTGTCAATTTCAGATTCACCAGTTTCCCATTTTTCTATTCAGTCTCAAACTTTGAGAATATTTCAGCCTTGAATTGAGTTAGTCCTGGACTGAGGCAACTTTTTAATTACATTTTGCATGAAAATTTGTTAAAAAATCTCCCAACACATGCTTTTTATGCACAATATACACCTTTTGCAAGTAGCTTTTCTAAGATAATGCATATCTGAACACGAACTAAGACAATGCATATCTGAACTCTATATCTCTCTCTCATATATACATTTTTATTTCTACCTTCTGACTGGAAGTTGCAAAATTCAGAGAAGTGCAACTTTCAAAGGGTAATTGAGTTTCACTTTGCATAGTACTTCATAAATGTGAAATTAGGTCAATGTTCATTAAATTGTGAATTGAATGCATTTTTCCAATGTCTCTATTAAATTCTTCTCAATTCAGAATTCTAAAGATGCCGAAGCTTACATAATATCATGCAAGACCATGAAATTAAGGCAAAAGTTTTGTGGCCTGGGAGGGATGGAAAAGGATGTCTTTTGAGGTGGAGAGCTGAAGCAGGTTTTAGGGTTAGAGTTTGGGTTAGGCCTTTTGATTCTAGACTTTTAATTACTATCTGCCTTGAGCATTAAAAGAACTAACACATCATCATAATACATTTTGAAATAATAATAACAATAATAATAATAGTGTGCATCTTGTTCTGGACAGCATTCCCCCTGGTGGTAATTTGAAACATGGAACATGTGTTGAAAAGGTGTCAGTGGCGTGATTTAAAGGATCCCAGGTGTGCATTATTTCCCAGAGTCTGATTCATTAACACTTTTCTCCATGTTCAAAAACAGAGGAAGAAAATGAACACTAATGAGGTCATGGCACATGAAATGACTCGTTCCCATGCCAAGCATCAGAAGTTCTTGATTTTATATTGTTGAGTTTTCATTTGCTTTTGGTCTGGTTGAATGAAGGTTTGTGGAATGCATGATCTCTTTGTGCACTCCTCTCTTGGGGAAAGAGATTAAAGTTTACCTGTGCTCTCGCTCTCTCTCGCTCAAATCCAAAAAGGGGGAAAAGGGTTTTGTGTGGACATGTCTCGCTTGACACCTCCTTCCTCCAGGCATTTGCCTGCAAAATAACAAATACCACAATCACAGGTGTGGCAAAACAAAATAGCCTGACCTGATTATTTGCATCTGTTTGTTGTGCCAGGGTCTGGAGAATACATCTCCCTATCGCTTCTGTGCCTGTAAATTAAAGCTGAAACTCATTCACAAAGGAATTGCCTTGCTGAATTAGGACAAGGCTCACCCAGATCACCCAGTATCCCGTTTCCAGTGGTGGTCAGACAGATGCCTTTGGAAGTTCATAAGCAATTATTGGAAGATGATGGCCGATCCTTGTCCAAGGAATTTGTCTTTGCACATGGAGGTTCCATTTGGGGGCCATGATTAATAGCTATTGATAAATCCATCTTTGAAATACCTGATTAGGTTGCCAGCAGATCACAAAAAACACACAAGATGCTTGCCTGGTTCTGTCATGATTGCCAGAATTTGTGGGGCATGGAAATGCGGTTTTGTTGCCAGTTCTTAAACACACATGTGATTCAGTCTACATGGTGCCCCGAGTGCAAGCTCCTTTTTGGTAAAAGCAGCATCATTTTTCTTTGTGACATCTTCTGAAACTGTGGAGCCAATGCTCAGCACGACGGCACCAGGCTGTTGAGGGCAGATTCAGCGCACAAAGTCACACATCACTGCATGTGGATAGCAGGACTCTCTGCTGTGTGGTTCCATCTCCCACAAACCTTGGGCAGCCAAGGGAGGCGAATGGTTCATTCTTTCCTCGGCTTTGGTTCAGGCTTTTTCGCCCTTCGCTCTGAAGGATTGAAGTGCCCCTCCTATGATTTGGTTTTGGCCGTCAAAGCTTTAAGCTGAGCTATGCTGCCGTCTGGGGGATTTTGGCCAATGCCCTTCAGTCTACAGGCTTGCCTACCCCTGGATGAAGCTACTGAGACCCTCTCTGAAACGGGACCGCCTGTATGTGGAGCACAGTTTTACCTGATCCTTCCCAGGAATTGCTTCCTGAATCAGTCTTCCTTCAAGGAAAGCAAACACAATGGTCTCTTTGCTCACCTCTCTGGCCATCCCTGTGGCCCTGATCCACCCCAGGTTCCATCCCTCACCCCCAGCCTTGTTGAACACGAGGCACGGAAGCCCTTCCAAGGTATCAGGACAGGCCTGAGAGTCCCTCTGATCTGGTCTTCATGGTCTCCCCGAAGATGAAGGATGGAAGCTTGCCTCACGGAGCACTGGGGCCACTGGTTTCTCCAGTGGTGAATGGGTTGGATCTCTGTATCTTGTTTGATTTAAACTTTATGTTCAGTTCAGCAGTGAAGTCAGCTTCTTGGAGACGAGGTCCAGGAAGTCAACAAATTAAAAGCAATCAAAGAGAAGGCAGAAACATAATGCTGAATGAATTAGGGCTTTCCCTTCCTCTCATCTTATTCTCGTTGCTGATAATATTATTAGATTATGACAGCCGTGGAAACATTATAAATCATTCCCCACCCCACACTTTGTGATGTTTGTTTCCACTTGGCCTCCCAGTCCACAGCGAGATCGGCTGCAAGGAAGTTGCCTGCTTGTTTTGGAGTCCCATGAGCTAACTCATATCTGTATGGATCGTGTGTGTGTCTATGTACATCACAGAATCAGAGAATACTGGAGCTGGGAGAGGCGTTTGTGTATGTGCATGGATGATATCCCAAATTCAGGGTTTGGCCACCGTGGTGAGAATTAAGCTCCGAGGAAGGGGAAATCTTCCCTTGAGATGATTCCGATGATGTCATGGTTTTTCAGAACGATAGCACTAGGTCTCCAGAAGAGCACTTGCTCTTATCTAAAGTTCCATTTATGAATCATCGCTTCTCAGGCCATGCGAAGGCTATGAAGCGCCTTCCCCAAGGAGCCGGGCGTTCTGTTTTCACATGCATCCACAGAGCGGAGTCAATGATTCCAGTGAGACCCACCGGAAGTAGTCCCTAGTCTCCATTCCTTCATAGC
This sequence comes from Varanus komodoensis, assembly GCF_004798865.1. Taxonomy (NCBI): domain Eukaryota; kingdom Metazoa; phylum Chordata; class Lepidosauria; order Squamata; family Varanidae; genus Varanus; species Varanus komodoensis. Next base: position 70,274,418 of record NW_025335268.1, on the reverse strand, counting down.
CCTCATGGAAAGTCGCCCTTGGACACAAGATATTTCTTACCTGGTGGGCGACTTGTTCAATTAAGGATGCAAAGCTCTGAGCACATCTCTTTAGCTGGAACTTATTTACTCTCTCCAGAGCAGAGTGGCCCGAACTGCTTTGGAATATCAGGTTATCATCTCATTAAGGGGAGATTGGGAATTGCTGGGAATGAAAGAGGCCAGTGATCTTGGCGTATGTCTCAGGACTAGGGTGACCTGAACTTTTTGGATGAGGAGGAGAAGGTCTGGGAAAGGAGGCCTCCAGGCACAGAGACGGTAGAGGCGGAAGGGCTTATCTCAAGGCCCTTGTCTCCAGGTGTCTGGGCAGATCCTGACTGGGTCTGGAAGGGCTGAGGAGGGACATGGGAGCAGCGCCAGAGGGGGCCCCTGGCTTGGCACTGGGACAGCAGGACAAGCCGAGCAGAGAGCTGGGAGGCTTACGCAGCTCCAGCTGGGTGTGACCCAGGGTTACTGAAAAGGAGGGTTCTGGGAAACAGTCATTAGTCTGGGTTCTGCAAACCATTCTGTGCATGCTCAGAGACCCTCTTGGCTGGCTATAGTTTGCTGGATGTATTTTGGAAATAAAGAGCTTTTGCCAAAGACCAGAAGAGAGAAGGGGGAACTCAACTCAGCTCCCAACAGGCACAGATACCCTTGGGTCAAGAAGTCACCATGTTTTGGAATGGGCTGGAGGAAGCAGCACTTCCAAAATATGGGACCTGGGTCATCAGACAAGCTGCATAAAATTTGCACAGGATTTATACTGATATACTTGCAGCTGTTTTTATGTGCTGTTAAGTTGCTTCTGAGCTATGGCGGCCCTGGGAATGAGGGCCCTCCAAAACGCCCCGTCCTTGACCGCCCTGCTCAGCTCTTGTGAACTCAAGGCTGTGGCATCCTTTATGGAATGGAGCCATCTCATATTTGGCCTTCAAATGCAGGAATAATTACTAGGGGTTATTTAAATTTCACAGGAGGCAAAGCCAGCCAATTCAATTCTCATCCAAATAATCTCGAGTCAAATAAATTCTTGAATTGATTAGCACCCTGCCCCAGATCTTCTCAAACCAACGGGATGCTTAATTGCCACGCCGAGAGGAGCTCGCGGACGATGTTGCAGTGAGAAGGGAGGGGAGAGTTCACGCTTTTCTTTGCAATCCTCCTTGGAAATCGCTTTTTGGTTGCAATTAAATTGAGGGCAGAAAGCTCTTCTGTTGGTGCCGCTGAATATCGTGGGCTCTGGCAAACAGATACAGGGAACAAATATCTGGCTGGGTTCCCATGAGCCCAGGCTGAGCAATATCCCAGGATGGAGGTATTCCTGGATGCGCATTGCATGGCGCCTCTACTGCAGTGTGTATCGAAAAGGGGTTGCACGGGGATTTCTGTCTGGTGCCATAGATTCCCATGAGCTTGCACACCTCTCTCTTGGTGCCTGCCAGGCCCTCTGCTGTGCCCGATTTTCATTTGGTGCCTTTTGGCATGCCGAAAAGCAACATCTTCAACACCAGCACACAAAACCAGAAGCGAGTTGTATGTTTGGGCACCCTGCTCCCACATTGACCATGCGCTTAGGATCTTGGCCAACTTATTTTTCTTTTTGCTTCACCTGTTTGCCTTCTGGGATATGAATTCTTTGTGGCTGGTGTTGGGGGAATCCAGAATAAATCCTGGTAGGAAAAGGTTGCTTATATGTGTCTTTGTGTTATAAAATCAAACCTGCGCCCCTTTATCGGAAAGCAGCAGAATTCCAAGCCAGGTCACGGTTTAGTGCTTCTGTCCCTTTAAGAAGGTGGAATTCTTAGCTGGACTGAGAAGCTGCTGTAGGCTAACAGCATCAGTGGGGAAATACCAGTGTTCCCATCAGCCACAGACCGCTGAGACAAAGGTGTCCATTTGTCTCTGCATTGGATCTATTTAATCATCTGTTCCCACAGAGGCAAGCGCCTGCGCAGTGTACTTGTCAGACCAGTTTTCCTGAAAGGTTCCTTAGTCAAACACATTTTCATGTTTAAATAGACACAGAGGCTGATCCAAACTGTCAGGAATTCACTGAATTGACCAGTCAATAAGGCTCAATCAGGGAAATTTTCTATCCTATCGTCACAGGCATTTCTTTAGAGCATTGTTTTGTGTATGAAGACATCAAGATGCTATTAGTTAACATTGCCTGGAAACCTAATACACCGTACGTGACTGGAAGGTTATCAAAATGTCTGTACGAGGGCTGTGATTTTGTAGTTGGCAGTGAGAACCACGACCCGGGAGCATGCTGCCAGCAGTAACTGCAGGGGGCCTGAATGATCTTACAATAAACTGCCAAGGTTCAAGGCCAAAGAGGTCTTTCCTTACTGAACCCAGTCATCCTGTCTCACGGCTGCTATTGAGGCGCCCCAACACTGACCCAAGAGGGCTGCTATTTTATGAATTGCAAAGTCCCCATGGCTGTCCTTTTCGAAGACCCAAATTAGCCATTCAGCCCCAGAAATAGTGGGAAACCTGGTTTATCCTATACCTGTTCTTGATCTGAGCATTCAGAGCTGCAGATGTTCCATTTGGATGCCAGGAAGCACTTCCTGGCAGTCAGGACCCCGAGGGTGTGGAATGGGCTTCCACAAGAGGTCGTTGAGGCCCCATCGGTGCGGGTGTCCAAGGATAGGCTGGACGTCCACATGGTGGGCATGTCGTGAGTGGAGCCGGCTGGAGCTGGGGGTCAGACTAGATGGCCCGGGTGACCCCTTCTGACTCGCTCTGTTCCTATGTTTCTATGTTTTACGAAACACCCAGAATGTCCAAAATGTTTTTAATGCAATCAGAGTGCGGCAAATCTGCCACGAAACGGCTTGACCCATGTTGGGTTGGCACAATGTGTTTTGCCAGAAAGTATCACTGTTGCCAAAAGATGCAGTGGTAACTTGGTGGTCCCCAACAGAACAGGGCTGAATGGTTGACCGTATGTCTGCATGCAATCTTCGCGAGGAATCTGGAAGCGCATGGATCTCCCATCTGGATGCACCCCGGCAATGCTTCTGTTACTTTCTCGCAACGAGCTTTGTGTTCTTCCTTTCCCCAGACCCCCTCTCTGAAGTTATGAGGACTAGAAAGTTACCACTTAAAACTAGTATCTATCTTTGCTGTTTTTAAGAAGGGGACCTTGATAAGGCTCCACATGTACCATTTAACCTACAACTCAGTTAGGTTAACATACGGGGTGTTTAAGACTATTTGGCTCTCTTAATTTCAAAGGCATTAAATAAGCTTAAATTCTGAGTACTTTTGTTTCAATTTGGATGTGGTTTGGGATGTAAAAAACACATGCCGTATTCTGCAAGGATTTTCCAGGCTCTGGTGAAGGTATGCTGAACAAAACTGTTTATGTACATGTTCAAAGCAAAGGAAGTTTGAATCTCCTACAATATAATTAAAATGTGTATTTGAGTGATAACTAAATCAGAAATACGCACAAAGCAAGTGTGGTGTGGGGAGGCAGAGGGTGGGAAATGTAGCCACCACTGAAGTGTTCAGAATTAATTTTGTAAGGTAAAATGCACGATGGCGAGGAGATAGGAAACTCTCCCCAGGGTTCCCCAAGTGAACACCTCTGTCTGCCTCCTACTCTGGGGCCATGATGGACTTTGACACCCATCTGAAGGGGCAAAAAGGATACAGTGAAGTGTCAAAAACAGCACAATGTGGTCCAAAGGCAAATAATTTATGCGCAGGCTTCCTTTTTTGTTCTAGGTTTTGATTTCTAAACTCAAGACGTGCTGCCCACAAAGAGTTACTTTAGGGGGATTAGTGATTGATCTTTCCTTTTCTCGCCTTTTCTTCTCTGCTTTTCTTCTCTCTCTCTCTGCATGCACCCCCCCCCCCATATCTGGTGTGCTCAGTAACTGAATTCTTTAACTTCTAGCAGCAGCTTAGCCAAAACTTTGCCTGGAAGTAGCAAGCAGCTGCAGAAGTATCCCTTGCTATGGTAGGCGAGGGCCAAGTATTGTCCTCTTTGTTGGGGGGGGGGGCTTTTCTGGACAGTAGCCCAGGAAATGGGGGGGGGGCGCCCACAGTGTGGAGTTCTCCCCTTTGCCAAGAGGCAAGATGTTCCAGGCCAGCTTTGCATGATGCCTCCGACATCTGCCTTTGAACATAGGGATGTGCTCCTAGTAAAGGAACACTCATAAGGACTTGGGAACTAAGAGCTCTCCTGGATGAAGCCAAAGGTCCATCTAGTCTGTCACTCCATGCACACGGTGGCAAAGCCGCTGTCCACAGGATCCCTCCAGCAGGATGCGTGCTAGACCTCCATCTACCCAAGCTCCTCAGCAATGGGCGTGTGCATTCCTGGGAAAGGAGGGAGAGCATCTCCCATGGAGAGCCTTCTCCTCCATGAATTTGTCCAAGCGCTTCTTAAAGCCATCCAGATTGGAGGCCATCACCACTTCCCATGGCAGCAAATCCCACAGTTTAAATGTGCGCCGTTTGAGGGACTGCCTTTGATCTGTCCTAGCTCTCTGAAGAACCAGCTGCAAGGGAGGCCCCCTTTGGGTTTGAGAGCTATGGGACAGGAGGAAAACAAACTCCTTCTCAACGTTCTCCATAGTCTTAAACATCTCTATCAGGTCTTCTCTTACTTGCCTTTTCCTAAGCTAAACAGTTCAATCTGCTGTAACTTTTCCTCTTAGGGGAATTGCTCCGACCCCTTGATCATTTCCGTTGCCCTTCTCTGTACTGTTTTGACCACAACAATGCTCTCCTGCAGGTGTAGCAACCAGAATTGTGCACAATATTCTAAATAAATCTGCACCACATTTATTTTTTTAAGGTGAATGTGATCTTGGCAGTTTTATTTTCAGCTCCTTGCCTCATGATGCCTAACAGGGTGTTTGTCTTTCTCACAGCAGCTGCGCTACACTGGCATTTCCACTGAAGCCTCCAAGATCCCTTTCTTGATCTGTCACTCATATGAAGGAACTCCAAACTTTCCAATGTTACCTGTTGCTGAAGGGTCTATTTCAGTCAGGCAGTCTAGCAACTATAGTAGACTTAAAACCAAGAAGATGACCTTGGAAAACATATACTGGGGAACGAAATAGGCATCAATGATCCAAAATCCCCTTCCCTATTTTTGATTTACTTTGTCACAGGCACAAGTACATCAATTTTCGATTTTGTTATCACATTTCTATACCGCCCAGTACTGAGCAGTCTTCATCAAAGTTTCTACAACAAAGCAACTGCAGTGCAATAAAAACAGCCTAACATTTCAACATGCAAATCGAAAACAGCTCTCACCACAGTCGGAGCAGCTAAAATGATTCTCGACACGACTGACTGGCTCAAGGCATCCCGTGTGCCTTTGAGTGCCACCGAATGCTTCAGAGAAGAGGGCAGGATCAACCTGGTGCTGAAGGGATAGCACAGCTGCTATCAGGTGGACCTCATTCCCTAATCAGGGGGCCACCACAGAGAAGACCTCCCCACTTGCTCCCACCCTCTGGGCCTCCCTCAGCAGTGGTGCTTGGAGGAAGGCCTCTGATGTTGAGCGCAGCATCCTGGCAGATTCTGGCTGGAAGAGATGCTTCACCAGTTATTGTGGTTCCAAGCCATGCCAGGCTGTATAGGTTGGAACAGCCTCTTGAACCTGCCTTTAGACCTGGCCAGCCAAAGCAAGCAGGCCAGAATCAGTTCACTCAAACCTTTAATGAAAGACCTGGGGATATCAAAGGTGGGCACGGGTATTCCCTTGAGAATCAGGACTCAGCAGGATGGGAATGGGGGAGGAAGGGTTAAAGACCCCCCCTCTCTTACAATTGGTGCCTACCCAGCCCAGAGACTCACTGCAGAGCACAGATGCTGGACCCCTTTCAGCCCAAGGGTCAAGCTGCATCTCGGAGAGACCCTGGCTGGCTGCATTACCTTTGGCCACAGGTGAAAGAGGCCAATCTACTCCAGATCCCTGCACACCTTGATTAAACCCATCCCTGTTAGTAACTAAGGCTTTGGAGAAGCATTTTGACCATTTGGAATGGGGAAAACATGCAGCAAAGCTGGAAAAACAGCCCACATCGGTGGAGCTAGCAGAAGGGGGAATGCCGGGAGAAGGGGGTCCCAGGAGGGCTGAATGGGGCTCCGGGCTGGGAATTCTGCGCTTCTGTCCTCCAGCAAACAAAACGCAGCTGCTGGCTGGCTCTTCAGATGGACACATGCACTGGGCCTTTGTTACTATCCACACGCATTGATATGATCGTGCACAGAAGTCAGAAGCACCCAGTGAGGCTGCCCGTCATGATACACCTCATGTGCCATGCAAGCTAAAGGGTTGCGATCCAGAAGCAGGGGGGTGGTCTTGCAAAGTCTCAGTATGCGAAGCACTGCAAACAACACAGCTCAGGACCACGATCCTTCGTGGAAAATCTCCCAGGTGCTATGCTTGACCTCGGAGGCCTTCTCAAATGCCCCCTTCAAGGGACGCTCAGCCGGCAGCAACATGGAAGAGGGCCTTTTCCCAGGCAGCCCTCAGTTACAGAATGATCTCCCTGCGGAGAGTCCACCCTGCTCTCTTTCTGGCACCCGGTTAAGCTGAGGCATTTACGAACTCCAGAAAACAGAAGGGTGTGCCGACTGTTTTTAATCAGAGTAGCTGTATGAGGTTGTCTTCGTCATTTCAGTAACTTCGGTAGAGCAATTTTATGATGCTTTTATGCTTCGTTGTATTTACACTGCCTTTTACTGTATTTTGTGGATGCTGATTGAGAAGAGAGCCTCCATGTGGCAGCCTTTCAAGTATCTGTTATCTCCCCCTGGTCTTCTCATCGCAAGGCTAAAGATGCCCAGTTCTTCCCATCTCTCCTCACAGGGCGCTGCTTCCAGTCCCCAGATGATCTTTGCTGCTGTCTTCTCAATTTTTTCCTTTGTCTTCTTATATCAGCATTTCGTAGATCCCGTGTCATTGTGGCCAGGTGACTGGTGGGTCACCTGCCTGCATCTCCTAGTTGCTTATCTTTTAACTGGAATTCAACAAGACATCCCTACAAATTGCGGATGGTCCTTGGCACAGGCAGGCACACAGTCACCCTACCTGGTAGGACAGGAAAACTTGCAGGACTGGCATAAGCCTTCACCTGACTTTCCTGCTTTTGTTCTTCAATCTGATGCTCACTAATCTTGATTTAACTCGCCAGCTCAAAATCCTGATTTGATTTAACTCGCCAGCTCCAGTGGAAGGCTCCTGACAATTCAGGTTGGACATGGAGACCTGGCCACTGGACTGGAAATCAAGTCCCTGGGCTGCCGTAGGCCAGGATTTGAACCCAGCTCTTCAAAAGGTTACACCAACATTCTGTTATCTTTTTCCTCTGGCTATGCTAGAGAGTTGAATGACCGGAGATGCAAAATATACTTTCTCCGTTTCCTTCAAGCATCCTTCCCGAGGCCAGTCATCACGGTAACATTCCAGGCTGAAGATTCCAGCCTACCCCAAAGCCATTTTTGTCCTCTCAGACTCTTCTTACAACACCTGATCCCTTAGCAGCAGCAGAACAAGTTTCCATAAAATACAGGCTGTGGTCACAAAACTTTGTTTCCAAAATACAAAGCAGGTTTGACCCGCATGAAAGGAGCTGATGCGTTGAGAAAATGCCTGCAGTGCTGGTACAAATATTGCTAAATGGGTCAAGCAACAACTTTCGCCTACCTTCTTCAAAGAGTCACTGGAAAATATGTACCATTTGGAGCTGGAAAAATTCAAGAGTGCAGTAAATGAATGAGTGGGATCTTAACATCTCTGAAATGCCGTAGTGCAAAAATATGGGGCTTTTTATGCAAAAGGCTAGATATGAAACCCATATGAAAGGTCAGTACTCTCTACCCTGGTAAACCTGACCAGGCATTAACCTCTGTCTCAGAGCTCTGGTTTGTATTCTTGAGTCTGTTGCCAGGCATGGGAGACAGGGCCTTTCTCTGGTGGCTCCCAGAATGTGGAACTTCCTTGCAACTGGGCTGAAACTGGCATTGCAGGCTTTTAAAAGAGGCATTTGACATGTTGCTGGGTGCAAACAGCAACAGAAGGCCAGCTTGTAGGTTTACCGTTTGCTGTGCAAACGGAAGGGGGCTCAGATAGGTCCCCACTCTGGCCCAGCAAGGTCATCCTTTTGTTTAGAGAGGACTGGCTTTCCTGTGAAATGAAGGGAACCCTCAGCCCCTGGTTCCTGTTTGCATTTTTGCAACCCAGTGTAGATTGGGGGGGGGGGGAGGAGATGGGCAACGTGCCCGCAGACAAATTGGGAACCAGCAGAACAAAGTTGCGACGAGGAATAAAAACAGAAGGAGAGGCTGAGCACTGGCAGTTTGTAAGAGACTGAGAGAAAACTAAGAAGTAATTTTCATAAACTTTTAAGCATAGCTTTAAATATCAGAAAAGCTTAAGCTGTTGCACACAAAGGCAAGTTCCCTTTGAAAGAGTTCCAGAAAACCATGAAATGCTGTTGATAAGGCAGTGCCAATTTGCGAAGCCGGCCACAATCTCTGCCTCACGTTTCCCCACTCCCCGATTCACTCGCTCCCTCCCCCCTCCCCCTCCCTTTCCTACATCCCCCATCGCCCCCCTTGGCTTCCATTTTCATCTCTTGTCTCCCCCCTCCCCAGCTTTTATTTTTCTCCTTTTTCTTTTTCCCTTTGCAAAGCCCACCGTGCTTTTGGAGTCGGAAAGACCCCGCGTGCGCAGGCTGTTACAGTGGCTGCAGCATCTCTCCTTGAGCAAAGGGGAAAACGCAGAGTCTCCGCACTGGGTCCGGCTTGGCAGAACTTGTGCCCGGTGGGCACGGGGGCAAGGCCGGCGAGGGACACAGTGTGGGGTGGGGAGGTCCTCCCTTGTCCTGAGTCAAATCAAAGCCACACAGTCCCTTCAACTCTCAGTAGGCGCTTGCAGATCCCCTTAATTATAGGGTGACTGGGGACTCCCACTTTGTCAGTGTATTTACCTGGAAAGATTGCAAGTTTGATAAAAGCTCTTATCTGTGTGTGCATATATGTCTGTCTGTCTGTCTCTCTCTTTCTCTCCACACACACACACACACACACACAAACACAAAATACAGACATATCTATGGAAATTAAAACCAGTTGAAGTGCTTGCCAGGGCCATACAAAAGTATTAAATTACAAATTCAAGAGGGCTAGCTTTGCTGGTCTCCTGCAGCTAAAGACATCCCAAGGGTCTACATGCAATTAAAGGGCGGCGAAAGGGGGCTACATGTCGGATAATCCCCAACTTGCAAAGCTGTGCTGGCTTACTGCAACTAGGATGAGTGATGGGGAGAGGCTTCCCCTTTTATTTGCACCAATATGCCCCCTCCCCAATTTTTAAATCCTTGCAATCAAGGGGAGGGAAAACGACTGGCACCAGCTTCAGGCTAGTGTTATTCATGGGCCCAACAGAGGGCCGTGTGAGGGGATCCAAACCCACAAACTACACACCTTTGCAGTTGCCAGACGGAGCCTCTTCTGCCACCCCACAGGCCAATGGTGGTAGATTGGCGGCTTCGGAACTTTCCGTGGTCGAACTGGGAAGCCTCTGAGATAGGAGAACCTGGGAGATCTCTGGGAGATTTTCATCTGCACCATCCCTCTTCTGGCCTCTCTGAGTGGTTATGATGACTTAGCCCAAGAACACCAACTTCACAGTGGCCTGAGCTTTTATCAGTGAAGATAAATTAAATTAAAATATTGTTGTATTTTAATTTAATATTTATATTTTTAATTTATATTATAATTATTTTAACAATGATGTGAGCCGCCCCGAGGCTTCGGCGAATGGGGCGGCATAAAAATGTTTTAATAAATAAATAAAATAAATAAAGACCTTCTTCCATATTATTTGTTTAATGTGCTTGTTGGCCCAAACATGGCATTCCAGCTGGACTACCGACACAGTTAAAATATCTGAAAACAATATTATACATTAAAATGTAATAGAACACCAAAAGCCCATTTTCAGGCCAAAAGCCTTCTTGAGTAAAGCCATCCTTGTCTGCCGGCAGGAGAACAGAAAGGGGGTGAATTTGGCTGCTTCTGGCAGATGTTTTCATGGCCAAGGAACCACCACTGAGGAGGCCTTCTTTTCCATTGCCCTTCAATGTGCCTCTAAAGGAGGTGGTCATGAAAGAAGTTTCTCTCCAGAAGGTCTTAAGAAGTGAGTGGAAATGGGAGAAGATGCTTGGTCGAAGCCATGCAGAGCTTTCTAGATTGTACCCAGCACTGCCTGGAAAGAGACTGGTGGCCAGTTGAGGCCGATGGAACCAGGAAGGCAAGCGATCCCTGTACCTGGCCCTTGGTCAGCAGTCTGGCCGGAGCAGCTGACGTTTCTGAGCAGCTTCTGAAGAGTGCATTCCAGCGGTCCCAAAAGGATGCCAAAATCAGGTCCCAATCCCTGATTGAAATAAACTGGACCCCCCGGAAATGCTTTTGGAATTGCTCAGAATTCCATACATGACTGAGAACCACGAGGGCCAGGACTGCACTGTTGTATTTCATGGAGGATGGGGGCAACCAGTCATGGTGGTGTCGACCTATTATCTCCAGGATTGGAAGCAGCAGGCGGTGGGTGACAGTTGCTGGGAAATCCCAACAGGGGGACGGTGTTGATCCACCTCTGGACTTCTTGGAGGGGCACCTGGCTGGCCACTGGGGGAACACACTGCTGGACGAGACTGAAGATCCAGCATGGCTCTTCTTATGAGTGGCTTCTCACAGAGAGTCAGTGTGTGTGTGGGGGGGAGAGTCAGTGCGGGGGGGGGGGGTGTGCCGGACAGGGGAGCGGAGAGAGCCAGTTCTTGCCTCAGTCAGCCATGGGGCTCCCTGGGTAACTTTGGGTGCATCTCAGCCTAACGCACCTCACGGGGTTGCTGTTGTGAGGTTGAAATGGAGTGGAGGAGGACGACTGTATAAGCAGCCTTGGGGTCCTATCAAGAGGGGAAAAGTCAGGATATAAATGCAAAATATAAGGAAAGGGCAGTGAACCATCTCTGGAGTCAGTGTGGAAGGGGTGTGGGAGAGGGGCACCCGAAATGAATAAATGATCTTACATTAAGTAGCAGGATTCGTTGGTCCTGGAGGAGGTAGCATGGCTATTATTGTGTAGTTTAATTATGTTTATTAGTAGTGTTTAATTATGTTTGTTACTATGATATTAATTGTATTGTTTATGCTTGTTCAATTAAAATTAAAATTATTAAAATAAAATATAACAACAACAACAACAGGAGCTGGACTCAGCCTTCCAGAAATGAGTAACCGTATATCTATGTCATTCAAACTTTGTGCTTTTGTCTGATAAACTGCAAAGAGGTCCCGTTTCTTACATCTTCATCAGTTGTGAAGCAGAGGAAATTTGCTCATGTGTGAGGCGTCTTTCAACCAACGCTGCTGAAATTCTCTTTCCATGAGCTGATTTCAGCCCTAGCTTGAGTAGTTTCTTGTTTACCTGGATCTTGTTATTGCCTTGAGTTTGGTTCTAATGGTAAAGTAATGTGGAAAATTTTCTTTTTTTTAAATGCCCTTTAGATAGAGGAAATAAAAACCTCAAATACACTTGTTATCCATCACTCGGTCGCGTTGCCCTACTTGTTTGCGTCTCCTTCAAGAGGAGAGGGAATGTGGGTGGAGAAATTGGGATGAGAATGATCAAAAGCAAGGCGAGGTTTGGTGGACTTGTTCTCCTGAGCAAACCCCCTGGAAGTGCCAGGGAGACAAAGCATTTGTTAGCCAACATTTGGGCACGCGAGCCCCTCAAAGTCAGGCCTGAGCCCTTCAGGTGCTTCTGTTGACCAGGCAGTGCGCCACTTCATAGCACCCGTCTCCCCCTACCTTGTCCCTTCTAGACCCATTTGGACTGCAATATCCAGAATCCCCTGCTGGATGGGAAATCTGGGAGTCGGGTCCAAATGGCTCTGAAGGCCACCAGGTTGGGGAAGGTCCCTTAGGTCCGCTGTCCTGATTTTGTCTCTATGGCAGCCTTTGGGAAATGACTTCTGAAAACATGTAGTGAGAGATCTTGGATTTACCTTCTTCTGGCTGGAATCCCTTCCCCAGGTGGACGCTGGGTGCCCGTCCTCACCAGGCTGGGAATCAGCGTGCGACATTCATCCATGAAACCCCACTGCTCCTCGCGCAGCTTGCTTTCTGCTGTCTCCTCCCAATAGCTTGCTTTTCTTGTTCTGGCCCCCGTCCCTCTCTAGCAAATCCAGTTTCATTCATTTGATTTGATTAGTGAATCAAAGCACATTCGTGTCATATATACAATCCTCACATGTTTAATAGCAACTCCATAGGAAGTATGCTATGACATTTATTCATTTATTTTTGGATTTATATCCTGCATTTTCCTACAAAGGGATCAAGGCAGCTGACATCATTCTCCTCCTCCGTCTTATCCCCACAACAACAACCCTGTGAGGTAGGTTGGGCTGAGAGTCTGTGACTGGCCCAAAGTCCCCCAGTTGGCTCCATGGCTGAGCGGGGACTCGAACCCGGATCTCCTGAGTTTGTTTATTTATTAATTTTGTGATGTATATCCTGCCTTTTTCCTACAAAGGGCTCAAGGCAGCTGACATCATTCTCCTCCTCCATCTTATCCCCACAACAACAACAACCCTGTGAGGTAGGTTGGGCTGAGAGTCTGTGACTGGCCCAAAGTCACCCAGTTGGCTCCATGGCTGAGCAGGGACTAGAACCTGGATCTCCCGAGTTTGTTTGTTTATTTATTTTTCAATTTATATCCTGCCTTTTTCCTACAAAGGGCTCAGGGCAGCTGACATCATTCTCCTCCTCCATCTTAGCCCCACAACAACAACAACCCTGCGAGGTAGGTTGGGCTGAGAGTCTGTGACTGGCCCAAAGTCCCCCAGTGGGCTCCATGGCCAAGCGGGGACTCGAACCCAGGTCATCTGAGTCCCAGTCCCGCGCTCTTAACCACCGCGCCACACTGGCTCTCATTGTTCACAAGTGGCCAGCCCTGCTGATTCTGGTGCACGAGTCTGGCTAACCACTCACACAAGAAATATTCAATGCTTCTGGGGGTAATTTCTGTTGCGGGAGGAATGCTTGTTTCTGGAATGGGCCCAGTTGGTGGGGTTCAGAGAAAGGTGCTCTGCCAGCCCGATCCATTCAAGAAAAGTTTGAATTCATGTGAAAGCTTGCGCTGTGTATGCGACACCTCTCCCTTGCAAGCCATTCACCTCACTAGCACAACCTAAATAGTTGAGACTAGCAACAGCAGAACAAAAGTGGGAAGGGCGCCCCTTCAGGAAGTCGGAAAATTGCGCATCCTGGACTCTGGGATTCTGCTCGGCAGGAAATGACGGTTCTTCAATGCGGTCCCAAAAAGTCTTCTCTTTTGAATCTCAGTTCATACAATCATTTATTTAAAAAGCATAGTCTGTCCCTCATGATGAGGGGCTGGTCACAGTTTATGCCTTCTCGTTAGAAAATCAACTCAGTAGTGAAGCTGATCAGTCTGGGTACCACTGGAACTTCTAGTGGCAGAGAGTTCCACAGTCGGAGACCCTATTATGAGTTCTGGATATCTCAGTGTATATCCAGAATAGTATACATTACTTTATATTTATTTATTTAAAGCTTTTTGGCCTTGTCCACCACTAGTGTCTCAGGATGGCTTACAATAAAAATGAGTAGAATAAAACAAAATACCACAGCATCCGACAATTGAAATACTAAAACCCCAATTAAAATCAATTAAACATTAAAATGAAGGCGGGGGGGAAATAGATTTCACCTGATGCTGAAAAGACTATGACATTGGCGCCAGGCGAACCTCTCTGGGGAGTATATTCCAATTACATGCATGATATTTCTTAATATCTCAGATTTTGACAGATTATAGACTGAATCTCTAACATTTATTGGCTTGACCACTTGTACAAATGGCATATCTTTTATATTTTATATTTATTTTACATTGTTAATTTTAATTTTATATTGTTATTTTTGTATTTTATTGTATTTTATTGTGTTGTAAGCCACCCTGAGGCTTCGGCAAGGGGCGGCATAGAAATGTTCTAATAAATAAATAAAATAAATAAAATATCAAACTTCAGATATAGCTGAAGGATGATATACATGAGACTTTGTTTGAAAAAGTGGACAAATGCATAGATGATTAGGTCTGCCAATAGATACTATTGATACAATGGCATACAAAATTGAACCTCCATGATTAGGAGTAGTGTATCACTGAAGAGCGCCCTAAAACTGGACATGAAAAAAATGGGCATTAACACTTGAAGGAGGAAATCCCAAGCGGAAACAAGGCCTAGAACTCCCAGCATTCCCCGGAAAGCTGGCCAGGGAATTCTGGGAGTTCTGGACATTTTTTGTCTAAACTTGCACAGGGTTGTGTCTTCAGAGAGCTACCACGAACCAGCCCACAGTTATTGGACAGGAACGTGGGAGATTTGGGCTGTTGTCTCTTCCCAGTCATGGAACTCACTGGGTGACTTTGGAGCAGCACTCATTGTCAGCCTGGCCTACCTTGCAGGGCTGTTGTGAGGATAAAATTGAAGGAGTTGCTGGGGGATACAAATAAATGCAACATGGAAAGGATAAAAAACGTAGCAGTGGTGCTAAGACAAGGAAAGAGAGCATTCCACCGGGACCTGCAGCGAATACAAAGGGGAAGCTCCACTTCAGACATAAGCAGTGATTCCGTCCACTTGCTACAAGAGGAGTGACTTTGGCTATTTGATATTCATGGGACAAGGACGACTTCAGAACCAGGGTGGGGGGAATAAAAATAATAGCACGCAGAAGTTGGGGGTGCTGGGCTGATGAGAGGCGTTGGTTTTCCAAGGTAAACACCATTATCACTGAAAAAATCAATTAGTTCCTTGCACCGAGGCCTGGCCTTAAAGGCCCTCTGAACTGGCTATTGTAAGCTGGGGTTATTTACTTTAATTAAGAGGAGACAGAGTGGATTATTGTCTCAAACGCAACGTTTGGGAAGAATCGGCCAATTACGCTCTAGCTCACTGAACAACAAAGGCCGAGAAGCAGGCGGGCTCCAACCCGAGCAAGCCCCTTGATGAGACTCGCCTGCCCCCCCCCCCCAAAACGCAGCAAAAATAAGGCTGAGCATCACATGGAACAGAAAGGCAAATAAGAAAGGAGGGGGGATGGCGCCCCCCCCCCCCGGCTGAGCATTAGGTGCGAGATGGCAGCGTGCGTCCCAGACCAGGAGCTTGGTGCGAGGTCAGAAGGGGCAGGCGGTTAATTCTGCCCCCACCGCCCCCCGGCCATGGAAAGGGCGGAATTTGAGTACGAAGATGACTGGCTGCCTCAGGGTCGCCCTGGAGGAGAGGGTGGGGGTGCCTTCACGGAAGCTGCCGAAGGAAAACCGGGGTGCCTGCAAGCCGAAGAACTCGAGGTGATCTTATTGCCAGGATTTCTACCAGGTCCGACATTGTGTCTGTGCTGCCTAGTGGGGGACTCGCGGGTCTTCCCCAGGATTTGCTGCCAGGGGGCCGGGCGGACATGCATCTTCTTTGCAGACTTTTGGGAGGATGTCAGGAACGTTGTCCTTCCCTTCCCTTCTCAAAGCAATTTGCAAATAAGAATATCTGAAAGTAAATTCCTCCTTCTCTCAGCAAACACCTTCATTTTCCAGGGAAATGCATGCGATAACAGATCGCATTAAAAAAGCAATCTATGAAGGTAGAAAGCCAGCAGGGGTTTGGGCAAATGCCACATCTAAGACTACCTGTTGGACTGGGGCAATGAGCTCCTGGCTCTCAGGCAGCAGGATCATCCCCATAAAGCCAAGGCTGTCGACCTGGAGAAGCTCAAAGGAGCAGGCCGCCTGGTGTAGGGGACCTCCACGGATCTAAGAGCAGTGGAGCGGTCCTTGGAGGACACCTCCTCTGTTGTCATGGAGAATGGACTCTTGTGGAAGGAGAGCATCCTTGCGAGGAGGAAGCAAATCATCCATAGGAAGAGACCCATCCTTTGGAAGATAAGCAAGTATCTTGTCAAGCTGAGGTTGTGCCTCTGGATGGATTTGGTCAGGACATACCTGGACGGCTGGGTTTGTGATGGATGTCTGGACCACCTGGTAAATTGCTTGTCTGATCTTCAACGTGCTGTATCATCTAGAGAACTTTGTGAATTGAGCTGCAGTGGAGTCAGAGGTCAGTCCATGTTAGAAACTGAAACACAGAAAGAGAGCGAGTCAGAAGAGGCCTCCCGGGCCATCTATTCTGATACCACTAATATGGGGAAATGTACTTCTGAGGTCCTGGAATCCAGATTTAGGTTGCCAGGCAGAAGGTCGAAACCCAGGACCATGGAGGTTGCCTTCTTTGACATATCACCCATTCCAAGCTCAGGGCAAGCTAGACAGGAGAAGTCTCAATGTACGGATAAGACAGCGGTGTAGAAAGGAACATTTTGGGACCTGTAGAAGAGGGGTGGGCTCCACTTAAACCAACCTGGATCCAGACTCCTGGTACTAAACAGAGAACATCTTTTGAACAGAGTTTTGGGGGAAAGCTGAGAGGAGGTGGGAAGCATCTCCAGGGATTGCGGGTGGAACTCTCTCTGATTGCCCAAGTGCAGGAGGAGAGGAAAAGGCTGTGAGCTTATGGTGAAACTCAGCAGCCAGTCTAAGTGCTTCTGTAGAAGATGCGCGTGCTGGAGGTATGTGGGGAGGGACACCAAAGACAGATCTTCCTCTGCCTGCAAACTCAAATGGGCAAGCTGGAATGTCTGGTTTTAAAGGAGAACCAGGCTACAGTGGGCAGAAAATGGAAGCCTTGCTCAAGGGAGAGAAAGGAGCCTAAGAGTGCATAGGGGAGATGAAAGGAGAAAATAAGAGATGCCAAAAAACATTTCAAGAAGCATATCACTAACAACATCAAGGCCAAAAATAAAGAATTCTTGAAACATGTCAGAAGCAAGACTGCTGGACCGATCGATGATGATAAAATTAAAGGAGTAGTGAAGGAGGCTGGGGAGATGGCAGAGGAGGGGAATGAATCTTTTCTTCTGTCTTTGCTGCAGAAGATGCAGGGCAGACGGACCTGATGCCGGAACTGCTGCTTTTGCAATGGCAGTCTGAAGGACTGAGGCAAATAGTGGTGACACAAGACAAACCTCTCAGCTTTATTGACAAATCGAAAATTAATAAATCCCTGTGCCCAGATGGAGTCCATCTGAGAGTTCTTAACAAACTCAAATGGAAAGCTGCAGATTTACTAATAAAAATTCATAACAAGATCAGCATCTGTACAAGAGGACTGGAGAACGGCTCGTGGCCAGTTTTTAACTGAAGGATCTGGGAGATGTGAGAAATCACACTTTAATATCTGTTCTAGGTAAATGGGTTGAAAATGTTATTAAAAATACAATTAGTAAGTGTATAGAAACACAAGCCCCTCTGAAAAAAGTGTCAGCATGGCTCCTGCAAAGGAAAGTCCTGTCTCATCAACTTTGCAGGGTTTTCTTGATAGTGTCAATATCCCTCCCTCCCTCCCTCCCTCCCTCCCTCTCTCTCTCTGTCTTTCTACCTCTGGGCGGCTCATAGTCACAAGATAAAACACAACAAAAACCAACTACAAGATATTAAAACACAATGTCAATAAAATATGGACAAAAATACAAAACAAAGGTCAAGTGGCATTAGCTATTAAAGTATTCTTTAAAACGGAAGGTCTTTGCCTGGCGCCAAAAAGAATACAAGGAAGGCACCAGGTGGATCTCCTTGGGGAGAGCATTCCAAATGTGGGGGGCAGCTGCAGAAAAGACCCCGCTCCTCACGGCCACCCCTCTCACCTCACACAGGAGGGCGCCCTGCACAGATCTCAAAGGCCAGGTAGGCGCATACGAGTGCAGGCGCTCCTTAAGATAGCCAGGGCCTAAGCATATTCCCACAATATGCATGTGGAGAGGGGTCATCCTGTAGGCATTGCTAACCTGGGCTTCCAAAAGGGTTTCAAAGACTCCTGAGTAAGCTTAGCACTCATAACATAAGAAAGGTCCCCTGAGGGTAGAGTAACTGGTAAAAGAACAGAAGGCAGAGAATAGGAATAAATGATAAATTCTGCCACTGGAAGGATGCAAGGCCAGGATCATCCACAGTATGGTCCTCACTCCGTATGGGTGTGAAAGCTGGACAGTTAAGAAAGCCGCCAGGAGGAAACAGTGCTGTTTGATGGATACCACGGACTGGCAGAAAGAAAAACAAGTGGGTCCCCTAGCAAATTAAGTTGGAACTGTTTCTGGAAGCAAAAATGATGAAATGGAGGCTTTCATTCTTCAGGATGTGATGAGAAGGCAAGACTCACAGAAGATTCCAATCGTGCTGGGGAAAGTCACAGAAGGAGAAAAAGGAAACCAAATATGAGATGGATGGCCCTCGTCAAGAAAGCCACAGTCCTGAGTTTGCGAGAGCTGAGCGGGGCTGCCCAGGATAGAAAGGTTTGGAGGGGTTCCATTCACTCCCCATAAGTTGGAGGCAACCTGATGGCTTGTAACAAGAACAAGGCTATCAGGAGTTGCTGGCCCTAGTGACCATCTGCTGCCTTCAGACAGTTTGTTCATGCACACCAACTACTTGGGAACTTGAGGGAGATGGTGCTAACCAGTGACTTTGTGTGGCTTGTGCATCCAGTTGACCCGTCATGGAACAGAATACTTGGACCTCTGGCCTCAATCAGCATAGATCCTTCTTACGTTGTTATGCCTATCTCTCCCTTGAAGGACCCTCCTGTTGCATTTCGGTTAAAAGATAAATGGCGAGGGTGAGATGTTCTGTATTTCTATTTTGGTCCTAATAGAAGTTCCCTAAACAAACAAACAAACAAACAAACACTACTTCTACATTTCCATGTGAAGGACATTTTCGTGGATACAAAACAGCAAATGAAAACTATACACAAATTGCCATCTTCTTGATGCATTTCCTCTCTTTGGCCATTCCTGTAGGGCTGCCCTAATCAAATTGGGATGCTCCCATAGACAGAACTTCACTGAGCTACAGCATTTCCCAGAAAAAAAAAACCTCGCTGGGCCGGAGCATCTGCTTATATATCCACAGAATCAAATATTTGGAAGGGACCTCAAAATTCATCTAGTGCATCTGCTGTGGATGCAGGAAATTTATCGCATCTGTGGTAGGTGGCCACGCAGTCGCTACTTAGAAACTGCCAAGAAAGGTGGCTCCATCCATCTCCAAGGCAGTATGTCCCACAGTTGAACAGGTCATCCCACCAGGGAAGTACTTTCTAATCCGAGCCCCTGTTTCTTGTGGCTGCACGCCAGCCTCCTTCCTTCTCCATCCGAGGGACAAAATCGGCCGTCTGGACAACTTGCGGGACAGAAGGAAGGGGGAGGCAAAGATCCCACCCAAAGATGCTTCAACTTGCACAGGATGCCCATGACACTGCTCTAAGGTTTATGGGCATTCCCACCGGGCCGCGCCAAACCGAATCCTCCGCCCTGGCTCTTCATGCAGACGGTTATCCTATTTGTATCTGGTTGGCTGACCTTCTGCTGGCCAGCAAATGCTTTTTCCTTCATGCAGGCTTTGGCATGTAAGATACTCAGCTGGTAAAAAGCAGTTCTAATGGTTTAGTGTTGTGGATTTCTTTTATGGTTGTGTTTTACAAGTGTTTTGATGTTTTGGTTTTGATGCTATGTTTCAAGAAAGCTTTTGTTTTTAACCTAAATGTTGTTCATGTCCTGTATGCCCTGCTTTGGCTGAAAGGTGGGTTTTAAACAAAGGTATCCATGATGAAATAGGTCTGAAGCAGGTGAACAGATCAACATTTGGACTTCTTGCTCTGTCTGGTGACAGCTATGACTCCAATAAGAAGGAGTGAAATTGGGCCATTGCCTAATCCCGAATATTTCCTCATTTGGGATGCGGGCACATCAGCATAGCTTATGCTGAGTTGACTTTGCTGGGGCTCACCTGGCTTGCAATCTCTCTGCATATTCTAAATGTGCATTAAGGCACTGATGCGTGGCACCTCCAGAAGGCCTTGCTTCAGTTTACTTGGTAAATAACAAATCGTTTTATAAACCTCTGGAAAGGGTGCCAGGGCTGGGGAGAGACGGAGACACTCTGAAGACATTTGTGGATGGCTTCTGGGAATGGCGATTTGCATTTTGAAACATTTCTCAGCATTTTAAAAAGCTCTTACCAGACTTTGTACCATTCTTTGTACCCTGTGCTCCCTTTGGAGTCTTCGACAGTGGCATAAATTCAGCCCAGCTCCATCTGTGTAATATAAAAAAAATGATTGCAATGCAACTCTTGAGGTTTGTATGCTGTTTACTCCTGTGTCCTCCTCCTCTGTTGTTTCCTCAGTGTAGCACTTTAGATGGTAAGTTCCTTGGGGCAGAGTCCTGTCGTCTTACACACAGACGATGAAAAGGTGTGCGCATATTGCTTCTCTCTGTAACACGTTTCTGATTTTTCTCCCCGCCCCCCACCAATCTTTGAATGTGATTTTCTGTGCTAGTCTGAAGGTACAGGACTGAAGGGGAACCTGCAGAAAAACCCCCAAAAGATTTTTAATAGGCTATAATATTTATGGTATAATAAAAATGGATAGCCAAACCTTTCTTAAATGGGCTTCCTTGCTTTTCAGTGTTCAATCTCAAGTCTCCTTGTTTTGGCACAGCATGTGTAGAAGCCTCTGGATTTGAAGGGGATTGGGCTTCACCACAACATGCTTCTCAATATTTTTCTTAGCCACTATGAGCAAAACGATGGAACGATCCATGATGATCGAACATCGACACCAATGCTTCAATGAGAGTTGTCATCCTTTAATACATTGCCACCCTCATTTAATAATGGTTGTTTTCTCTTTGACAAATAGTATCACCCTGCTAACAAAAGTCAAGGCAATGGTCTTCCCAGTTGCAATGTATGGCTGTGAGAGCTGGACCATAAGGAAGGCTGAGCGCCGAAGGATTGAGGCCTTTGAATTGTGGTGCTGGAGGAGACTCCTGCGAGTCCCCTGGACCGCACGGCGATCAAACCGGTCAGTCCTAGAGGAGATCAACCCGGACTGCTCTTTAGAAGGCCAGGTACTGAAGATGAAACTCAAATACTTTGGCCACCTAATGAGAAGGAAGGACTCCCTGGAGAAGAGCCTGATGCTGGGAACGATTGACTGCAAAAGGAGAAGGGGACGGCAGAGGATGAGGTGGCTGGATGGAGTCACTGAAACTGTCGGCGTGAGTGGACTCCAGGGGATGGTGGAGGACAGGAAGGCCTGGAGGAATGTTGTCCATGGGGTTGCGATGGGTCGGACACGACTTCGCAACTAACAACAACAACCATTATTTAAATGATTATTTAGGGTGCCACTGCCTTGCAATTAGATTATTCTACATGTTTAGACAGTTCTGCTTTGCCTTCCCAAAGCACAGTCTTATATGGAAAGTCACCAGTGATGCTTTGCATTGGATATAACGGGTGGCTAAGGAAGCCCAGCTGTTGCTAGCAATGGTGTCTTTTTAGTAGTGGCACTCAAATTGTGGCATGTCAAGGAGATTTAGTCTTCTTGTTGTTAAACAAAATTTGGGGCTCATGATATTTTTGTGGGAATGGCATGCATCGCCTCATCAATTTTTAGGAAGCATGTGTGAGCATTGTGTTGCGCTGTAATATGAGAGGTGGTGAGCTGGATCTGCTTTTTCTTCTGGATGCTTTCTAAACCCAAATGGGTGTGCATTGGTTGTGAGAGAGTTATGATGAATAAAAAGCACTCTGCACATGTTCAGAGGAAGTCATTTTTTCCTTTCCTAGACAAGTTTCTAGACTGATTTCTGGTACGTATTAGATTTCAGAGAATTGCTATTCGGCAGGGAGATGTTCGAAGCGCCAGCTCCCAATCTGAAGGAACAAACCTCTGAAGACTGTTGTGGGGAAGTGGTCTGGAGTTTGCTGAGCATCCCTGTAGGCTGACTTCAAACGTGAGGCACCCCTCACTTTTTTTCGGCGCCAGGTAAAGACCTTTTTATTTAAACATCATTTTAATTGTTAAAATATATGATCTGGCCAGGGCAACTTTCTTCTTCCTTCTCTTTTCTCCTCCTATATTATTTATTTACTTATTTTATACTGATAATTTTAATTTTATATTATTATGTTCGTAACTCAGTGTATTTTTTGTATTTTTGTATTTAATGGTAATTTATTATGTTCTATTGTATTTCAATGTATTTTATTGTGTTTTATTGCAAGGGGCGGCATAGAAATGTTATAATGATGATGATGATGATGATGATGATGATGATGATGATGATGATGATGTGCTCCACTGAGGGCTGTACCAAACCACCCCCAACCGCCGGTGTCTAAACATACGGCAGAAGCATCTGGGAAGAAGGACTCGTTGTGTGTGCGGCTACACTCAGGAAAGTCACTCACACTTGGGAAAACAGCATACAGCTGAACAAACAAAGCCCCCCCCCCCCGCAAATCTTCATGTTCTATAAGTGGATGCTAGCAGGTGGGACTAGTTGGTGGAGGTCCCATCAGTCCCTCACTCTTTGGCTGAAGGCGTGGGCTTCACATCTGGACGGGGCTTTAGCTGTAGTGGTACGTGGGGGTGTTACAGTTAAGAGAGGGTGCCCTCCCTCTTACAGGCTGCCCCGGTCTCTGCAATCCAAGGGGCAGGCCTTGCTCACCCTGCTGTGACCTATTGATGACTGTTTGGCCGTCGTGCTAAGCAGCGCCTTTTCAGTTGTGGCACCCACCACTTGGAAATATTTCCTCACGGAGATCAGGAGGGCCCCTCATGAGGAGGATTTCCAGTGAAAACTGGAAACATATCTGTTTTCCTAAGTGCCTTAAGTGTTTCCTTAACCATTAGCATGGCCAGCTACCCTTGATTATTTTAATGAGATACTTTATTGTTGTATTACTGGTTTTTGCGATCAGCTTTTAACGACCATTTATTTATTTATTTATTTATTTAGTGTATTTATACGCTGAACCACATCCAAACAGATTCCAGAGCAGTGAGCAGTATTAGACACCCATGGTTAAAACAAATATAATAATAATAGAATAAAACCAATACAAATAAAAGAATAAAACCAATACATTAAACACATTATTGATAATAGGTTTATCTTTCAAATAAATCTTTCTTTTATTTTTTTAAATGAAAAGTGGGCTAGATATTTTCTAGGGAGAATTGATGAATAAATCAATAATAGATTCATTTTGTGGCAACACACTTTGTGCACGCACAGGAACAGTCTTCTGTATTATTCCAGCACTGAGACAGGTCACAGGGGAAAAACCTCTTTGTGCCAACCGGGGAGATCTGCTTGGTTTTATTTATTTATTTTTCGATTTATATCCTGCCTTTTTCCTGCAAAGGGCTCAAGGGAACTAGCATCATCTCTCCTCCTTCATCTTATCCCCACAACAACAACCCTGCGAGGTAGGTTGGGCTGAGCGTCTGTGACTGGCCCAAAGTCCCCCAGTGGGCTCCATGGCCGAGTGGGGACTCGAACCCGGATCGCCTGCGTCCCAGTCCCGCGCTCTTAACCACTGCACCACACCAGCTCTCTCTCTACACCACACTGGCTCTCAGTTAACTGGTTCCCAGTTACACCTTCCACGCTTCCCTTTTGTTGTCTGTGCTTTTGATTTTGCCTTTCCCACCTGGTTTGCCGGCAGTGCAAAAAGCGTTCCCAGTCATTCACCAGCCTCTGGAGCACGGAGAAAACCCACACGGCCATTGCTGGCCAGGCGGGGCGCTTGCTGCCGTGGCCACGGAGTGGCCCGGTGGGCGGCCGTCCCTGGGAGAGAGCCCAGACAGAAAGGGACACGGCTGCTATTGTGCGTCTGGCAAAGGTTACTGGCCACCAGCCCTGGTAATAGCTTTGCTAGGAGTGCCATGGGGATTAGCTGTGTTTGCTGTGCTATGTGTAACCTTGACATGCAGTCTGCGAAGTACAATAGTCATTATTGCCCGGCCATCGGCTGAAGACAATTTCAATTATTCTGGCATTTCAATGGATGAAAAAAGCCCTTTAGGCTGGCTCATGAGATTAGACTTAAAGGCTCTGTAAATTAAGAAAGTTGCAATCAGTATTTTATCTGGCAGGCAGCTGTGGGATACATTTTGGTCTTGGGGGGAGCAGGCGGGGATGGTGGGAGGACAAAGGCCAGCTACTTTGCCCCGTTGCCGCTTGGATATATCAATTTGCTGTTAGGAAGAGAACCATCTTGGTGGAAGAGTCTGTCTTCGGGCCCTGCAGCACTTCTACCTCCAAAGGCAGAAAACCTATAGATCTGGGAGGGCCAACGGATCCCAAAACTGCCCTCACCTATCCTTATGGCTGTGGGAATTGGGAGGCGACTGTTTTGCAACATGGGACAAAATACTGGCACCTGCCAAAGTCTGCACATGTGAAAATGCACAGTGTTGGACCACTGTCAAAAGTGCAGCTAAGAGTTTGGTGGAAAGTCTGGGGATTGTCCTTTACCTCCGAGAGTTAGCTCAGCCTTCCCTAGCCCAGTGTCTCTGGATGTGCTAGACTACAACTCCTTAGCCAGGGTGGCCATGAATATTTTCTAAGCCACGTCATGTCCCCACTCTGCAATTTCTTCGAGTCTTACTTGTGAGAGATATAGGCAAAGAGAAACAGATGACAGATAGCGTAGTCATTGGGGAACTCCTTGAGCAAAAATGTTTGAATTCCCTGCTTCTTTTCCTTCCATGTGGGCTGATACAGCTATTATTAGACCCTCAGTAGTTATTTACTTCTCTTGCCTGAGGCAGGGAATATTTGAGCAATGCTTTATGTGATTTCAGAGGAAGCATAATGGAGCTTGTCCACATTTTCGTTGCGAAGGCCAGAGAATTAGAGCCAGTCCCTTATGCATGCTTACTGGTCTTCATTGGTATAGAGGGTTTTACCTGTGTATGATAGCACATTTCTTTCTTCTTCTCAGATTCAGCTTTTCTGTGGAGGCTTTGGCACAACGCATTAATTCCGAGATTCTGCCATAATCTTTCTGCAGCCTGGCATCTTACAGGTATATACACCATCCATTTGGAAGAGTGTCCCACAACTAAATTTAGGGCTATACTACTTCAACATATTTTTCTTTGGCTTGCCTTTGTCTCCATTTAATTCCTTCCTCATTTCTCTACCTTTGGTCATATTCTAAACTGTAAGCCTCTTGGGGCAGGGATCTTTCCCCTTGTTATGTCTTATGAACCACAAGGTTTGGTATAGTAGTAGTAGTAATAATAATAATAATTTGAATTGTTCAGGTTGATCTTACATTATGCAAAATATCTTACTAGAAGGCAGGAAATATTAATGTATAGTCATTATAATGTCCACATTTATATATGTGTGTTTTAATTCTTTAGGGCCTGCCTTCAGAGGGTTTCATGTTTAAAGATAGACAAAAAACAACTATAAATTAAAAGAATGCATTGATTTATTTTTATTAAAAATGAAAACACATCTGGTGCTTTCCATCATGTGAATTCTTTTTTCTGGGTTTCTTACCTTGCCATCTTCTCAAACTTCTTGAGCCTCTTGTGTTAGACTTAGCAAACAAACAGAATCCCAATGACAGCAGATTTACATCTCAGAAATCAGAGAAACTGCCTGGACCAGCCTTCCTTCCCATTTTCCAAATCAACGAACTCCTCCAGGCAGTAACTCCTGAAGAATGTGGAAAGACTGACCCAGGTGAACTGAGAACTGGCGGTTTTTCCCCCTGAAAGAGTAATTGCTTTCAGGTATGGCCCTAATGAAGAGTTATTGATAAGGCCTCAGCCATTCAGTTTGTAGGGCCTCCAACAAAAAACCATTTTGTATAGATTGCAGTACTCAAATCTAGGATGCTGCAATGCAACTGTCTAGAGGGTAATTCAGCATTTGGAGATCTGTTGCCGTTTGTCCAACCCTGAAATCATCCTCACTGGATGCTTTTATGAAAAAAGAAGGATTCCAGGAAACTCAGAACAGAATTAAAATATGCAAAATTTAAACAACCGCAACAACTATCCTTTAGAATAAAAGCAACCAATTAAAAACAACCAAACTAGCACTGCTAAGCATAAACACTTCAAATGAGGCATGACAGGCCCTCAAACACCTGGAAATTTGGGACAAGAGCAGAAGCCCAGGGCGCAGTGTGAAGGGCCACCTTTTATAGCAGGAACTAGCCCAGTGACCTCCATCTGGTGATGGCCTTTTTAGCTGTGAAATTTCTGCTAGGCAGAACAGGCAGTTGCATCTTTTCATTGGTTCTCTGTATTCAGTCACTGGATACTGCTGGTAGAGGAGCAAAAACTGAAAACACACGGAACTAGGCAGTGGGAGTGTTGGGAAAATTAGGATAAATCCTGTCAGAAAAACATTGCCTCTGTGTGCTTTTGCATTGTGGAATCAATCCTGTACTCCTTCTCAAAAGCACCAGCTTTCCAAGCTAAGACACTGTTTAAAATGGCATTCCTCCCCAGCTCCTTTCTCTCACCTTTAGCTGTAAGCTACAGTAGACCTGCCATTTAATCCAAATATACCTTATATACCTTCACAATGATTAAATAATCATTGTTGGAATTCACAGTTTACCAGGAAGTATCTTTTGCTAGCCCAGAAGGCTCCATGTGCCCTGGCCATTACTTAGGGTCTGAGTCTAGATGAGCTTATGAGTCCATGAATAGTTTCTCAGTAGCTTGAATTTACATGTCTGAGCAGACCTGGAGATGGGTTCAAGTTACTCAACTAAAGTGTCAATACACTGCAATTAGAAATATTGTAATCTCATTGTCACTGTATGATTGACTGGCATTCCTTTATCTGCTTTGTATGTGATGACCTCAGAATCTTATTGTAATGGCTGCATTCTGTCATCAATTGCCCTGAACCTGCGTACGTGACCGGGAGGGTATAAAATACCCTGTAGTTGTATTGAAACCTTGCAGCGAGTTCACCTCTGCTTGCACGGTAATGCATTATCGTGAGTCTACTGCGGGAACCTGGGCCAAACTATAAAGCCACAGATGGCCTGGACGCTTGAGCTTTCCCACGAACCCGAGTTTTATTTCCACCTCACGAACTGAAATTCCAGGATTTTCTGACAGGAGCCACTGTTTCGTGCATGTGTATAAAAGAGCAGCAGTATTCCTAAAAGTCCATGGTTGTTCATTGCTCACTCTGCTCCCGGCTACTGGTGCGCACGCGGGCGTGTGTGTATGTGCTTGTAGTGACGGCTTGGCCCTGGGTGTATAAATTGTTGGCTGTGACTCCTCTGCTGCTCTGAGCCTGGACTCATTTCCTTGGAAGTTGGTTGCATGAACTTTTGCACCTTGAATGCTGGGGAGTTGTTTATTTACCCTGCTTATCCGAAGTGTATCAAACCTTGCAAGGTAGCGGTTTTCTTGGCAATGGTGACCACATTTCTGGGAAGTGGGGTGAAAGAGGCCAGCACTGCAAGAGGAATGAGGAATGACCAAATCCAGCTTTTGTGCTCCTTCATTACAATCAAACAGTTCCCTTTTGCCTGCATGGACGGAGGGCACCCAAGCCCTTGGACAGGCACGGGTTCAGATCAGTGAAAGAGTTAATTCCCTTGACTCAGAGAGGAGGAGGTGAGGCTGTGGATGCTGAAGAAAGATATAGATCCCTTTGATATCCTAATAGTGCATTTTATATTTACGCCGAACTGTTTTGAAGGCCCTCTGTGGACTGAGGCGGTGCTGTGTACACATTTTAATAGCAATAACTAGAGAATTAACATTTGCACCCCCAGAATTCTAGTCACTCTGGAAGCAGTGAAGTCAATGCTTACATGAGTCTAACATTGCTAATAAATAAATTCCAGGTTGAAGGGTGGCAGCATTTCTGGCAGGGTGGCTGTGCCTAAAGCATCCATACAGCAGGAAGATGTTCAACAGGTGAAGCTGCCCTGAGACATTGTAACGAGTGGGATTTTAAAAAAATAAACAAATAAATAAGCTTGCCCTCTGGATGGAGAGAACACATCTGTTCACCTTCTAACTGTTGCAAAGCTATTGCATAAATGTCCTGAGAGTGGAAAACCATGCTAGAAATTTTATATCTGCAGCTGGTTACCCAATAGTTTTGTACCGTCTGGGTCTCACCTGATGTGTTGGACTACAACACCCATCATTCTCAGCCAACAGGCTGCTGTATGCACTCTTTGCATATGGCAGGACCTTTCTTACATTTTTGCCACGATGAGAATGGTAGAAACCAAACATACTGTGAGCATGTGGGGCCATCAGTGGAAAACCAAAAACTGGAGAAATGAAAGATGGAGGCAAATTAGAAAGGGTCCAGCAGAGAGCAACAAAAATGATCCAGGGTTTGGAGACACTGCCCTATGAGGAGAGACGGAGAGAACCGGGCATGTTCAGCTTTGGGAAGAGAAGACTGAGCAGGGACATGATCTCCCTCCATAGGTACCTCCAAGGCTGTCACAAAGAGGAAGGGCAAGATCTTTTCCTGCTGACCCCAGAGTGTAGGACATGGAAGAATCCATTCAAGTTGCGACAACCCAGATTCAAGCTGGACATCAGGAAGAGCTTCCTCACTGTCAGAGCAACACGGCAGTGGAACCAGCTGCCTGGGGAAACTGGACAGCCCTCTGAGTGGAATGGTGGAGCGTGGTGTCCTGCAACAGCAGAGGGGTGGAGCCAATGGCCTTCACGGCCCCTTCCAACTTTGCTATTCTATGACTCTATGACTATTGGGAGAACAGAAATGTGCAGGATTATGTACAGCTGGTTTGGGCAAAACCCCTTCGTATCACCAAAGCCACGGAAATTCATCGCTAAAGAGAGGGTTTGCTTCAAACTTGCGCACATTAAGCTATATGTGGAGACTAGGTGATGGCGAAAGGAGAAAGGGACAGCAGAGGACAAGGTGGCTGGATGGAGTCCCTGGGGCGGTGGGTGTGGGCTTGGGTGGACCCCAAGGGACGGTGGCGGCCAGGAGAGCCTGGAGGAATGTTGTCCGTGGGGTCGTGATGGCTAGGGCACGACGGCGTTTGCGACTAAACAACGGAAGAGACGAAGGATGTGTGAGGACTCTGCTTCAGGGTGGGACTCCGTCAGCTTCCCCGGGCTTAGCGGCAGGGACCGTGACATGGCCATGCGCTTCCATTCCAGGCAAGTGCACCTGGCGTTTCCCTCTTCCGCCTCAGGTGCAGCCGCCTGTGTCTGTGCTGCCCAAGATGCAGAAAAGCGTTGGCCAATTGCACCACCCTTGTCCCGTGAGCGTTTTTGGACTTTCTCACAGCTTGGACCACTTTCTAAGACAGGGCTGAGTATGAGAGGAAGCCTGTGGATGCTGGAGGGGTGGATTCCATGGAGCAAGTGGAGACACTTCTTGAGAGATAATTAAAATGCAGTCCCTCTCTCCATAATAAGAACAGATGTGCTTAGTTGTCCCATGTGCCTGCAGCTCGCCGTGCTGGCCTGGCTCCTGGAAGCTGCCTCCTTTCGCTCTTCTTAAGATTTAAACTGGACTTGGACTGGCTGTTGCTACATGCTGTCGAGTCCTTTCTGACATGTGGAGACTAGGAAAGAGGCTCCTCCAAAACCTCCTGTCCACGACAGCCCTGCTCCACTCTGGCAAACTCAAGACTGCGTTCCCCTTGATGGAGTCCATCCATCTCACATTCATTCTCCCGTTTCTTCTCCTGCCTGTGACTCCCCCTGGCATGAGAGTCTTCTCCAGGAGGTTTTGCCTTCTCATGATGTGGCTAAAACACGACAACCTCAGCTCTGTCATTTTTGCTTTTAGGGAAAGCTCTAGGACCCCCTTGTTCACTCAGTTCCCAGTGGTAGGACATCCCGCCCCCGCCCCCCAGCCTGTTTTTGCTTACATCCCTCACTGCCAGTATGTTATCCTTCTTGCATCACATTCAAACACAGGGCAACCCATGAAGCTGACTGGTGGGAGGATCAGGATTGCTCAAAGGAAGGACTTCTTCATAGCACATAGAGTTCAATGATGGAATCCACTGCCACAGGAGGTGGTGATGACGGCCAAGGAGTTTAAAACCCAGATTCACGAGCAAGGAGGCTCCCCGTGGCCAGTAGCCTTGCTGGCCACGTGCTCCCTCCTTGACCAGAACGGGAAAGCCTGCACACGCCCATCGCTGAGGAGCTTGGCAGGCGGAGGCCTTGCACCCGTCCTCCTGGAGGGATCTCCAGGCAATGAGCACTGGCCTGGATGGGCCAGGGACCAGCCCCATCGTCTCTCATGTTCCCAGCTTGAGCTTAGGAGGTGCGTTTGCATCTTTTAGAGCTGGACAAAAGCTGCAGAAGCTCCTGGAAAGCACCTAAGGACCAGTGACTGGATGAGGCCGGGGAAGGAGCAGGACCTCCTGGGGACCCCTCGTGGGTTGGATTTATTCCCTGGGCCGGGGGTCCCCCACCCTTGGGCAGCAAGGGTGATCGGGCGGTGTATGCTGTCTTGTTGTGGAGAACTAGGGTGCCGTGAAGATGCAAAGCAACCCTAGATAGTCTGTGTGTGATTTAGCATTCAAGGGAAAAATCAAAAGCTAAAACTGTTTTCTAACCTGGTTCTTTGCCAAGTAGTAAACAGAAGCTGCCATCTCCCACCTTCTCTCACATGTTATTTGCCCGCCAGTCACATACCTTTCTGCTTTGGAGAAATGCTTCATTCTAATTAGATAACAGCTTGGTCCCTTGGCGTTGGTATTCTGTTTTGCCCCTTTCTTCTTCATTTACATAATTTACTCTCTCTCTCTTTCTCTCTCTCTCTCTCAAGGTGGTGCTAAGCAAGTAAAACTGCAGGGGGATTTTTTTCTTCCTGCTTGCTGATGAAAACATTTGCATATATTAGGCTAAAGACTTGTCTGTTCTGAAACTTCCTGGTCTTGGCTCATTTGGAAGCTCTTTGAAATGGGAATTCTTGCATGATGAGGGAAAGAGAAAGAGCCATTAGCTGGTATAATTCCCCAAATTATTACAGGTGCATAAGAGGGAGGGCAAGAATTGTTCCCCCCAGGCAGAACAATTTGAGGATGGGCGGTTGATACATTTAACAGAACCAAGCGATAATAAAATTGCTCCTGGATGATGGGCGTGTGAAAAGGGTCTCCCCACATGTTGAAAGCAAGTGTGTCAAGGGAGAAGGGTTTGCTGTTTTAGTCATTCTTCTCTGTGTAAGGTGATGGACTGTGAGTGTATAAAACTTGAAGAGAAATGTGCTGTAGATGCAATTTAGCAAACTGAACTGCATGTGTAAAGGTGCCGTCCTGCAGAAGCTTCCGTGAAAGAAAGCACAATGCACAGACCATGTTGCAACCTGGGTGAAACCCACTTGGCTGAAATAACCACCTATTGCTTCCTTTCCCATTCCTGCCTCCGTTTCATCCCCTTGCTCTGCTGTGAGGACACTTAGCTGGGAAGCTCCTCGGGGCAGGGACCTATCCTTTTTGCCCCCCAGTGCACCACTGAGGGTACAAGGGCCACCAGAGCTGGTTCTGGGATTTTGAGGCTCCTTGGGCAAGCCTGATTCAGGAGGACCATGCCCCATGGTCTGTGGTCTCACCACCACTGGCACCAGCTGTCCAAGCTCTTCACCTCTTTCTCGTGATGGGCCCCATGTGCTTGGTGAGTAAGCAGAGAGCCAGCAGTGACGATTCCTGGTTTCCTCCTCACCACCACCAGAGTCTGGGCCTGCGTCCATATACGCCCTCCCACCCCTTGAGATCGGCGGCAGAGCCCCTCCTCTGGGAGCCCTCCATGAAAGACATTAGGAGGGTGAGTACCCAGAGGAGGGCCTTCTCTGCGGTGGCACCCCACCTATGGAATGCGCTCCCCAGAGAGGTCCGCCTGATGCCATCATTATTTGTTTTTCGGCGCCAGGCCAAGACCTTTTTATGTAAACAATAATATAATCACCATTAATATTATTTATTGGTTTTAATTTCTACAGCTAGGGTGAATCCGGATTTTAATATGTATTATTTATATCCTGTTTGTTTATTGTGTTGGAAGCCATCCCAAGGCTCACGCGAATGGGATGGCATACAAAAACTCCCAATAAATAAATAAATAAATAAATACAGACAGACAGACAGACAGGCAGGCAGGGGAACAAGCAAATTGCATGGGGGAAGAGGAGGAACAACTCCAGGGTCTCCTGTCGGTGGCCCCCTGCTGGGATGGACCCTCGGCAGGTGCCCATCAGTCCTAGCCTTGGTCCTGGTCCTGAGAAGATGGGCCTGAGGGAAGCAGAGGAACCTTCCTATGGTTGCTAAAACAAATCAAACTTGAGATCCACCGGCTCTCATCTTGGACAGAACTCTAATAAATAAATAACTCAAGATGGGAAGCAGCTTCCCCCAGCCCCGCCCCCCCAGCCCCTGCTGGTTAAGCCTTTCTTGGAACTGGAGGTGGCTGACATCAAAATGGAGTTGGGCTGCGTAAATATCTTTCTGCTGACCTATATGGAAAAATTGCTCCTTGTAATCCCAAGCATTTGGGTTGTTATCACCGAGAAAGAGTGTTCTTGGCTGCACGGGGCAACCAGAAACGCTTGTGCAGTTTTTTTCATTCGAGCTCCACAAACCTCTGACTAGAAAAATGGAACCCGAGTTAAAAGGCCCTTGTAATGCGACAGTTTCTGGCATGGAACTTTTCATTTGCTCAGCCATAGGAAGATGCTTCCAGATGTGTTGACTACAGCTCCCATTATTCCCAGCCAACCTGTGGCCCAATAACCCTAGAATGGGGAAGGCTCACTTAAGCCCCACCTCCCAAAGAGTTTTGGTGACGGCATCTTTCGCAACATGGATGTATCTGCACCTTTTGCCTGGATTAGTTTCACCAAGCTGGTTTCATGGCCATAACTTTCTTCAGTGTTTGAACCTAACGTTTGAATTTTATACTAATTATTGCCCATCCACTGACATTTTCTCTCCATAATGTGAAGTCTTCTGCTAGCAGTAACTCGAGGAAATTCAACATAAAAGCAAGGCAAAGCGATTAAAGTGGAAGAATATTTGATTAAATTGCTCTCTGATTTATATTGAAGTAAATTGGAAAGGAAGGATGGTGAATTTTTTTATTTTATTTTTATGGCCACCATATTTTATGTTCATTATCAGTGTCCCCGAATTCTTTGTGCTTCTGTGATTAAAATTGCCAGTTAGGAGAGATACACTGTAAGTTTTATTCCTCTTGCCTTGCCTCCGCCCCTGAGAATTTTGATCACACATGCCTTAGAAAAGTGGAAAAATCACTGAGCAAAGAGATCATCAAAATATGAGTTTCCCTGAGATATTCTTCATCCTTCAAGCTTCACTTAAATCTTGTTAATAGAATCAGCTATTATGAAATATTTTGATCTGTGTAAGGATGCCTGAAGAAATGAATCTTTCTGCATTCAGATATGAAGTAACAATTCCAGGGCTATTGCTAGCCTTGGGGGGGGGGGGGGGTGTGTGCATGCGCTTCAGCCTAGGTCAATTGCCCAGAACCCTAACTATTCATTTGTTTTACTTAGCTTAATTAAACAGGGGGTGATTTTTCAGGGGGATTATAGCTGGGGAGCAAAGTGTTAACCCCCCTCCCCAAATGCGGCACCAGCACTGCTTTCCACCCCCTAAAATTACTCCCTGCATGGCAATTATGTTTGGGAGATGGGAAACCCCTTTTCCTTTAGTTTGGGATAATCTAGGACAGGGTGCGTATTAATTAAAGAATGTATTTTATTTGCTGCGATTCTGATGAGAAATTAATTGGCTGGCTTTGCCGCCTGTGAAATTTCAATAAATCCCAGTAATTATTTCTACATTTGCATACATAGATATAACTGTGTCCTATGGGCCTGGGCCCTGAATCTTTTATGTGGCAAAGGATGCCCCCACTTCTCCATGCCCTCTGGACTATAATGTGGCGATCCACATTTCCTTAGCGACCAGCTTCTGCATTTCCTGCGTGTTCCAGGGAAGTTCTTGCTTTGTTGCTTTGCAAAAGAATATTCCAAAATCCATGTCTTTCTCTTTACCTGGATGGAAAGAATGGAAGACTATGGATGCAGTCCATACCTTCCCATCTGTGCTTCTCCCAGATGTGGGCTTCCCCAAATGAAAGAATTTGGAGGTGGATGAGGAGAAGCTGAAAAAGAAGCCCAGCAAGATAGGTTCAGCACCATGGAACACCCTGGAGAGCTCCTACAGGGCTCAAAATAAAAGCTGCATGGATAGGAAGCCTCACAGACAGACCAACCCAAGTGAGGTTAGCCCTCTTTTTCCTGTTCACCAAAGTTCCCTCTTGCTCCTTTCTCTGCAGTTGTGTGCAATGTCTGGATCTCACCCAGTTTTTGACAGCCTCCTCTTAAGCAACGATTTGGCAACTTGTGTGCTGTGCCTTTCTCCACACGGAGAATAGCTGGACTTGTTTAATTTGGGTGGTGCAGATGGAGAGGATTTCATTCCAGTTTGTTTTTGATGAGGATTTTCCAAAATTCACAAACATCTGCATATTCAGAGAAGAAAGAATTTGCAATATAAACAACATCTAAATGTGTGAGAGAGCAAAACTAACAGACTGGCCCATCACAGAGTTCTTGGCTCAAAAGAAGTCTGAAAATAAATTTTACAAAAAGCTTATCTGAGAAAAAATACATCCAGAAATGAGTATTTTGAGAGGAAATCGATTTTCTTAAATTATGTGTTTATGTACCCAAAAGTGATCTTTTTTTTTCTTTTTTTTTGGGTGCAATTAAACTGGATAGCTCCATTTGGATCCAGAGAGGGGAGGGGCAGAGTGGGTGAACAGTGGCAGTAATGCAGCCTTCAGTCTGTTTCTGTGATGCTGAAGGGTTTCACTCAGTCAGCACCTATAACTGATTTCCTTAAATGTCCAATCAACTTTGCAGGGCAAATATTTCTGCCCTTTCCAAAACACTCCAATAGCTGGAGTCTGTTTGTGACTGGCTCTAAAAAGGAACTCCTTTTGAAAAAAGAACCCAAGGTGGCTTTTGTCCTCTCAACAACCCTGTGAGGTAGGTCAGACAGAGTCAGTGACTGGTGTGAAGCCACCTGGTAAGATTTAGAGGTTTAGAACTTGGGTCTTCCTTGTCACAGTCCAACATTTTAGCTACTACACCGCGTTTTCCTTGGGAATGGGGGTTCTGATAGGACTTAATAATCTATGCATTTAGACGTTTATGAAACTGAGTCAGATTTAGAGCATAGCCAGTCAAGCACCCAGAGCACATTTTATCCCCCCCTCCTGCCCCTGGCACCTTTCAGAAATCAAAAGTGCATTTCGGGAGCCTATGCAGCTTTTTCTTGAGAAGATGACGTCAGGGATCCATCATTTTGGCCTACAACTCCCATCATCCCTCACCATGGCTGAGTTGGTTAGGTTTGATGGAAGTTCTAAGCCAAATTTTGGAGGGCTACAAGCTGCCCACGCCTGGTTCAGAAGGAATCCAAGAAGGGGCTCTCTGTGCAACGAATGCATTGGAGCTGGGAGCCAGGCAGTGTTGCTTTTGCAAAGTCCGTTTCTATCCAGGGCAAAGACTTGGTGCAAAGATGGTGAAATGCAGCTTATAGAAGCAACCCCCTTTTTAGTCAGACACAAGGCATAGGGAACGGAGCTCCCTCCACCTCCTTTCAGAGTGGGGGTGGGAAGCTGCTTTTCTCTCTGTTCCAATCGGTGCCAACCTGACTCACCATGGAGTTCGACATATTCTACCATCTGTTCCCCCCTTTCAGGGACCTGATCTTCCATAGTGGGAATTGCTTCTTTGATATTTCTCTCCTGACAATGGTACCTTTTTCTGAAGCGGACATCTGCTCGGAGGTCAGCCAAAGGAAAACAAAACATGGTTCAGACAGATGCAAGAATCTATTGGGCAGGTTTAGAAAGGAGAAAAGTGAAGGCCAGGTTTTGTTTTGCTTCTCCCCCTCTCTCCCTCCCTCTCCCTCTCTTTGTTTC
Source organism: Varanus komodoensis (assembly GCF_004798865.1). NCBI lineage: Eukaryota > Metazoa > Chordata > Lepidosauria > Squamata > Varanidae > Varanus > Varanus komodoensis. Next base: position 70,238,380 of record NW_025335268.1, on the reverse strand, counting down.
TGACATACCTGCCTCGGGCTGCACTCTCAGGCTATCTAGTCAATAAATAAGATCTATTAGATCTTTAATTCATTTCTTTGGATTCCCAAACAGGCTCTTTTCCTTAAGGTTTAGAATGGATGCTGATTACCTTTAATGGATGATCACTTTTAATGGTGGGAAACAGAACAAGTTAAGAAGATGAGAACATCTCCTTTGAAAACCAGAGGTGTGTGGCCAGACTGGGGGGGGGGGGGAATGACACCCATCGCTGTGCTTTAAGCTCTGAATCACACACCTGAGTCTTGCTTAGATTTTTCCCTTCAAATTTTTCAGGGCAGGACTTTAGGCCATAAACCAGTGCCTTGAGTAGGTTTCTAACCAAAGCAGGGCTGGCTACCATATTTTGGAGCGAGTGAGGCCATACACATAGAGTACCACCCAAGACCATTAAATCAGATGGCCAGGTGTTCCACTTTTCAGAGGATGGTTCTCTTTTGAAGGAATCCTCTGCTTCAGTCCACATCAGGTGCACAGATCAAGCACTATAACACGAGAGAACAGAGGCCTTGAATGTGCCTACCAACACTTAAACACGGGTGGGCATGACCTTTGGGGTTTCACTGTGCAGAAATGCGTTGTGTCTCCATTTCAGTTATAGTAACTAATTCCATCTAATCTGTGTCTCCTTTCATTCGGTGATGGGTTTCCATTTTTTAACCTCTTCTTATTTGAAGGTTTATTAGAGGTTTTTTGTGATATGAAGTGTCCAGCCCATGTGGGGAAGGAGCCTCATTGGATGAAGCTAAGAGCATCTCTCCGTGTTTTGGCCTTGCCCAACCTGTGAATGTTGCTTTTCAATCACAGCAGCCAAGCAGTTCCGCTGCAATTCTTGCCAGGGGACACAGATTCATAGATTCATAGAACAGAAGGGCCAGAAGGGGCCAAGAAGGCCGCTGGGTCCAGCCCCCTGCTGGTGCCTGCCTGGATACCCTGCGTGGCTGCTAATCTTTTGGCCACAAGGGTGGGCCCAAGCAGGGCTTAGCAGATCTGTATGTGTGCAAGAGGGTGGGTGAAGAAGCAGCCTCTGAGATACTCCAGACCTGGACCACCTGGATGTGTGGAAGTCAACTGGCACCTTGACTTGCATCTGGTAGCCAATGGAGTTGCTTCAAAATGGGCCCAAATCAAGACTTCTGCCAGTCGAAAGAGAGCCAGTGTGGTGTAGTGGTTAAGAGCCTGGGACTGGGACTCAGACGATCTGCGTTCTAGTCCCCGCTCAGCCATGGAGCTCACTGGGGGACTTTGGGCCAGTCACAGATGCTCAGCCCAACCTACCTCGCAGGGTTGTTGTTGTGGGGATAAGATGGAGGAGGAGATGTAAGCTGCCTTGAGCCCTTTGCAGGAAAAAGGCAGGATATAAATCGGAAATCGGAAAAGATGGGCGGCCGCATGGTGGGCAACCCAAAGCTTCCTGACACTCTTAGGTACCACTCTGTGGTGCCAGCCACTGCCTTTCTCCCTTTCTCCAGGGCCAAGGGCCCTAGTTCATTGGTAGAGCAAAGGTTTTGCACATGCTTCCAGGTTCACTTCCAGCCAATTTCTGCCTGAACCCCTGCAGTGCTGCTCCCAGGAGGGCCAAATGGACCAAGGGTCCAACCCAAAGCAAGGTGGCCTCCAGGGCCCTATGGAACCCGTGGCTGAGGTGGGACATACGCCAACATCTCCTAGCCCCAAGGCCAACTCCAGCTTCTATCCACTGAATGAAACTAACATCATTCACATGATAATTCAACTCAGCTGTAGAATCGTGATTCATGCAGAAAAGCTTCTTTCCTCGTGCGGTTGCCTTTCTCACATCCCCAAAGTGTTTTTCATTCCAACAGGCCTTTGTTTTCTGACACACTTGTTTTGCCATGGATCCCCAGCTCCCAAATGACTTTTTATCTTCCTTACAGTTCTGAGTATGTGTCTATTTTCTTGGGATTCATGGTGTTTTGTACGTATATTTTCTTGTCATTCGTATGGAAGAATGTTATAGTTTCAGTGCGTTGTGAGATATTGCAAGAAGATTTTCCCTCCAAGGGCTGCCTGCCCTCCCGCAAAAGTACCTAAACAAAATGGCAGCCCCTTCCCAACCAATCCAAGGAGCCAAACAGAAGCCTTTCCCATTGGATCCAAGATGTAACTGTTGAATTTATAGGAAACAGCCCTGGCTGTTGGCGTAATGAGAACTAAATAGATGCCACAGCTAAATACATCTTGCCCAGTTTTCAGGCATGCCCCCAAACCCTGTATCTTCTCATAGGTCACATACTCCTGTGACGGAAAAGGAACTGCAACTGTTGACAGTAAATCAGCTCAGATTTGCACAATATTTGCTGAGTTGCACTGCAACACTCTGCTCTTCGATGCTTGAACGAAGGACAATGCAGAACCAGTGCAAACATGAACACCACGAGTCCACGGAGAACCCCACCTTAGCACCAGAGATCCATGAACCATCTCTAGCAACTGACAAACCACAAGACAATCTCATTACCCCCCCCCCCCCCCCCCCACATCAAGTGCTCCCTCATTGTTGCATTCAGGAAAAAACTGGTTGCTAAAATGCCCTGCGATGCTTTTGGTCACTCTGAAGAGTAAAATAAGAGGACCACTACCTCTCATTCAGGATGTTCTAGCAGGTCTTTAGATTGCAGCAGTTCACAGGTGGAAGCTCAGCTAATTCAACACTCTTATTCACATTAAAAATTTCTCTCTGCATATCATATTTTAAAGAAAGGCTTGGCCTGGCCCCATCCTTGCTATTCTTGTTCAATAGGAAGGAAGGGGGGTTTTTTAGGTAAAAAGTATTTAAAAACCCTATCATTGTATAGTCTAGACCTACATGATGTCGGAGTAGCAATGCCAGATCACAGCAGTGAGACCCTAGGCAGCCAGGTGTCAAGCTACAGTTCTGCGTTCTCTAGAGCAGTCAAATATGTTGAGGTGCCCTGGAGTTTCTGCATAAGGGCCCTGTATTTGCTGACAATCATTTTCCAGTCTTTATGTATTTCATTTCTCTACTGCCCGATCGCCAGAGCTTTCTGGGTGGTTTATACAGTCCATAAAAACACTGCAGTGAAATACAATACAGTGACACAAAATGTCACCAGAGATGCAAACATTTTAAGCAACAAGAATTAAGAACAGGTAAAAAAACATACCATGAAGATTAGTTCTGCAAAAAAAAAAAAAAAAAAAACCATCTGGGATGGGTAGACCCATAAGGCACTTGGGTAGCTCCATATGTTTATTTATTAGATATATATGCTGCTTTTTTTCTTACAAAGAACTCAAAGGGTCTTACAACATTCTCTGCCCCCTGCTCTCAATCTTATTCCCATAACAACAACCCTGTGAGGGAAAATGTTGGAAATGCAAAGAGAGATGGGGTATTTTCCCATATGTGGTGGACATGTGACAGAATCAAAAGATTTTGGAAGTAGAGACATTCCCCCCTCCCTCCCTGGAACACCTGCTGCCACCGTCGCCACGCCGGACCTGAGGTGCTCCGCCGAGCCGGAGGCCAGATGATGCCACTCCTGCAGCCACCGCCGGGCTGCCCCGGGGATGGAGGACGCCAGAGCCATGCCAGGGCCACCGCCAACGTTGCGGAGGAGGGCACCGCCATCTTGCTGCCTGGCGGGTTTCCGTGCCCCTCTCTGCTCCCCCCCACCAGTGTCGGTGAGAGCAATGCCGGATTGGGGGACGGGGTGTGTGGGCGGGCGCCGGCTTAATCCGCCAGACGCGGCCTGGGGCCGGCGGCCAAAGGGTGGTCGCCACCGTTTGTGGCCGTTCATGGCCGTGCGGGGCTGGGCTGGCCGGGGGCTAGGTTGGTGGGTGGAATTTTATATCGGGGGGTAGATGGGGAGTTTTATACTGTTTTAAAGTTTTATTGTATTTTGTTTTTATGGAGTCGTCCCTGGCCATGTCGATGGTTGAGTTACCTGGGGAGCGCATGGGCGCTGCCATTGGGGTGGTCACGGGCAATGGACACTACAACGGTGGGGGGTTAACATGTCCACGTAGAAGAAGGAGGGACAGATGGTTGACACCTGTCCCTCCTTCTGGTTCTACTCCCAGCTAGAGGGTTCCAGGTAGTCTTGTCAACCGCCCCTCGGGCCTGACGGTGCTGCTGCTTAATGCCAGGTCGGTCCACAATAAATCTTCCCTCATCCATGACTTGATTGTGGATGAGGGGGCCGACCTGGCTTGCATAACAGAGACCTGGGTGGGAGGGGGGATGTCACCCTCTCTCAAATGTGCCCACCCGGGTACCTGGTCCAGCACCGTCCACGCCTGGAAGGGAGGGGAGGGGGGGTCGCTTTGGTTTACCGAGCCTCCATCTCCCTCACAAGACTTCTAGTCCCTTCGAGACCAGGGCTGGAGTGCCTCTACTTGGTGTTGGGTGACCGAGACAGATTGGGGATTCTGTTGGTGTACCGTGCACCCTTCTGCCCAACAGTCTCCCTGCCTGAGCTGATGGAGATTGTCTCGGACTTGGTGTTGAGGCATGTTGGTCTCCATGCCGAGACTGGTCTGACCGGGGCGGCTCAGGACTTCATGGCCTCCATGGCGGCCATGGGGCTGTCTCAACATGTCACCGGCCCGACCCATGAACGTGGACACACTCTGGACCTGGTTTTCTCGACGGGGCAGGAAGAGAGTGGTCTGAGAGTGAGGAATTTATGTCTGACAGCCCTGTCATGGTCAGATCACTTCCTCGTGAGGTTTGTGCTCGAGAACGGCCTTTCCCTCTGTAAGGGTGTGGATCCGATTGTGTGGGTCTGCCCCCGGAGCCGGATGGATCCGGATGGATTCCTGAAGGCCCTGGGGGAGTTTTCGGCTGACAAGACTGGTGCTCTTGTCGAGGCTCTGGTCGAACTGTGGAAAGGGGAGATGACCAAGCTGTGGACACGATCGCTCCTAAGCATCCTCTCCCACCGGGCAGAGCCCGCTCTTCCCCTTGGTACACTCCTGAATTGAGGGCGATGAAGCATGTTGGGAGACGGCTAGAGCGTAAGTGGAGGAAATCACGGGATGAATCTGACCAAACACACTTGAGACCCCATTATCAGACCTATGCTGTGGCCGTGAGGGCGACGAAAAAGAAATTCTTCTCCATTTCCATTGCCTCCTCAAAATGCCATCCGGTGCAGCTTTTTCGGGTGGTACAAGGGCTGGTTTGTCCTGGCCCTAAGAAAGATCTGGTTCCACCCTCGAAGGCCCGCTGTGACAACTTTGCCAAGCATTTCAGGGAGCAAATCGCTCAGATTCATCACGAGCTAGACTCTACTAGTGATTCAGAGGCTTCTGGGGAGATACCAATGTCCCCGTCTGGTACAAAATTAATGGATGAATTTCAGTTATTGAGGCCTGATGATGTGGACAAGGTGCTTGGACGAGTACGTCCCACCACCTGCCTATTGGACCCTTGCCCGTCTTGGTTAATTAACAACGCCAAGCATGGGATTGGGACCTGGATCTTGGAAGTGGTTAACGCTTCTCTGAGGGAGGGTCGGGTACCTGCCCCTTTAAAGGAGGCGATAGCCCGACTGGTCCTGAAGGAGGCATCACTGGATCCAGAGATGGCCACTAATTATAGACCAGTGGCCAACATCCCGTTTCTGGGCAAGGTGTTGGAGTGGGTGGTGGCGGGACAACTCCAAGCACTCTTGGATGAAACTGATTATCTAGACCCATTTCAGTCCGGCTTCAGACCCGGGTACGGTATTGAATCTGCCTTGGTCGCCCTGTACGATGATCTGTGCAGGGAGAAGGACGGGGGAGTGCATCCCTGTTGGTTCTTCTGGACCTCTCAGCGGCTTTCGATACCATCGACCATGGTATCCTTCTGGATAGCCTAGCGGGACTGGGGGTCAGAGGCACTGCTTTGCAGTGGTTCCGCTCCTATCTCAATGGTCGATTCCAGAAGGTAGTGCTGGGGGACTATGTCTCTGCACCATGGCAGCTATGCCACGGAGTACCGCAGGGGTCCATCCTATCCCCTCTGCTATTTAACATCTATATGAAACCGCTGGGTGAGGTCATCAGGAGGTGTGGGCTGCGGAATCAATATGCTGATGATATCCAGCTCTACCTCTCGTTTTCCACCAATCCAGGTGAGGCAGTGGCTGTGCTGAACCGGTGCCTGGCCAAGGTAATGGGCTGGATGAGGGCCAATAAACCGAAGCTCAATCCAGACAAGATGGAGGTCCTGTTGGTTGGCAGATTGGGCTTCAGGGAAGGGGACCTGAACCTAGTCCTGAATGGGGTTGCACTCCCTCTTAGGGACAAGGTCTGCTGCTTGGGAGTGCTCCTCGACCCAGGGCTTTCACTGGAAGCTCAGGTGCCAGCGGTGGCGAGGAGCGCTTTCTTTCAGCTTCAACTGATCCATCAGCTACGTCCCTACCTGGAGAACAACTGCCTGGCAACAGTGACACACGCGTTGGTGACTTCCCAACTTGACTTCTGTAATGCGCTCTACATGGGGCTGCCCTTGAAGACGGTCCGGATACTTCAGTTGGTTCAAAGTAGAGCTGCCAGGCTGCTGACAGGGACTGGGCGTTATGTTCACATGACTCCAGTTCTCTGTCAGCTTCACTGGCTTCCCATTGAAGTCCGGACCCAATTCAAGGTGCTGGTTATGATGTATAAAGCCCTTAACAGCTTGGGTCCTGGTTACCTGAAGGAGCGCTTACATCCATATATGCCCACCCTCCCTGAGATCTGCGGGAGAGGCCCTTCTCCGGGAACCCTCCGTGAAGGAAATTAGGAGGGTGAGTACTCAGAGGAGGGCTTTCTCTGCGGTGGCGCCCAATCTATGGAATGCGCTCCCCAGAGAGGTCCGCCTGCCGCCGTCGTTATTTGTTTTTCAGCGCCAGGCGAAGACCTTTTTATTTAAACGTTATGTTAATTGTTAATATTATCTATTTATTTTATTCTTTGGCCAGGGAGACTTAATTTATACTGTTAAATTATATTGTTTTATATTATGTTATTTATTTATGATTGTGAGCCACCCCGAGGCTTCGGCGAATGGGGCGGCATAGAAGTTCCCTAAGTAAAAATAAATAAATAAATAAAAAATACCCAATATTGACTTTCCAATGAACACCAAGAACATGTCACTAAGTGTTGTCCCAGAGTCTATCCCAAATATATGATTGCAGTGGCAAGAGTGATAATTGCCTCAAAGTGGAAAGCTGAAGACGCTCTAGCTGTCGAAAACTGGAAAAACAAACTAGCTGCGTATGCAACAGTGGCAAAGCTAACTAATTATGCCAACAGAAGGCCAGTTAAAGAATTTACTCAAAGATGGAAGGCTTACTATGGACAATTTTAAGAATGGTTAAAGAAAATATAATTCTTACAAATATTTGTGATTATTATTCATTGCCAAAGCAATGTCATGATCTATATCTAACTGTGTAGGCTGAATAATATATGACTGAGAAGATAATGGGCTGGATGGGAAAGTAGTTGATAGAGATCTTTGTTTATTGTAAAGGTATTTAAATGAGGAGTTGCTTGCTAAATCTTTGGAATGATCTGGCTTCTTTTTTTTTCCTTTGCACCCTTTTTTCTTTCTATTTTGTTTTCTTGAAACCAATAACAAGATTTGAAATAACAACAACCCTGTGAGGTAGGTTGATGGCTGCCTTAAAATCCTGCAGAGGTTGGCTGCTCATCACATGCTGAAATGACCTTGCACGATGCCTGCAACCTTCCATCACCCATCACTACGCAGGGCTGCCCCCTCTGTCTAGCCACTGCTGTGTAATGCTGTTGTGGTTAGTGGTACACCATAAATTGCTCCAGAGAGTAAGATGTCTTAGTGCACCTGAGTCAATGCAAAGAATTCACAATTCTTAATGCTTCCTCTTTCAGGCATCAGCTTTGCTCATCTGATGACCCAAAATATCCAGCAATATTTCAAAACCTCTCTGCCCAACTGCCTCCTTACCCGAGACAGGGGTGCCTGGGGTGGGAATGTGGCCCTCAAGGGCTCCCCAGGTTGTCCCCTTCCCATGTCTCCACCCCTTTCCCGGGATGGCTCACCCTTAGATCATTTGCATAATATCCTCATCCCCAGCCCTATTGTAAAGGTCTGAAATGCTTAGTGACTGATGGGAACTGGTATTTGGGGCATTTTGGGGACTCCCCCTTTTCCTTTGGCCCCGCCCACCACTGTGATGCAAGGATGCGGGCGAGATGCTTGTCTACTGGAGCCCTTCTAACCAGCAGTGGAGGGGAATTTTAGCCCTTTAGAAACGGGGGAGGAAATGCACAGAAACAGGAAGCCAATGGATGGCAGTTGGGGAAGGGTGGGTCGAAGCAATGTGGGGCAGTGATGAGGGCATTGGATGAGGGCCCTGGGAGATCCGGGTTCTAGTCCTCACTCAGCCATGAAGCTCGCTGGGTGACTCAGTCCAGCCTCACAGGGTTGTTGTGGAGAACATAATGGCGTGCAGGAGGCCTATGCAAGCCACCCTGAGTTCCTCACCGGAGGAAAACAAGCAGGATGAAGTGTATGAGAATAAGAATAACTGTGGCCCACAAGCTCATTCAGCACCCCAGTATACAAGGACCGGCATGCTTGGAACGTTTTGCAAACAATACCTAATTAGTCGACATGGAAGGCAAGCAAAAAAGCCAGGCACACCGCTTGCTTCGACTTTTCTTGCTTCCCAGGGTTTCCAAGAGGCAGGCAGCAGTGAAGAAATAAATTAGAATGTCTTTTTTCTTCTCCTGCAAGTGAGCTCGCTGATCGTTTGAGTGTTTCCTATAACCCTTCACTGTGGTTCCTGTTTCTATCCCGCACTGTTAGCCATGCATTAACAGGAAACAATCTCTATGCCCCAGAAAGTGTGTTCGCTGCTCGTCACTCGTCACCCGGTCCTAACTGATACTTTCACAACCTGGCTCTTTGAAGAACTGGGGCAGATACCACTTGATTTCCAAGAGTCTAACCAAGCACTAAGAAATACCTCAACTCTGCTATTAAATACTTTGCTGCTTAGCATAAGGATGTCAAGCCACTATGGTATGGGTATCTGAGACTCGAAAGAGCTGGGTACTAGTCCTTATTTTTTTATTTTTATTCTGAGCTTTGGTTCTAGTCCTCATTGGCTGGGCTAGCCATGGATAGATAGCCCAGCCTGCCCTGCAGGGTTCTTGTGCAGGTAAAAGAGAGAGGGGAAAGGAGGACGAAGGCCATTTTAGGCTCCTTGGTGTAGAGAGTAGCAATTCAATAAAGGCATCATAGAGTAGTAAAAACACCTGGGGTGATTCAGGCAAAAAAGCGGCAAGGCCCTTTGATTTATTGGTGAGCATGTGAACTGAGTCTGCCGGCCATTCAGTTAGATGGTGCATCTGTAACTTTAAACAGCTGCCCCAGATGTTAACGGCTGAAAAGGCTTTGCTCATGTGATTCTTGCATTCCTGCCACACGTAATTTACACACACACACACGCACAATTCTTAAGTTCTCTTTTCCTGAATATGGAAAAGATGATGAGTTCTGATCTTTTTTTAAATGAAAGCCAAAGTGTCAGGAAATGCTCACCTGCCCTGAAGCGAATGTCCCTGGGGAGCATTTCTCTCTTTACTTCATCAATTAGCCCTGACACCAATAGAAGGGAGGGGGATGCTGGTGTCCCCCCCCCCGCCCTCCACTAGCCCTGACTGGGGGATGCTCAGCAATTGGTCATCTCAAGGTGCATTGGGAGTGGGGGCTAGGAACTTTTGGAGGCCCAGTTCTCAGGTCCTGCGGCCTTGAAGATGATGGAACCCCGAAGGCTGAGAGCATCCTTCCTTAGCCCCTTGCACCCAGCATGGGAGGAGCCATTCCAGCTGCCTCTTTGATAATGCAACTGGGCCTTGGGGAGGACAACACAGTTCATGCCACGGGGCACGAAGTGGAAGAGGCTGGGGGCTTACTCCAGTCCCAAAACCCCAGCCCCCTCCCCTCCCCTTTGTAGTGCTTTATCCAGAGGGCTGGAAATGGGCCCCTGGATTACATGTTTTGCACAAGGTGTGGCGGCAGGTGGAGATCCCTGGCACACCTTGTTCCACGCCTCCAGCTTTGGGGTGCAGGACAGCACCTTGCTGAGTGCTCCTGTCTGCATCCTTCTTCCAGGCCCTCCGAGTATCAGGGAGTGGATCTGGAATCCATTTTTTCACGATTGTATTTATTCACAGCAGATCCAGTGAGCAGGGAATTATACAGATACAAGAATGAAAACATTACATTGAAGACAAGGTCAAATTAAAGCTGAGGCCGGTTAGCAAAAAAGGCTTCCTGGGTCAGAAGCATCTCCAGCAGAGGCTGAGAACAACACGGTGTTGGTAGATCCAGAGGGAGGGACCTCTGCAGGTGCTTCCCTGGTGGATTCCAGTTGGGCCAGGGGTCCATGTGCCGCCGCCTTGGGAATCTTGCCAGATGGGGCTTCAGTGCCCAGCCAGTGGCTCTCGCAGCCATGCTGGTCCCATCTTGCAAAATATTTTACATTCATGCAGTTAGCTAAAATGCTTTGCTTTGAAATTGGAGCCCAGTCAGCAAAGCTCGTGGCCTTTCCCATGGACTGGAGATGAGCAACATATTCGACATAGGCAACCATTCTGCAGTTGCTTGGGGGGGGGGGGCAGTCTTTGGGCAGTGAAATGCCACCGAGTCAGGGACACCTGCAACCAGACATCTGTCTTTCATTCAAGTCTGTAAATGGCACGAAAATGACTTCATCACCTCTCTCTTTCTCTGCTTCTGGCTGATTTCCTATATCAACGAATGCCTGTGTCAGGTGTTTGCCATTTGAAGGAAGCAACCAAACTGTGAATGTGCCTTCGTCCCCCCCTCCCCCGGCCCCATTTCATGCATCTTGTTCAAACAAATGAGTCAAAGATCCATTGTCTGTAGCTGCCGCAGAGGAGGGTGTGTACAGAAGCCCCTGGCTGCAGTTTCATGGGATGGCGTTGCTAAGCATTTTGCCTCCTGACGTTCTCACTCACTCAGTGTGTAGGGAAACAAGGAAAAACTGATATCTCGACTCTCATAAAATGCTGGAATCCGTCATTCACAAACGCTGCCCCCCTTCTGCAACAGTAATCAGGCCCTGTTTGCCAGGGAAGGAGCCTGATAGAGGACGGAGCCAAAGAGGAACCTTTGGAAAGCTGAAGGTTGATGTCATCAAAGGAGAAGAGAAGTTTGCTGCACCAGACATAGCCTCAGTGTTGTGCATGGTTTCCTCCCAGAAGTGGGTATTCAGAGACCAGATAACATAATTACCCACAGTCAGTGGTTGAGCATGGGTTGTCTGAACCCAGTCATGGTAACAAGCCATGGTTGGTAAACCCACAAACAGCCCACTGTTTCCAATCCAATAGCAAACATGGCTTGTTTGTAGTTAGCGCCGCGGCTTGTTAGGGTTCAGAGAACACCATAACTCCTGTTTCAATAACAACCCATGGTTCAGCAACAGGCCACACTGAACTGGTATTCAGTCCTTACATATGGGCTTTGACTGAACTCAGTTGCTGTCTCTGAATGTGGAAGTTTGATTTAGCTATCAGAGATAAAACCTATTGATAGGATGGGCCTTGAACCCACTTCCCCGTGGCCTTGGCTCTATCTGCCAGTGTCCATTGGCACCAGCAAGAGGGTTTCCCTGAGCTAATGCGAGGGGCAAATTGCAGCTGGAGGATGAAGGGTTGATTGCCCTCCACAATTGCCTCAATGGCTCCCGATTGTCTCCTCCTGCAGTGCAATTCTGCTTAGAAAAATATTTCGGTTGGTTTTGCCTAAGCCTATTTGCCATACAGGAGTGGGAGAGAACCTCCCCCCCTCTCTTCTGTGCGGTTTCCCTGCCCCGAAATCCTTTCTCAGCATGGCCGTTCAGCTTAGGAAAACAGCAACAAGGAACTTGTATTGCTGCCTATGGGAAGATGGTTCCCCAGATCTCAGAGCCTAGCGAAGTCGCTGGATGTGCCCATTCCACTTTTAAATCCAGCTAAACTGAAGTCCATCAGCCACTTCCCGCGACAGTGAATTCCACCAGACGGGAAAGAATTCTATCGCCCATCAATTTCGCTCATGAACTTTCTCTCCATCTGCTTACCCAAAGCAAGGCATGATCTGATAAATCTTTGTCATGTCTTCCCTTAGCTGCTCTTTTCTTCCTTTCACAAAAATGCCTCCGTTATGGCTAAAAGATGGGAAGTGGGCCTTTCCCCCCCCGGCTGCTGGGGCCCCTGCCAAATCTTAATGAAGGAGCGGTAAAAATACGCTGTTCACCATTTCCCTTGTAAGGAAAAAATTGCTGTTCCCTTGATCCTGACTTGGTTGTCAATTTGTCTCCTCCTGAAGGAATGTTGCAGAATGCATTTTCAGTGGGAAAGCGTTCAAAAATGCGATCGCTCATTCGTGGTCTGATATGGTACGATCCAGGCTACTTCTGCACATCTGAGCTAGCTCCAGGGCTCAAAGTCAAGGTTATGCTGAAGGGGTAGTTACAGTTTTAAATCTTCTGCTCCATAAACTGCATTAACAATGTGGATGTCAAAATACTCTCTCTTTTTTATTTATTTTTATTTATTTATTAAAACATTTCTATGCCGCCCCTTGCCGAAGCCTCGGGGCGGCTCACAGCATAAGCATAGTTAACATCTCTTTTTATCCTGATCCTTATTCTAGAAACAAAGCAGTCTGCGCCCACAAGCTTACAATCTAAAAAGACATGGCATGCAAGGAAAACAGACGTGAAGGGAAGAGGAAGCAGTTCCAGTGGGCATTTCTCTATACAGCCCACTGGAAAACGGCTGTTGGTGAAGTCAGTTGAGAGAGGAAAGTCTTTATAGGGGAGGTTTTTACCAGGACTGGTGGAATGACTGGCAGAAATCTCCTGAGCTATGGGGTGGCATAAACATGCGATAAATAAATAACTAATCCACAGAATGCTGTGCTGTCCGGGAACGGAGCAGTTCTACCAAACACATGGAAGGGGAAACAGATACAGATGTGGCCACTGATTTGGGGCCACACAGGTTACCTAAGGCTGCAAGCCAATGCATGTTTAGAGAGAAAAATGCTTTGCAGCTCCCAACTTGCTGCAGCTAGATGAGGGAGCTGTAGTACTTCTTTCAACATGCACAGGATTTGCTCCTTCAACTGCAGTGAACACTCCCATAAATAAAGAAGTTAGTCTATAATGGCTCTGTTGCTTCATACGAGGTCTGAATGTCTGTGGAGTGGTGCCGTCCCCTCAAACGTGGCTGAGCGTTGCCTTGTAACGGTGACCCACGCTCTGGTCACTTCCTGGTTGGATTGTTATAATGTGCTCTTTGTGGGGCTGCCCTTGAAGACAGTCCGGAAACTTCCATTGGTCCAGAACTGAGCTGCCAGGATGTGAACGGGGACTGGGCGGCATTCACATATAGCGCCAGTCCTCTATTGGTTACACTGGCTGCCAGTTGAAGTCCGGGCCCAATTTAAGGTGCTGGTGATGACATATAAGGCCCTAAACGGCTTGGGACCAGGATTCCTGAAGGAGCGCCTTCCCCCCTGTATGCCCTCCCACCTCTTCAGATCTGAGGCAGAGGTCCTGCTCCGAGAGCCCTCCTTGAAGGAGATTAGGAGGCTGGCTACCCAGAGGAGGGCCTTCTCTGTGGTGGTGCCCTGACTGTGGAATATGCTCCCCAGAGAGGTTGCCTGGTGCTGTTGCTTTATTCATTTCATTGTCAGATAAAACCCTTTTTATTTTCACATTATTTTAATATTTAATTGATTTTAACTGGGGTTTTAGTATATCAGTTGTCGGATGCTGTGGTGTTTGTTTTATCCTACTCATTTTCTGTAAGCCGTCCCAAGATGGCTTGCAGTAGATGGACTGGAAAATCTTTCAATAAACCAACCAACAAATAAATAAACAAACCCCTTTGGTAGCGCTAGCATTTTCCATTATCAGTCACCTTGTTTGCATAGTACTGGGTACGTCTTAGTTTTCCCAGGATGAGGCAGAATGAGAACCTCCTTAGCTAAGGGAGCAATCCAATGCACTGTGAAGCAGATGAGTGCAATTTTGGAACCAGGGCGCTTACACGCCCCCACTGCAAGAGGCAAGGTCTGGCGGGGGCAATTTTCGCTTCTGCTCCACTTAACCCTGTGCTTACTCTGCATGGCCCTTTTCCACCATCTGGATGGGTACCCGGCAACAGCCTCTGCCTCCCACTTTTCCCAGCCCTCGGGATGCTCCCATTGTCTGCTCCAAGGCCCCTTTGCATCCGCGGAGAGGCAGCCGGCACATTCTTCCTGCACCAGCTGTGACGGGGGTGGGTCAGGAGCCTGGCCTTCAGAGTCCTAGCTGCGATGTCAGAGGACGGTGGAGCAGGGCCCCAAGAAGTCCCACGCTCCCACCCCTGGCAAGATCAGGTGGCTGGAGGATGGCAACCTAAATGGATTAATGTCACTGGCAAAAAGCAACTCATTATTTTTCTTTGTAGAAGCCTTTGATGCATTTGCAATTTCCCTTGAAGCAGAGAGATTAAATAAGCAGACAGCCCCTGGTTGGAAATATATGGAAACTGGGGGGAAATGCTCTAGAAAGACCACTTGCTTTATAGCTCTGAACGGGAAATGCTTGCATACAGAATGTCTCGATTGCTTACATCATATTGCAAAGGGACGGGGGAATGTCTGTGATTGGAATGCCTTGAGTTAATCTAGTAATTTAAGAGTTTACAAGAGCTCAGCAGGGCTGTCAAGGACACGATATTTTGAAGGGCAATCCTTCACAGAGTTGCCATATGTTAAGCTGTTGTACTTCAGACCCATCATGAGAAGGCGCGACTCACCAGAGAAGACAAGAGAAAGTCTCCCTGCCCTGAGAAATTGTGCAGGGTGGGATAGAAAAGCTTTCAATCAATCAATCAATCAATCAATCAATCAATCGGTCAAAGGCAGAAGAAGAAGAGGAAGACATGAGATGGAGCAGTTCCAGAAGGGAAATCTCAGTCTTGAGTTTACAGGTGCTGAGCAGGGCTGCCTAGGACAGGTAAAGGTGCTCATTTATGAGGTTAGAGATGACAAGATGGCCTGCGGCAATCACAAATAACACTAAACCTTGGCAGGGTCATGCCATAAAACTGGGAGATTCAGGACAAAGGTTAAAGAATCCTTACTATGCACAGAGATAAAAGTATAGAATTCACTTTCAGCACTTCTAGTGATGGTCACCAGTGGGGGCAGTTTGAAAAAGAGACTGGACAACTTCATGGAAGGGAAGGTGAGCCCGGACTCTCAGCTCTGATCACTAATGAGGGGCCCCGCTTGCGGACTTAGATCTTGCTTGGGGACTTCCCACTGGGGCGTCTGGTTGGCTGCTGTGGGAACGAAATATTGGCCTCAGGTTTGGTTCGGCATGGCGGTGTTTCTGGTGCCGTCACATTCTGGCTGTGTAAATTCAGAAGCTGATAGCTAATGAAGAATCCACCCAGCTTATTTCCATCAAATATCTAGGGAAGTGTAAAAGCGATGTCACTAAAATAGCAATGCAAATGAGGCTCAACCTTTATCATGAAATCAAATATCGACCCAAGATTGCCATCCTATGTCTCTAAGCTGAAGGAACAAGTTCTTTTGTTCTCGTTGCCAAATTTAGCAGCCTACACGGACTGTAGAAAGATGGGAGCATGAATGTAGCCATGAAGGGAGGTCCCTGGTGAATGACTATTTTCTGGAATGTTCCCTCCTTCCAAGATGATTGGCTGGTACATAACTAGAAGTCGCGGTGCATTTATTTATTTAACTTATATTCGCTGTTGATTAGTCCAAAGGCCTCTCTAAGTGGTTTCTAACGCGGTGTTGGGGAAGATGGGCACCTCCAGATGTTGGTTTCCCATCAGCTGTCGTGGGCATAGTCAATGGGGTGTGTGTGTTGGGGGGGGGGAGGTGGGCCCTGGGAGGGGCAATCCAAAAACATCTGGGAGGCCATATGCCCCCTCTGCTGCAAGGTGTGAGCTCTTTCTCCAGAGGCTTGACCCCCTGCTCTCTTCCTGCCAAACAAGCGAGAGGGAGCAAGAATGGGAAGGAGGATGAGGAGGAAGAGAAGCTGGTGACTGGGGTCCTGAGAAGGTGGGCCCACTGGGGATGCGGGAGACCATGGGGGATCCTGGCAAAGGGACTCCGAAAACCTGGAGCCAGCCTGAGTAGCAGCGCTGTCCGCATGTCTGGAGTTTTGCGCCTGTACCCACGATCGTCATTCTGTATGGGTGTGAAAACTGGGCAGTGAAGAGAGCTGGCAGGAAGAAAATGGATGCATTTGAACCATGGTGCTGGAGGAGAGCTTTGTGACTACCCTGGACCAGCATTTGATCTAAGATGAACAAGGGGGCCCTAGATCAAATCAAGCCAGAGCTTTCCCCGGAAGCAAAAATGGGGACGCTGAGGTGGTCATACCTTGACCACATCAAGAGAAGGCAAACTCCCTGGAGAAGACAATCATGCCAGGGAAAGTCCTGGCAGAAGGAGAAACAGAAGACCAGCGATGAAGGAAGCCACACCTTGAGCTTACAGGAGCTGAGCAGGGCTGCCATGGATCGGACATCTTGGAGGGGCACCCTTGCTGGGTCACCCCACACTGGAGAGGACTTGACAGCACATCGCAACAAGGACAGCTGACTGTCTCCGGGGATCGGCTTCCAGCCCATGCTGAACTGGGCACCTCTCAGAGACATACTTCAGAGCCCTTTTTTCCTCCATGGCTCCTTCCCTCAGTGCCCCAGACTGAAGACTCAATGGGGCTACCAAGATCCTGAAAGACTGAAGCAGCAGAACGAGGCAAGAGTCTTGTCGCTGGTCCCTTCTGCCCTTCCAGCTCTTCCCAGCTGTGCTGGGCTAAAACTCCCAGCATCTTCCAGCCAGCTTGAAAATGGCAGTCCAACATCTTCTGCACTATCCTGCATCCCAGAACCATGTTCAAAGGAAGGCCCACCTGCACGTGTCCCAGAGCCTGAGAAAAAGCACGGCTCTGCCACCCACCACTCCACCCTTCCACAGCTCTCTGCTCACACCCTTGAGAACTGCAGCGTCGCCTTAATTATCCTTCCCCCACACTTGCGAGCACCCTCCCATGCCCCAGAGAAGGGTGGCTTCATCCCAAGCAGTCCCTCCCATGCATGGCATCTCTCCCTGCTCCATGGCATTAGAGTTCCCTCTCCATGATCCCCACCCAGGCCCTCTTTCTGGCTCTCTTCCAGCAGAGACTTTTCTCCAGGAACAATCGTGCCCACTTGCTCGCTCGCTTCACCCAGCATGGCTCCCCTCCTGGACTGCAGGCCAGTTGAACTCCTTCCTCTTTGTGCCAGATAGTCCAAACTAGGGTGTCATGCCCCAAACCCATGAATCAAATCTGCCCTCCCTGGGGACCCCGCCTACTTCTCCTGCCTTCCCTGGAAGGCTGTACCTCTTCCCCAGCTGCCCACCTTTGGGGCTTTTCCTGGATTCTGCAGGGTCCTGTCTCCCCCGTAAAAGGTTACAATCCTATGGCTTAGTTACAGGCAGGAAAAGCTTTAAGTTACAGTGTTGTATTTATTTATCGCATTTTCCCACCCAATCGCTGATGCATTTGGGGCAGTATGCAGGTACGCTTGGTATTTGGGGCACTTTTAGCTCTGCCCATCATTAGCTTGAAACCCCTAATTTGGCCCTTGCACCCCTGCTTCTCATCACAAAGATAAAACTGCGGGAGAGGATAGAGGATCCATCACTGGCTCTTCATGCCATGTTCTTGTTTTTGAACTTGTTTTAAAAAGAAATGCGGGTTGGGAGATCAGTTCACAGCATTGCATTGCTGTAGGCAAGGGAAGAGTTTTTAAAGAAGCTTTTCCCCATCAAAAGGGTTCAAAAGGGTTCCGCAATGGAAGCTCTGATTTGCCCTGCAGAGCAACACATACTGGTATACGTAAACAACTCAAATGGGCCCCAACCACAGTGTGGGAGTTTACTGGCCCTGCGAGTGGGATCTGCAACGAAATGTTGCAGCACGGAGCTTTCCTGTTCGGGGTTTTGTCCATCCATGCATGCTTTCTTCCAGGATACTGCAGTCTAATCCTGATTTTTTTCTTTTTTACTGTATTTTATGTCCCTTGGGTTGCTTATAAGCCCACTTATGAGTCCACTGGGGGGCTTTCTCTGTCAGTAATTTTATGCTCTAGTGGAGAATGCGTGAAACTTTCCTCTGCTTGCACCTTTCCTCTTGTGCATGGCACTTTGCATTTTGGCTACCTTTGGTTGTCCTCCTCACCTGGTCTGTCTTTGTTAGCATTGCTATTAATTGGTTATTTTTAATGAGCACTTAAACTGTTAGCTGTGATTTTATTGCTGTAAGCTACCCAGGGCGCTTATAAATGTAGTAACTTATAAATATGAAAATAAATAAAATACCGAAGGTTCTGCTTCCAGAATGAGTTTGCCATGATGGGATCGCTTGTCCTGTCCTGATAAAGCATGTTCAGCAAGCAACATGGAGGTTGTAGTTCCAGGAGAAACCGGGGCTAAGATAGCAAAGGCTTCGTTCCCTCGCTCCTAGCTTTTGTTCTCCGTCGTGTCGTGGAAAATGTTGGCCTCCGTGGGCATGGCAACATGAACATGCTTGTGTGGGTGGAGGGAAAGCAAGAAGAAACAGAGAATAAAAAGCTGGAAATGAAGCGGCAAGGTCTTGTGTGAAAGCGCCAGAAAAAGCCACACTCCCAGTGCCTATATTTAGCACCTTTGCGGCTGAAGAGAGCGAAACCCAAACTGTTGTTTCTACCTGCTGTTCCTAACTGAACTTTTTAGCAAAAGCAGATCAGGCTGCCTGTGAGGTCTCTTTGTAGTTTCAACCGACAGAAAAGGGATGGAGGTAGATGTTTTCCTCCCCCGCCTTGAGGCAGGTGAGGAAGTGGCCCTTGAGACAAGCGGATGGCTCTTGCACAGACCCCTGGAAAGTGGCACTGTCTCACACACTGCACCTTTTCCTTTGGAGGATGGAGAAGTTACAGAAGGATCCAGCAGTTCCCCATGTCCAAAAAAACAAACAAACAAACCAAATATCAGATGGAGAAATTAGGTGCAGGTATATGGAGGAAAGCTATGGCAAATCTAGACAGCATACTAAAAAGCAGAGACAGCACCCTGCCGACAAAAGTGCGTCTAGTCAAGGCTATGGTCTTCCCAGTTGCAATGCATGACTGTGAAAGCTGGACCATAAGGAATGCTGAGCAGAAAAGGATTGAGGCCTTTGAATTGTGGTGCTGAGGAGACTCCTGCGAGTCCCTTGGACCGCAAGGCGATCAAACCAGTCAGTCCTAGAGGAGATCAACCCTGACTGCTCTTTAGAAGGGCAGATCCTGAAGTTAAAGCTCAGATACTTTGGCCACCTAATGCGAAGGAAGGACTCCCTGGAGAACAGCCTAATGCTGGGCAGAATAGATGATAATTAATTAATAACTGCCCTATTTGCCAAGAAGGCTCTCAGTTAAAATGGTCAAGGAGCTGAGAGCAGGTCTGCTTTGAGGAAAGGTACTATCTAGTACTTTTGCCTGGACTACAATATCCAGCATTCCCAGTCAATGGCCCTGCTGGATGGGAATTCTGGGAGTCGTGGTTCAAATGCCTTTGAAGGCCACCAGGTTGGGGAAGGCTGGCTTAGATAAAAGGTGAGTGAGAGGAGACATTATAGAAATGCACAGAATTATGTATGGTGTGGAAAGAATGGAGAAGGAGGAATTTTCTCCGTCTCCCATAATAGCGGAACCCAAAGTTGCCATCCCATGAGTGGTGGGACCTTCTGGACAAGTCGAAGGAAGTGCTTCTTCTCACCATGCTTAGGTAAGCAATGGAATCCACCTCCAGAAGATGCAGCGATGGCTCCAGTTGGAAGGCTCCAAGAAGGGACTGGACAAATTAAGGAAGGAGGAGGCTCTTGAATCCTGGTGGCTCTGTGTAACATCTAGCATCAGAGGCAGTATGCTTAGGTACACCAGTTCCCAAGGAACGCAACTGGAAGGGTACTCTTGTACTCAGCTCCAAGCTTTGGGTTTCTCTGAACGAAAAGCTGGATGGGTGGGCCAGATGGTCTACTTCCCCACAGCCTTTCTGAAGTTCTCAAGACCGTGATCAGGAGATCAGGTTTCTGTCCATGTTCTAAGCATTGCTGATTATAGTTCCTTATCCTTAAACCAGAATTGGCCAATACAGACCTTCAAATAGGACACCTTCAGCTAGAAGCCAGTTTTTTTGGTAGCCCTTCAAACAGAGAATTGTTTCTTCAGAAGAGGACTTATGACCATCCGGTGGACAAGCCAGCATGTCTTACTGCTGAAATACTGGTATGAAAAATTCCCTGAAAGCTCTAAAAGATCTAGAAATGCTGAATCCATGAAGAGGGCTGGCAGGACTCAAAATCTCCTGTGGGGAACCTTGGTGAGATACTGACAGTGATTTATTTATTTGATGGATTGATACAACTGCATGGGATGAAGAAAAATGCTTTTTCAAAATGCAAGAAAGCCGAATGGAATCAAAGCCCTTTCCTCCCAGAGTGAAGACCCTTGTGTCTGTGTGTAGAAGAGCCAGGCTCAGCCTCTGACACCAACAGTGAAAAGGTTCCCAGTAGCAGGTGAGAAAAGCTCTCTTTGCTGTCAGTTTCAGCCAAGGGGGCAGTGCGATCATGGCATCCCGTAACTAGCTATTCTGGCTCATGCCTTGACCTGTATGTGGCAGATACATCCATAGCGAGGATTTCAGTATTCCTACAAGCACGGCCGACCATCCATCTGTTTGTTAGTTCATCTATTTATTTATTGTATTTATAGCCTGCTTTTTTCTCTCTCCTGGAGACCCAAGGGTGCTGACCTAATTCTCCTCTCAATTGTATCCTCAGAATAACTTTGTGAGGGTGGACAAAGTCATCCAGGGAACTTCATGCATGCAGGGACTAGAACCCAGGTCTTTGGCGTGTCAGTCCGGTACTCCAAGCATTCCCTTGGGCGAATGGGCTAGTTGCAGAGATGAGGCCAGAGTCCAAAGCCTCTCTCTCCCTCTCCCAACCCCCATTCCCTCTTTCTGTTACCCCTCCTCTTTCTTTCTGTATGTGTCTCTCCTCTCCTCTCCTCTCCCTTTCTGGTCCCCACATTTCTCCCTTCTTCCTCCCACCATGCAGGCTGCCAAGGAGGGGACAACTCTCTTACCAGAAGCCCAACCTAATGGTTTGCGATGGGATTTAGAAATCAGGCCGAGGGCTGCCTGCCCACCCTTGCATTAAGGCAACCCCATAATGATATATTAATGCACCTTTCTGTTTGGTTTATTTAAACACCCGACTATTAGACCATTGCATAACCACACGACCGTCCTCCAGGGAGTCTGTGCAACCGGCTGAGTTCTTCGATTGGATTCATTTCAATATTTTGATTTCAGCACCGAAGAGGCTTGTATTCTTTCGAAGTGGAAAAGCATGGGTGACTTCACGCAGAGCCCAACATGAAAATGGATGTTGTTCAAAGAGTGACCTCACTATGTGGAGACATTACATAAGGAATCACTATGGTTGGAATTCACTGCTGCACAGACTTTATTTTGAAGGTCACAGACCTTTTATGTACATGCTGGAATGAAACGGATTTTTAGCAACGAGTGTCATCCACCTCTTTCTCCTGATTAATGTTTCTAATAGACTGGCCACGGGTTCTCTTAACAGAAGACAGCCCTCTGCTTGACGGGCTGTGCTGGAGGGCCACTCTCTGTTGTGGAGACACAGGGTTGTCCACCCTAAGTCCAGTTTAAGGAAAAGAACCATCACAGGAGAGCTGCGCCCTGAAGCATTTGGACAGGGACTGGGCAAGGCACCAGCTCAGTGAATGCTATTCTTCCACACTGTCCCGTGCTTCTGCTTAAAGGATGACAATGATTTCTAACTTTGCATCACCAGTTGTAAATTGTTATGTTTCCTTTCGTCCTCTCTTTTAGAGACTCACGAGAGGTCCTCCTAGTCTCCAGCAGTTTGTCCCTCTCCATTTCAGGGCTGCCTTCCTTCCTGGAAGGCAGGGTACTAACATAGGTACCACTGGATCCTTCTCCCTCAACTTGGCCAAGTCCAGTGGCCATTTGGCTATCGGTGTTCCTCACTTTCCAGTGGAGAGCCTTACATTGGAGAGCTGGTAGATGGAACCTGGAAATGGTCCTTGGACACTTTGCATCCAGCCAACAGAGTGAGGAGAAGCAGAGATGGTGGCATGCATTGTATTTCGTGTGGTTTTTGTTTCTAAGTTTGCACCTCAACAGATACACCTGCATAGGCAAATATTATGCAGATTCACATCCCCATTGGTCCTTTTAGGTCATGCTTGAGAGGCCACCTCTTGGCTTCACTCAGTGCTGGGGATGACTGATCCCAGAAGCTGGTGCTGGGTGTTTATTCATCACTCCAGGCCTTGGCAGCAAAGCGCTGGGGTTCCACAGGGCTGAGCAATTCAGCAACTGCTTGAAACTGCTGGAGGAGGTTTTCTGGGGGTGTGGACTGGGGTGTCATCAATATGCGGTTGACACCCAGCTCTATCTCTGCATTTCATCAATTCCAGGTGAGGCAGAGCCTTTCTGAATCAGGGCTTGAGCACCGTAATGGCCTGGATGAAGTCCAATGAAGAGAGGCTCAGTCCAAGCAAGACGGAGATGCTGCAGGTGGGTGGTTTACCTGCCTGGCTAAGTGCTGCTCAACCTGTTCTGTTCTGGAGGGGATTGTGTTCCCCCTAAAGGATCAGGCCGATTGTTTGGGATGCTCCTGGATAGGCACTTTCCCTAGAGTTCCAGGTGGACTTGGTGGCAGGGAGCACCTTATCAGCTTGGGCAGATATACCAGCTACTTGCTTATCTGAAGAAAAAATAGCTTAGCTACAATTATCCCTGCTCTGATAGACCTCTCATCTGGATTCGTGCAATGTGTTTTATGTGGAGATGGCCTTTCAAAATTGACCAGAAACCTCTCTTGGGCCAAAATAACACATTTCTTAACAGGGACTGGTCAACATCAGTCTAGGTTTCCATCTGCAATGGTCACCATCCATTCAGGACCAAATGCAATGTGTTGGGACTAAGAGTCAAAGCCCTGGATGGCTTGGGGCCAGGTTACCGGAAGAGTTGTCTCTTCCCATATGTATGTAGTTGTCTGGACCCTGCGATGGTGCTCGGTGGTCCTTTTCTGGAGGCCCCGCAAGAGCAAGTGATGTGCCCATTTGTACACAGTGGGGTGAAAAAGAAAGAAAAGTGGCAAGATGGCCCATCGGTTGCAGTCCTTGCGAGGGCTATTTGAGGACTGTCACTCGCCATCAACTCAGAGCTTGCAAAAGCAATCCCTGGACAAGGAAAAGCACAAAGCACGTATGTGGGGAATCATGGTACGTACAGAAGGGCTCGTGGTCACCCAGGGGACACCAAGCCAGTGTGGTTGCTCCTTGGGCACCAGTGGGACCGGTTTCATAGGCAATGTTCTGGGCTCTGATCTCATGTTGTGTGACTCTTTCAGTCTCCTCCTCCTCCTCACCAGCACCATTGCCTGGGCCATAGCAAGAGACTGGTGCAGAAGCAGGTCCCAACGATGAGAAAGAGGACTGACCCCAGGTCACCCTTGCCAGTGCGGTCCTGCCAGTTGGACTCCTTAGCAGGTGCCCAACTGGGTCCATGGTTGGCCCTGGCCCTGGTGAAGGGCAAGGTGCTGATGGAGACTCAGCCCGGTTCTCGGGTGCTCCCAGCCTTCCTGTGCTCTCCTTCCTCTCTGAAACATGCAGGTTGCAGCCATCCTTGGCTTGTCCCTGTCCTTTTCTTGCCATCTGCGGCAAGAAACGGATCCTGCCTCCGTAGGAGTGCATTGACAACAACGAGCTGGAAAAGCTGCATTGGTTTGGCTCTACCATGCCGAATCCTTATGGCATATAAAATTGTCGAGAAATGAGAGGTTTGCTGGCCGAGAGACAATGAAAACTCATGCCCTTCATTTGTATCCAAGCTGGGAATAGCTTTTAATCCACTGTGTGAAATCTAGTTTTCCTCTGTACATCTGCAACTCTTATTACCCATTGGGTTAGATATTTTCTCTCCCTTAAGCAACAGAACAACAGTGGAGTGTGAAGCATCTGCCAGATTCTTTCCTTCTCTCTCTCTCCCCCTTCCTTCCTTGGGACCCTGGTTTTGTGGAGGCTATCACACATTAATTACACCAAGCTAGGCCTGTTTTAGACATTATTTTCTCCCCAGGAGCCCTGCCAAAGGGATATTTTATTCTACTTTTAGTGGAAGAGCTGGAGAATCCAATGGCTGTCGGAATGGGGCATCAGAAGAAACACAAGCCAAAGCAAAAGGGTTTTGAAATGCACTGGGGAGTCTCCTGCTGCTCCTCTGACCCCTTCCGATCACAGCCAGGAACCCAGAAGGCTGGAGATGCCCAGGCAACCCAGCTCCTTGAGCCTGCTCTGGAGAGTCCCAACCTTCAGGGTCTGGTAGGAACATCTGGAGATCCTCACTGAAGTCCCTTCAGTGAACGTAGCTGGGGCAGTGGCTTCAGTGTGCAGTGAAGTCTAAGTTCCCAGCAGCGTGCCACAATTTGTGTGCACACCCTTTTTCTCACTGGCAGCAAACATGCAGCCCCTGGGTGTTTGGGATGGGAGAACCGGAAGCGTTTGTGCTTGCTTGATATTGTCTCTGAAACTTGTTTGGGTTTGCTCCTATTTTCATTTTCAACCTGTCCTTCATCTTTCTCCAATGGGAAAAGGGCATTCACTTCCTCCTTTGGATTAAAGCATGAACCAAAGGAGTTTTTCTAAAGGCTTGCTCAAAAGTGCACATTTAATCTGAATTTTTAAAATGTTATTACAACATGGGGGACTTGTGAACTTTTCTCAGGAAAAAGTGCTCTTGCCTTGTTGTGTTTGGGTTTGTGAATAACTGGGACATGTTCACATTTCGTGATTTTGAAACAGCCATGGAATTCTTGCATTCTTGCATCTAAGAGGTGCATGTGGCCAGAGGTGTGTCAGGCTGCAGTTGTGTGTCCAGGACGCTTGACCCCACACATTTGCACTGAATGCACAAGAGACTTCCTATAAGGACCTTAAAATCACGGTGCAGAGTTTCAGTCCAATGGCTGAATTCCATTTCAGGGAAGGTTCCAGAAGCTCTATTTCATCACAGGTGGGTCCAAAAGCAAGAAGGTCAACACCAAAAATACCAGCCAGTTTTAGCTGGACTTCTTCTGCCAGTAATTAAGCCTTAAGGGAAGCATTTCAAACTTTCTGAATAGGAAAAAATACTTAAAACATGGGAAACCCCAAACAAATGGAGGATGGGAAAATGGATTAGGGTAAGGGAAATTCATTCATTCATTGTATTTATATGCCACCCTGTAGTCCAAAGGGCTCTCTGGACAGCTTACAATAAAAACAAGACAACAGTAAAAGCAACAAAACACTAAAATAGAACAAGAAAATCAGGAGTTCAAGAATACGATCCAATTAAAATATAAATTCTGATATTCATGGCAGAGACTTGTAACAAGTGAGCAGCAATAAGTTAACAGGGTAAAAACCAAATTGGCCACTAAACCACATGTTAGCTAGGGACTTTCCTGACCATGGACAGCCTGGATCAGGCCCTTAGCTGGAGGCTCTGCCCACTCCCTCTCCCCATTTTCAGTCTTTTCATCTGGAAGAAAATTCCCCTTTGTTGCCAAAGATTCACTGGACACTGATTCATATTTGGCAAAACTTCATACTGCCCGGAAAAGGGAGCCACTTCCTCGATCTCCCAAGTTACAAGTTGAGGTGTTTCTATTACTTTGCAGTAGCTATGCAGGGGCAGGAGATTGGATATGGGAGACACAGGGGGACAGAAATCCAGCTGAGGCAGTGCTTTCCCAGCTTTTCCTTTGGCCTTTCTGTTCTCAGGATTGTTTGCCCCTCACTGGGATGAACAAAGCCCTCAAATTTGTATATGCCTTGCACATGAGAATTTCTGGCTCTAATTCCATGAATTCCATGGCAGATTCCAAGCTCAGAAGGATCCATTTCTTCCATGTTTAGTGAGAGAATGGAACCGTTCCTTCGCTAGATCAGCGAATGTCACTGCTCAGTTCCCGCATCCCAGCCTTCATCCCTGCGGCCTCTGCCAAAAGGCTCCTCGAGGGCTATTCAGTCTCATCGTGAAATGTGGGCAGTGAAGCCGCAGAGCCCTTCTTCCAACTAGCAACCTGAGTCTTAAGGCAGGCTCCTTTCTCAGAACTTTGCATGTGCCCAGGTCTTACAAGCAGAAAGGCACCGAGGACGCCGGGATTTTCTTCTTCCCTGCTTTAGGCAGAAAACATTTTGTTCTGATTGTAAAGTGAGAACATTCGTATCATCAGGTGTGCATGCATGGATGTGTCCACTTGACAAACTACCACTATTGGGTAATGGAAGAATTTAATCAGACTAAGCAAGGCTTCTTCACGTATTGCCCAGTTTTCTTTTTCTCCTGCCATTTTATTTTATGTGGGAGAAGGCTAATTTTTATGGGGACCCCTCTCCCATTCAGGGGAGCAGAAGTTTAATATCCCCCCGCACACCTCTGGCTTTACTGGTCCTAGCCCCTCCCCACCACTAACTTACTAAAAGCAATTCGGGGTGTGCCTGGAGAGTAAGGCTTGGAAAAAGAAGCCAGAAACTGGAGCTGTAAATGCAGCACTCTGCAAATCTAGCCTCTCCAAAGCCTGAGCTGGCATTCATCTCTGGCACAGCACTTTTCCATTGTACCCCTTCTGTGGCTTCAGGATATAGGACCATCCATCACCATTTCCTGTGGTGGTGAATACACTGTGCGAAGAAGGACCTCATTTGATCTGCCCTAAACCTCCCACCCATCAGCCCCATGGGATGACCCCAGGTTGCTGCTACAGTTTAGGGATTCCTAAATTGGAATTCCTCCTACCCCTTGCGGAAGTTAAGTGCATTGTTTAGCTTTGTACCATGTGTGACATGGAAGAAGGGGGTGAACAGTCTGCTGATCAAATTCTCAGATGACACTAAAATTGGAGCAGTGGCCTCAACTGAGGAGGAGGTACTCCAGATCCAAAAGGATCTGGACAGACTATGGAAGTGGGCAGGAGACAACAGGATGGCGTTCAATGTGGATAAGTGCAAGGTCTTGCACTTGGGGCATAGGAATAGGTGTCATAAGTACAGGTTAGGGGACAAGTGGCTGGAGAGCAGCACTTGTGAAAGGGACCTCGGGGTGCTGGTTGACTGCAGGCTAAACATGAGTCAGCAGTGTGATGCGGTGGTGAAGACGGCGAACGCCACCCTTGGTTGCATAGCCAGAAGCGTGGCTTCTAGATCAAGAGAGGTATTACTACCACTCTACACGACTCTGGTGCGCCCAGAACTGGAGTATTGTGCTCAGTTTTGGGCCCCTCATTACAGAAAGAATATGGCCAGGTTGGAGTCAGTGCAGCGTAGGGCCACAAGGTTGGTGGCCGGTTTGCAGGGGATGCCGTATGAGGCGAGACTGAGGGAACTGGGTCTCTTCAGCCTGGAGAAGAGGAGACTCAGAGGGGATCTGTTGGTGACATACAGGTATGTGAGGGGATGTCACACGGAGATGGGTAGAGACCTGTTCTCCCCTACAGAGGAGGACAGAATGTGCTCCAACGAAGCAAAGCTCAGGGAACCAGGGTTCAATTTGGATGCCAGGAAGCACTTCCTGACAGTTAGGACCCCGAGGGTGTGGAATGGGCTTCCAAGGGAAGTGGTTGAGGCCCCATCGGTGCGGGTGTTCAAAGATAGGCTGGACATGCACATGGTGGGCATGTTGTGAGCGGAGCCGGCTGGATCTGGGGGTCAGACTAGATGGCCCAGGAGGACCCTTCTGACTCGCTCTGTTTCTATATTTCCATGATACATCCTGAAACTCCTGTCTATCAGCTTCATGGGATGACTCCTGCTGGTGCTAATATTACAGAAGAGGAAGAACTATGTCTCCTAAGTACTTTCTTCACTCCACATGAAATTCTGAACCCCTGTAACATGTTTCCCCTTGCTCAGGTGTTTTCTAAGTGTAGTGCACAGTTTTCTAAATCTCAACTGTAGTGACATTTCACCATAGGGGAAATTTTCCATCCTTTAGAATCTAGAGTCTAGATCATTTTATTTGCCCTTTCCTGCCCTTTTCCTGCTCTACATATGGCTGGAAATCACAATATTCTACTTTTGGCCACACTGTAGATATCTTTAAGGGCACTAGGTTCTTCCCAATGACTTTCATAATCACACCTAACAAAATCAAAGCAGCTCAACACTGCGTGGACCTGAGCATGGAGCTGTTCACCACAACTCCAGGACCTCTTTCTGGCCAGTCACTGCTAGCTTGGGTCCATCAGCTTTGACCTGAAATTAGAATGCTTGGCCCAGCCTGCGTCACTAAACACCAGCTTACATTGAACAGCAATTGCTGTTTTGATGCCCATTCTCCCAGCTTGGAGAGATCTCAACTGCTCTTCACTGGCATGTTAGCTAAAGCTCCTCATCTTCAGTTCTGAGGAGCAGGAGGAAAATAGCAACCTGTCTGCCACTGGGCTGGCTTGCAGGTTCTTCTACTGGTATAAAAAGCCCCCAGAAGCTTGGAATTTGGATATATTGAGGAGGCACCTTACCCTTACTAGTCTGCCTACTTCCTGTAGTTTTGGCATCTACTTGGCCTACAGCTTTCAGTATCCTTGTTCTCTACCTAGGGAACTCCCTGCCCATTGATGTCAGGACAGCAAACCGATGCCATTTTGACTTTGGTGTCTGATGAGAACATGTCTATTCTATTGTTTATTTTACTGTTACAATCTGATTCTGAATACTTTAATTCTGCCTTCGGTTCTCACTGTTCATGAATCTGGTTGGATGCAGTTGTACATAAACCCAGAAAATAAATAAATACAAATAATGTATCAGATTCCCAGCATCTTCTAGTAATCAGGGTATCTTGAATGCAGGGACCCTAATTTTAGCTTTCCTCTTATCTGTTTATTTCTGAAAGAGCTATAAAGGTATATGTCACACGAATGCTTCCCTTCTAAATATACTGTTGTACAATTAAACCCTGCAGATTTGGATGCAGCTGACTTCTACTTACATCAGCCTAACACTGGAGCTGTATTTTGATTCCTTGTTTTATGATCTAAAAAAAACAAAACAAAACTGTGTGAATTCCTTCCGATACTCACAGGGGTCCAGCAATGGCAGTTACGATGAGGCAAGGGCAAGCTACTTGCCTGGGACACCGGCCTCTCTCTAGTCTTCCTACTTGTCTGGGACACCGGCCTCTCTCTAGTCCTCCTTTGGCACTGCCTGTAGGTTTTGCAGAGAGAGATGAGAACTTCACCCAACATTTTCACTGCTTATTTTATCATTAGGTTAACCTCAGCCTTCCCTCCCACCTTCCTGTCCCATTGACTTCCTGTCTCCTGGTGCCATCTCCTCTAGCTCTCTCATCTTCTTCCTACAAATGCCATATAGCTCCATCCTGCATTTAGGTGAGGCCTTCACCACTCCTGTGACTCACCAGACTTACAGACACCCATCAGCTACATCCTCTGGTCCACCAGCAGCTTGACACCACCTTCAGGTTTTACAGGCTGCATTCCGTACAGTGCAGATTGTGTCGGCCTGTGTTGGGCCATGGAAGGGTTTTCAGTCAACAGACCTTCTCACCCTGACCTCTTTGGCTCAGTTTTCTGCCAATTTTCATCAGTCCTCTTAGTCAGCCCATCTCCACAGTGGATCCTGGCTTTATGAGTTCGTGCTCTCTCCCCCTCCATATCTGTGACACTAAACCTCTTCCAGTTTGAGAGCTTAACTTGAATCACTGATGCCCTTGGCTGTCTCATTTCAGAGATGGGTGGGTCTGGAAGCAAAAGGGCTGCAGCCAGCATGTCAGAGATACGAGTGCATTTTAGCTAAGGACTCACGGTGCTTACAATGACATCAAAACTGTGGCATTAGTGGTGGGCATTAGTTGCATTTTTTTAGAATGACTTTTAGAACGGGGAAAACTACACCGAAGTGAGGAAGCTGCCCATTGTGGGGATCAGAGAAGAGGGGTGGGACTGGGCTAAGAGGACACTGCCTTTGGGGAACGCTGAGTGGATGGTTTGCCCCACAGCTTTGTGGGACTCGGCCCGTGGGCCCTTCGTTCAACAGCCTCGCTCGGCGTCTTTCATTCCACGCCTCCCCACCAAAGCTTGTAGCTCCTGTCTTTTCAGGTGACTCACCGCTGATTCCTTGGCGAGCCAGGCTTGGGAATGCTCATCATGGGCTGTACACCCAACAACCTACTCAGCAGTCCTGAATAATAGTATGAACAGGTCACCTGGCACGACTGACACCCCCCAAGCTTGCAATCGAGGTAAACAGATTTTCAAATGCAAGTGCCGCATCTGGTGCAATAGGCGTGACTCAGTCATGCAGGCTGTTGTGCCACAAGGTTGTGAGAAGTGCATCAGGTGCACCACAGAATTGTGGGTGAGGATTTTGGAGAAATTTCTGAGACTGGGGGGGCTTCAGTGCTTACCTGACTCTAAGGAGGGGCTGCGGGGTGTGAGTGCTCTTTTGTTTATTCTTCCTCCCTCTCTGGCTGAATGAGCTTCTCTGAAAGTCTCCCGGAGGACTTAGCGCGACTGCCTTCCATGGCGCATCCCTGTGCTGATGCTTGCTCAGCGCCTGAAGGCCGAGCAAGGAGAATTTGGCTTTCCTTTGTGGTTGTTAAAAGTCCTTGGAAGGAGAAGGAGGAGACAGAGAACAGGGAGAAGGAGAAGGAAGAGACAGAGAAGGAGAAGGAAGAGACAGAGAAGGAGAAGGAAGAGA
>NW_025335268.1:69941168-70207353 GCF_004798865.1 Varanus komodoensis | reverse complement strand
AGGAGAAGGAGAAGGAAGAGACAGAGAACAGGGAGAAGGAGGAGGAGAAGAGTCCTTGCTCAGCTTTTTGCCACTCATCTGATATCACACTGGAAAGCCCCAGGGCAGGAAGTCTTCTAAGTTCTTGAGGGGACTTTCCAAGTCATGCAAACAGCCAGAGAGCCAGCAAGGACAGAATGGAGGAAACTGGTCAAATGAAGAATGCAGAGCACCCACAGAGACCACCGTCAAGTTAAGGTAAGCACTGAAGCTCTGCATCCTGAGACAATTTCCTGAAATTCTCAGCTTCCCACCCGAAGAAGAAGAAAACAGCTTCAGGGAGATTTTTAGCACAGCCTCCCTCAAACCCAACAAGAGGCAAAGAAGATATTCCCAAGCTGATCCTGAGGAGGGCCAGTGCTAAAACACCCCCTTTCTGGGGCAGCACTCAGGCTGACTGTGCTTGGCCTCTTGGAGTCCACTGCATTTCCCCCGCTTTGTACAGGGGGCAGCACAACCTGGCTCTCAGAGATGCAGCGTTGGCCACTCCTCTCCTCCCTGTTCCCTCTGACCTTAGCTGCACGCCTCACGAAAGGCAGAGAGGGAATGAATTTCCCCAGCGCGTATGCAGTTGTCCCCATCGCAGTGCCAAGCAATTGTGTGTGTGCAGGGAACAGCTTGGTCTTGACTGGGCAACTAAATCCTGCAAGCTCTTCAGACGACCTGCTCCTGTGCAAAGGAAAGGCGATGGGGCAGGCTAGGACTGGCTTGCTGATGTGGGTCAACCGGAAAGTTTGGGGTCTGGTGTGATGCGTGCCTGCCTGCCGACCCACTCTGGGCCCTTTCCTTCGAGGGATTCGTGCGCCACGTGGCCCTGTCTTGGCATCTCGTCTCTCCGGCTCCTTGGTCCGCAGCCAACTTCTCTTAGAAAGTGAGGGGAGAGGGGAGGGAGAGGATCTGTCACGGATCGTGTATAAACACCCCCTCGTTAGTGTAATGGCTGCCAAAGATAAACAGCCAGAGCTGCTTATCTGGCTTCCCCATCTCCTTCAAGGTGTGATGTCATCGTTCATTTCTTCATTTTTAACTCCTTCTTCACGTTCAGCCCAGAGCCAGCGCCCGCCGCAAGTATGAAAAAGAAAAAAGAAAAAGTACAACCCCAAAAGAAAACAAAATGGGGGGGGGGCGGTGGGGAGAGATGCGGTTTGCTTGTTCGACACATTCAGGTCTGTTTGCAGGAGGGAGTGTTCCAACCCGGCGACCGCAATTGAGTTCACGCTAGTCGAAATTCTTCCGGAGAATGTCCCCGATCCCCTCTGCAGCAGCCTTCAGTCCTGGATGGCGTTCAGACGGATTTCATTCTCACAGGTGGATTTCACACCATCCAGGGGCACATTGGTGCGATTCAAATCCCTCTTCCTCTGCTGAGAAAGCAACACAGCTTAGAAAATATTCACCATTGTACTTCATCTATAGATCTTGCGTCGGGGATACAAAAGATTAGTTTCTGAGAGACTACAGCAACCCCTCTCGATCTGATGCCTTTCAGAGGTTTTGGGCTACAACTTCCTCTATTCTTGCTCTGTGGTACGCTGGCTGGGGCTGATGGGAGTGGAAAGGCTGGCCTAGAGGTTTGGCATCCAACCACTGCACCCTTAAAAAATGTTTAAAAAGTTTGAATGAAATGCCACGGGCCATTTATTGCAGGGTGGCCTACTTCATAAAGGACAGTCCTCTCTTACAAAGGGTTGAGAGGGATGCTTTGCATTTCTAGTTAAAGAATAGATATTGTTTCTGAGACAGGAAGATATGCAACAGACTTTCCTGTTGCTGTCAAACCCTGCTTGAGCACCCAGCTCTTTCTAAGCTCCAGGATGTGCTTGCATGCTTAGCAACTCTTCTGGCTCGCTCCTGGAGCCGGACACCCTGTTTTTAATTCGGGTCTTTCGTTCCTGGGCCTGGCTCCTGGTTCTGTGCCTCCCGGCTTACCCCAGAGTTCCTCCAAAGGCCCAGGTCTGACATGTGGCTGCAAAGATGACAGGTGTGGGACTAGATCGCTTCTTCAGGGCCCCTCATTCAATTCCACAGCATGTAGCAAAATAAAAAGGGTTGAATTAGGGAGGCTGGTGAGAGAGACCCAGCCCTTTCTCCTCCAAATGAATGGGGTTACAAGGGAAGGTTAGCCCTTCTGGGCCCCTCATTACAAGAGGGAGTTATCCAGGTTGGAATCGGTGCAGCGAAGGGCCACTAGGATGGTGGCTGGTTTGCAGGGGAAGCCGTACGAGGAGAGACTGAGGGAGCTGGGTCTCTTCAGCCTTGAGAGGAGGAGACTCAGAGAGGACTTTTGCAGAGATGTGAGGGGGTGCCACGTGGAGGTGGGTCATGACCATTTTCCCCCTGCAGTGGAGGCCAGGATGCGTTCCAATTGAGCAAAGCTCAGGGAATCAAGATTTAGGGTGGATGCCAGGAAGTACTTCCAGACAGTTGGGACCCCGAGGGTATGGAATGGGCTTCCACAGGAAGTGGTTGAAGCCCCATTGGTGAGGGTATTCAAGGATAGGCTGGACAAGCACATGGTAGGCATGTCATGAGTGGAGCTGGCTGGAGCCGGGGGTCAGACTAAATGGCCCGGGAGGCCTCTTCTGACTTGCTCTGTTTCTACGTTTCTATGTTTCCCCAGTGGAACTCCTGAATGCACCTGTCTAGTTTCTCACATACCAGAAGATACCTGCAAGTCCTTCCACTGGAGAACTTGCCATGCTGCAGGGGACATCCTTGCAAAGATGCACTCTCTCTGCTGTCCAGAATGGGCTGAGACGAACCCCTGAGGTCGGCATGCATCTTGCAAAGTTACCAAGCCCTCTTCCTGTTCCTTTCAGTTTCTTTTTTCTCTCTCTTTGCACTACCGTAATGATGGACATTCTGCTAGAAAATGCAAGGGACAAAATGTGTTCTCTCATTCATGTGCATTTGAAATGGACATTGATTTCACAATCTGATTGCTCGTAAGAGCATCAAAAGAGCCCTGCAGGATCATAGCAAGGGTACCTCTGGTCCAGCATTGTATTCCTAGGCATGTCTCCGCTACTGGAGGCAGCAGATAACCATGAGGACTAGTAGCCCTTGATAGTGTTCTGCTCCACGAATTTGACAAATCCCCCTCAAATCCATCAAAATTGGTGGTGGCATCACCACATCTTGTAGTGATGCATGGTGGGAAGAACTTCCTTTTATCTCTCTGAAATCTCTTCCTACACTGCTTCATGGGATAACCCACATTCTAGCATCTAACCTACTTTTCCATTTTCATTTCATCTAAATAATTGCGTTCTAGCCTAGGAGCTATTTATGAGTAAAGAACCTCTATTCTTCATTAATGTCCTGCCCTTAACCTTCTTCCCCCTCATACAAACCCACCAGTGATAGAAAGGGGGAAAAAACCTTTCTTGAATAGAGAAGGTCAGATAATGAAAGGAATATTGTAACTGGACTGATAAATGTGTCCTTTAAATTAATACGGGATAATTGGAAATGATAATTTGCAAGTGACATTTCCTGCATGGTTAACCAGAGTATAGGTATTACTGTTATATTGTTCACTGTGAATTGGTCGCTGGGCGGCCGGTAATAACGTTTGTCACCATGGAAGATAAAGCAATGATAAAGTGCTATCTAATCTCATGCTTCAGGGCCTAAGATGATTACCTGAGGGGTCAGGAAGGTAGGCCCCCTTTTCCCAAAAAGCTGTGTGAGCCCACCGTGAACATGGCACTCTCTTCTCCCCTCCCACTCGTTTCCTTTCAGCCAGAACTCCTCCTCCTCCAGCTGAATGTGTGTAGTGTGTCCTTCTCCCGCCCTCCTAGAACCATCCATCTTCATCCACCCACCCACCCACCCACCCATGCACAGGGGCGGCATCCACGCTGGTTGTGGTTCAGCCCATCTTGGAGGTCCGCATGCCAGCAGAAGCGAGCTGCCTAGCTCCATGGAGTAGATCTTCCTCTTCATCGTCGCAACCCTCTTCTTGCTCCGCCCAAGTCACGAGGCGGGGAGAAGGCGCCGCAGGAGATGCCACTTCTCACACACTGATCTTCTGCCCTTCAGCAGTTGTCTGAAGAGCTAGAGATGTGAAGATCTGTCTGGAATCCTTCTTTCTTGGGCTCGCCAGGTTCCTTTCCCACACTTGCCCTGGCCTTGGAAGTAAGCCAAACTGAGATCAAATCTGGAAATGCTTGGGAACGCAAGTGGGCCCTTCTTTTTGCTGACTCCGTTCTTCTATTCTTTGTGTGCAGTAACAGCAGTCTGTACAGCTCATGTGGCGCACGGGCGAAGCCCACAAGTCATGGGTGCAGAAGCAGAACATGCCTGGCACAGTGGCTGGCTGGCAGCATGCACACAAGTCGCCCTCTTAGTGGTGCCGCACATCTGTAATGCGCTATGCAGCAGCTGGACTTGCTTCCTGAAATATACCTGTGCAAACATCCAGCACAAATTGGACTCGGAGCAGAAGGAAAGTGGGCTGGAGTCCAGGATAGGGTTGGGATGAACCCTTCCGGAATCCATCCTTCTAGCACCCAAGGACTTCCTCTTGTGCTCGGGCCAGTCCTGTGAGGTGGGCTGAACCAAAAGGAAGTCCACAAATGCTCAGAGACCCCTGGCTGTGCAACTGGCAAGCTTCCCTGTCAGGACTGGTTGCAGGGCACAGGTGAAGGGTGCTGCCGTTCCTTACGACCAGCGTTCTGCCCTGCACAGGGCTTGGTACCAGGTGAGTGTCCTGAGAACGTGGACTCTGGGCTGCTGCGAGGTGGAGTCTGGGGACTTGAGCCCAGGGAATCCCCCAAATGGGATTTCCACTCCTAAACTGGATTCCTCACACAGAGCTGGTTCAGACAACATAATAGCATTGCTGTTGAACCCTGGGATGTTCCTGAAACAGGGGTTGCTGTGTTGTCTGAACCCAGCTGCACTAACACCATGAACAACCCATGAAGAGAACCCGCAGAGGTGAGGTGAGGGCTGGGGGCCCAAGGTGAGGGCTGGGGGCCCAAGTCTCTGGGGGACTTCTGGCCCACCGCTCTGCTGCCCACAGGCCTCATTTTTTCAACACGGACTGGCTTGTTTAAGGTTCCCCTGGGTTTTTTCCAGCTTCACCTGGAGATGCTGGGGATCATACCATAAGTCAGGTTTCCTCAACTTGATGCCCTCCAGGTAGATGTTTTGGACTACAGCATCCATATTCTCTGACCATGGACCTTAATGGCTGGGGCTGATGGGAATCATATTCAAAAACATTTGGAGTGCACCTGTTTGGAGAAGGATGCTTAAATATTTATCCAGGGACTCGGCAGATTACTTTCAGCCAGCTTCAGTTTCTGATCTGGGCAGCTGTCCAGCCTCATAAATTCCCCTGGAATTGGTCTGAAAAACATTTTGAAAATCTACCTATGAGTCACATTTGGACACTGATGTCTACTTCGGAGTCCAAAATTCAGGTTTGGACTGTTTTGATTGGTTAACCAAACACATGTAAGGTTTCTTTCACGACTAATCACCTGGATCGCCTGTCAGATGTCATCCAGGTTTGACAGGAGCATGCTAGATGGCCTCTGATACTGACTGCTACTGCATGTCACCTGTCAGAGGCTGTTTGCTACATGCCCGTCCTGTGAAATACAGCGATTTGTCAAATAGGTGTGGATTGCCGACTGCTGTGGGTTGGTGTACTGTCAGATTCCGCTATTCCTATAGGCCGGCTTTCAAAAATGGCCAAATTCTGCAAATTTTTGACTGCTACTACGAAGCTAGCAATGCCGCATAAATGCTGTGCAGCAGGTGCCTTCCCTGCGGAGGGGCATTTTCTTCTGCCTTTGGATGGATTTTGAGAATCTCTTGTGGAAGATGGCAGGGATTCTCTCCCTCAATGTGGCAATTCCGATTGCACCTGAGAAATGGTAACCAATACATATATTGTGTGCCATCAAGTAGGCCTGAATTTATGGCAACCTGTGAATGGGGGCCCTCCAGAATCTCCTCTCATCGACAGTCCTGCTCAGCCCTCATTGACTCACGGTTGTGGTTTCCTTTGTGGAATTGTTCCATCTCATAGTTCTTCCTCTTTTTCTGCCCTTGACTTCCCCAGCATGCTTGACTTCTCCACTGAGTCTTGATCTAGGACCCGCTTGTTCATAATTCTTTTGGACCAGGGTATTTCAAACACATCATGATATCACCAGAAGTCCGTGTAGTATATGGGTGTTGAATAACAGGCCCATGGACAACATCTGGCTCACCTGGGCCCCAATTCCCCCCCCCCCCGCTTTCCTTGGGCCCACTTCCTTTCCCCAAATTTTAATCAGTTGATGGTTTTCCATCTGCCCCATCCCACTTTAAAAGGCTGAAAAGGTTGAAAACCCTAAGGCTTCCTTGCAGGTAGCAAGGACTTCAAGCTAAACTAAGCTGGTGTGTTTGGCAAATTTTGCACATTTCCCTGCCCTGGGTCTCTTTGACTTAGCAGGCAAGTCTTTCACTTTCCACTTTCACCACCTTTGTGCCTCTCGGTGTGCACTGATTTCTTGCTTGTATCTATCTGTTTCCTGTCTGGCCCTGCAGTTGTGACCAATGTACCTCACCCATTTGTGATATGACTTCCCAGCACTAATTGTCACCTGGCACTGAAGCTAAGCAGTGCAGAGGAGGTAGAACAATAAGTCTTTCTCTCTCTGTTATTCTGGTAGTAAACAACACATTCTGACTTGTTCTATATCTGACTAGCTGTTCCTGCACTCAAACTCAAGAAGTGAGTAGGTGAATATTCTGATGCATTAGCAAACTTTGGTGGGCTGTTTCTTTTTTAGCCTTGGCATTTTTATGTATGTGAGGCCTAGCCTGTTCACTATGTTTTGCAGTAGTAGAGGTTTCGTTCCAGGCTGTCTCATTCTATACTTCGAGACACTGAGAACATTGCAAATAGAGGGGCAAGTGGTCTACACTGCTCTTCTGGCTGGCTTCAGTAGACACTGCATACATCCATCTGCATACCTGGGACCACGAACATTGCTATTCTCACCCTAATTCAGTCTGGAGGTCACAGTGACATTCCCAGCAAAGCATTAATTAGAGTGATGCCTCTCATTTGTCACAGGTTTCTAATAGTGTGTTCTGGCCCTATGTCTCTGAAGGCAGTCTCTATCTATGTGGGTTAATTAGGAATAGAACCAACTGCATGTAAAACAGGTGTGGAGGAGGAAATCTTGCGAATTAGATTCAAGCAGAACATGCTAAGAGCTTAAAAGGCTGTTCACGCAGCAGAGTGATGGCATGCAAAATGAGAATCCTAGAAGCAAGATAGGAGAGATGGAAGACTAAGGAAGAGGTTTAGATTCAGATGAATGCAAAATCCAGGTGCATCTTTCCTTAAGCTGCTCATCCACTCCGACTTGTCCATCTCTGAAATGCTGCTTTCTAAATATGCAGAGAGTCTCTTCTCTGCCTGTAGTTGCCAAGGTAGTACAGAGAGAAGCACATCTGATTTTCCTAAAACCTGGGATTACTCTCCCAAGCTGCTTTTCTGTATCACATCATGAGAAATCATTTCAGTGGAACCAGACCTATTACTTAGCTTCCCTCCCTTCTGTTTATACTGAGAAAACATGGCGTGCCTTTGCCAAGAGTAACTTTCGCTCTCCTTTGTGGCCAGTAGATTTCTGCTCTGCCCGCTGGGATAAGAGCAACGTGTAGCCCGCTGGTTAAGAGGCTGAGCTGTGAACCATGAAATTCCCGATCCAAGCCTTGTCTTTGCCGTGAACTCACAAGGTGTCCTTCGGCCCTTCTGCTCCAGCTAGTAATGGGCAAACAGCTGTTGCTTGCCCCGAATATAAATCGGGCTTTTGAATGCTCAAGGAAGTTCCCCGAAAACCAAATGCAACCCTCCAAGGCCTGGTGCCTTCCATAGTACAAGCAAAAGAGATTTGGAGGTTGTGGGGTTGTGAACAACGGAGCCAAAACGTGGACCAAATAAGGTGATAGGCTTAGTAGGATCTTTGGCTCTCAGGGTCATCATCATCATCATCATCATCATCATCATCATCATCATATTTCTCTACTGACTGTATCCGAAGCTCTCTGGGTGGTTCCCACTATTCCACTCACCCATCCAGGTTTCAGCCAGGTCTGACCCCGCTTCGCTTGTAAGATCAGGCTGTTCAGAAACTAATCCACAGACTACTAGCTTTGGGGAGATTGGGGAAAGTGTGAAGGTGCCCTTTGCTGTTGAATTAGCATTGACAGAGGGGAGGGGTCGCACCCCAAAAGGCTGCTCGCTAAGGGTTGGTTTAAAACATTTAGTGAGGCACAAGAAGAAGGGATGCGCTGGGTGAAGAGGCAATCGACAGCCCTTGGCACATTGGAGAGCTTTTGGTGCAAAGAGGTCACAAGGGGGTGGGATGTTGACGAGCAGCTGGTGGAGCCAAGGAAGCTTCCTTTCAGCCCGGGTTTCCTGTGTATTAAAAGATCAGCATGTTCACAGTGCTTGGTAGTAGTAGTAGTTTCATTTTAACCTGGTTTGCTCTGCTGTTGATGCTTCTAGCTGTTGCTAGGAGGCTATTTGTTTATAACTCAGTAAAAACTGCCAGACACTTAACTTTTAGCATCCAGGCTGCTGTATTCAGATGTTTCTGTCAATACTAGCATTATTTATCATTATTTATTTATTTATTTATTTAAAGTTTTTATATGCCATCCCCACTGCTACACAGCCTCAGGACGGATCGCAATATAAATAAATAAAACAAATAGAATATCATTTACAATTACAATTTACAATTGAAACTTGGAAACATACTGGTTGCATAATTAAAACTATAAATATTAAAGATTATTAAAATACTGTTTGAATAAAAAGGTCTTGGCCTGGCGCCGAAAAACAAATAATGACGGTGCCAGGCAGACCTCTCTGGGGAACGCATTCCACAGATGGGGCACAACCACAGAGAAGACCCTCCTCCGGGTACTTTGCTTCCTGATATCTCTTACGGAAGGCTCCCAGAGGAGAGCCCCTGCTGCCGATCTCAAGGGGCGGGAGGGCAAATACGGCCTCAGGCGTTCCTTCAGGTATCCGGGTTCCAAGCCGTTAAGGGCTTTATAAGTAATTACCAACACCTTGAATTGAGCCCAGACTTCGATGGGAAGCCAGTGAAGCTGGTAGAGGACTGGGGTTATGTGAGAATAACGCCCAGTCCTCGTCAGCAACCTGGCTGCTCTATTTTGCACCATCTGAAGTATCCGGACTGTCTTCAAGGGCAGCCCCACTTAGAGCGCGTTACAGAAATCCAACCGGGAAGTAACCAATGCATGCGTCACTGTCACTAGGCAGTCGTCCTCCAGGTAGGGACGCAGCTGATGGATCAGCCGAAGCTGATGGAAAGCGCTCCTCGCCACCGCCGACACTTGAGCTTCCAAAGTCAGCTCTGGGTCGAGGAGCACTCCCAAGCTGCGGACCCTGTCCTTTAGAGGGAGTGCAACCCCATTCAGGACAAGATCCAAGTCACCTACCCAGGAGTTCGAACCACCTACCAGCAGGACCTCCATCTTGTCTGGATTGAGTTTCAGTTTATTGGCCCTCATCCAGCCCTAGTACACATGCCAAGCACTTTTCCTCATTATTCAAGTTTCATTAAGAATCAGTTGATCATTCCATGACTTGTGAGTATTTTCCTCAACTGCTCAGAAGATGTTTATTTATTTTGTTATATTTATATCCTGCCTTATCTCCTGCAGGGAACTCAAGGTGACCTACACAATCCTTCTCCCCTCCATATTATCCTTACAACAACCCTGTGAGGTAGGTTAGGCTGAGAGTCCATGACTGGCCTAAAGTAACCCGGTGAGCCCAGTGGGAACTAGAACCTGGATTTCTGAGACCCATTGGCTCTCAGTTACTCCTGTTTTCCAGTGTTCTGTCTAGTGACAGCTACGGCACTGGGATAATTCCCATGCCCCAAATGCTAACATTTTAAGTAACATTTTAAACATTTATAAAATTACATTAATGTTTATTCTATACAGTTAAGGAATTTTCAGCATATTAGGTGACCCACATCTGTTTTTAGCTGGTCTGCAACTATTTTCACTCTGTTTACACTGCCTCACTATACCATTTGCCCCTGTGCACCAGGTGCTGGGGAACATGGGAGAGAGAGTGCTGCTGCGTTCCATTCCTGCTGGTGGAATCTTGTCTAAACAGACTGCTGGACTGGATAGACCCTGGGCCTGATCCAGCAGGGCTTACAGTCCTGCCATAATGAAGGGAAACAATTATGCATCTCTACTGCATGCAGAGTTTCCTTTAACTGAGCCTTAAAACATAATAAACCAACCAAACAAAAATACCTTGGCAATATTGGAAGCTTCTATCAAGCCACGATGAAGTCCAAGTTTGGAAGTGCTACAGTGTCTTTACTTCGTCCTTGGTTTTGCTGAATTCAAGAGATGCAAAGTCCTGTGCTTACATTTTGGGGGCACCTGAGCTGTCAGGCAATTCCACCTTACCAGCACGAGATCAAAAGGGTGCCCGTGAGAAGCCTTGTGACTGCATGTCTTTCTTTGTGGTAGACTCGTGTCGAGCTGCATTATTTACTAGTGACAGTAAACTGACAAACGGGGTCCAAATGAAACTTTTATAGACTTTATGGCATTTCTGGGGAAATTCTAGGTAAGCTCAAATTCTGAGAAAAACTGACCTCCATCCCTTTGACACTTCATTTTTCAAAAGCACAATCATGACTGTTTGCAGATGTTTCTGTGCATGTCTTTTTTTAGTTTGTTTCTTGAGCTTCAAGTTAACCACTGAGTTTTCCTTGCATTCCAGTCTGTTGGCACAGTGGCTTAGGATTCTGGGAAATCTAAGAATGAATGAGACTGTGCTGTGATGTTCTGGGGCTGCTACAGACTTGAGATTCACTTGCAGGTCTGTGTATCAACCACAAATGGGATGATCAAGATACTGACTGGGTTTGCATGATAACCGTGTGGGAGGTTGTTGAAGTGTAGGGCATTGTGTTGTCTGAACACCCCACAGTTCACAACCTAACAACATGGGTTGTTCCTAGTTAACAAGACATGGCTTATTAGTGCAGCTGGGTTCAGAGAATCTATAACCCCTATTTCCACAACAATCCATAGTTCAGCATCAAGTCACACTCAGCCGGTACTCAACCCTTGAATGCAAGTGAACGTGTTGTCTGAATTCGGTTACTCACACATGCTCAGGTCTTCGCATTCCAGAATCTATTTCAGGAGATGGTTGTGAACATGTGTGAGATCCATGGTTTGGTGCTCTGCGTTCAGAAGGAGGATGTGACTCATAACACATCTAAACTGTTATTCTGGGCACGGAGTGAGTGGATTTGAATCAACCATTTCTAGGTGGCTGAATCATTACAGGGCCATAATTGGCAGCAAGAATAATCTGTAGTGTTGATTTTGGGCTTGGAGTTCTAGTTCTTTTGCATGAACTGTGCATGAACAGGGTTGTTGTTGCTAGTCGCGAAGTCGTGTCCGACCCATCGCAACCCCATGGACAACATTCCTCCCGGCCTTCCTGTCCTCCACCATCCCCCGGAGTCCACTCAAGC
Source organism: Varanus komodoensis (assembly GCF_004798865.1). NCBI lineage: Eukaryota > Metazoa > Chordata > Lepidosauria > Squamata > Varanidae > Varanus > Varanus komodoensis. Next base: position 70,195,744 of record NW_025335268.1, on the reverse strand, counting down.
CCTCACCCACCACCCCAGTGACCCCATCCAGCCACCTCATCCTCTGCCGCCCCCTTCTCCTTTTGCAGTCAATCGTTCCCAGCATCAGGCTCTTCTCCAGGGAGTCCTTCTTTCTCATTAGGTGGCCAAAGTATTTGAGTTTAACCTTCAGGATCTGGCCTTCTAAAGAGCAGTCAGGGTTGATCTCCTCTAGGACTGACCCGTTTGATCATATGGGGCCATTATTTAGCATGCATTATATGAATAGTTGTGCAAAGTTTAATACGTGGCTCCTCCAGTTATTTATTTGTTTTGTAAATTAGATTCATATCCTCCCATTTTTTTCTTACAATGACCTCAAAGGGGCTTATATCATTCTCTTCCTGTTGCGCTCAGTCTTATCCCTACAACAACCCTGTGAGGTAGGATGGGCTGAGAGTCTCTTCTTCCAATGGTGCTGGCTCTAGGTTTTCTATATACTTTGAATGGACACCCTGTCTGGACTCCCTCCCTGAGGGAGCTTACCTTGGTCACCAGCTCCTCACCTCTTTCTCATCCATCTACCACCTGTTTGCTTGATCGGGAGAGAGCCGAGCAGCAAAGGGGTTTGGTAAATCCCACCTGTTTTTCTCGCCACCACCTCGACTGGGTCAGAGTGAGAAGCTGCAATGCAGAAGAAGTGGACCAACTCCAGAGGGCACCTTCAGAAGAAGCCCAACCATGACTTCCCAAAAAGTCAACCATCGGATGCCATGCTCAGTCCAGAAAGGCATGGTTGTAGCCGAACCAAGCTCCCCAGTTCTTCCAAGCGGCATCGGAGGCAATGCGTAGGGATACCTGAGGAATTCATTTTGGAAATGGGCATCTGTTGGGTCCCCTGGGCTCTGGCCCACCTCATTGCAGCTGTGAGACTGAGATCCTGGTGACTGTGCTCAGGGTTTGCCTGGCGCTCACGAGGGATTGAGGCCTGTGCAAGAAGCCTCTCCCTTCTGCATCATGTGCGGCAGCCTTTGGAAGAAGATGGCCGGTTGCACTGCTTTCGTTCTGCAAGCATTTGCGGGTTTCCTCTCCGCTCGGCTCACTTTCTAAGAGCAGGCCAAGCATGAGTGGACGTCTGCAAGTGGATTTTTTGGAGTTCACCCTGACCCTGGCATGGGCCTATATGCACCCATTGCTGGGAGACTTGTATTGGGGGGGGCACCATTGCCCCCCTTTCCTGGTTGCAGGTTTCCTGTGTGCATCTGAATTGTCCCTTTGAGAACAAGATGCTGGGCGAGATTTTATTCTATCTGCTTGTGCAGGGGCATCTGATTTCCCTAAAAACCCATGCCTACGTTTTCCCCAAGTGTTCTTTTCCAGCAGATAATTCTTTTTCTTATTATATTTCTCCCCTGCCTATTCCCAGAAATTGGGACTTGAGGCAGCTAGCTCTGGGAAGGGGAAAGGAAGCTTTTAGGTGTTGCTGCTGCTAAACAATGAGAGTTCAGCCACATGTGCTGCTCCCTTGCAAATCACCCGGAGACCTTCCCATAAATCCAGAGTGACCCGTGCGGCATCCCCGCTTTACCTGGAGTTCTCAGCACTACCTGCGCCTGCTTCCGACAAGCCCTAAAACCACATGAATGACGGCCAGTGCAGAGCAAACGGATTCGCAGCCATTCAACGCAGCCAGGGCTTGTCTGCTGGAGGAAAAGGAGCCAGTCCTTTTGCTCTGTCCTAAGCCAAAGACCAGCTTGGTCTTTCCCCTTTGAGGCCTGAAAGAGAATGAAGGGAAAGTCCAGCGCTTCCTGCCTTTGTAAGAAAATAGCTAATTAAAAACGCTAATTGTGAGCTTTCACGGACTGGTGTTGAAATGAGCCTTCGGACGGTGCCAGAACTTGGTCCATTGTGCTGGAATTGTTTGCAGGGACGGGAAAATGAGTTTCTAAGCACCAGAATTCCTGACTGTTAGCCAAGCTGGGAGGAAGCTCATCCTGTGGCGGCGAGCGACCTGGGGGGGCAGCTTCCTGAGCGAGGGGCCTGAGGGTCTGCTGCATGAAGCTGCCCGGCCGCAGTTATTCCAGCCCTCGTTACACCCCCAGCATGGGGAGAGCACTCCTTTCCGACCTCTGCTCACCCCCGTCCCTCTGTGCCTCCGATGGAGACGGCACTGGCTGCAGGTTGCCAGTGGCCAGGTCTCAATCCCCCCCACCTTAGCAGGAAGGTTTCCAAGTGCTGCTTGCCAAACCTGGCTTCCCCTTGGTGTGCTGAGGAAGGCTGGGCAGAGGCTGATGGGCCAGGATTTAATCCGGACGGCTAAGGGCAGAATGGGAGCGGAGGCGTGTGGAGCTGAGGCCGCACAGAGCACAAGAGAGCACCTGCCTCGCATGCAGAAAGCTCTGGGCTCCGTTCCAGATATCAGCATGGGAGAGCTCCTTGGCCTTCTTCCATGCAAGCCAGCCCTGGTTTTCAGATCTTCTGGGAAGGCTCTTCCCTTGGCCCTGCTGCCATCAGAGGCATCTATGGGGGGGGGGGGCTTCTTGGGGGCTGCCCCCAGGCTGTACAACTTCCTGCCAAGCAAGACTGGGTTGGCTCCCACTTTGCTCTCCTTCCACCAGCGGGCGATGAAGTTTTCATCCCAGCAAACCTTCGGCAGGGAAGCTGGTCTGGAGCAGACTTTATCAGGCCCGGTGCTGATTTTATTTCAGGAAGTCTGCTCTTAATTGTCATTTTAATGATCATTCTAATGAAGTTTATTCTCATCCTGGGGTTATTACTCTTCAGGCGTGTTTGGACAGAAAAAAGACCCATGATTGCTACATGCCCCAGCCAGCTGTGCGGTGAGGTAGTGAGAAGGCTGGGAATTAGGGGTCTAGTCCTCAACTGGCCATCATGCTGCCTGGGTGACTTTGGTCCAGCCGCAAACTCTCAGCCTGGCCTACCTCACAGGGCTGTTGTTGTGAGAATAGCTATGGAGCTAGGCAAGCCACCCTGAGCTCCTTGCAAGAGGGGGAAAGGTGGCATATAAATGCAAACTTGAATAGTCATGCCCTTTGCCACCCCATGAACCGTTTTTCTTTTCAACATGAAGAAAGGTATTCAAATGAGCTTTGCCCGGGAACTGGCCAAGCTGTTCTCAGTCAGTGCTGGGGCAGACCCAGCCTGAGTCAGCTTTGGAGTGGTTTTGGCACACAAGATTTGTTTGCTAAGTACTGATTTCCCGAAAGAGCCCTTCAGAGAGAGATTGTAGAGCCTTGGATCTGTGATCCGCTCAAGAACTTTCCTACTGTGTCCAGAAGGGCTTCGTAGAACCCGCCTTGCATCCCAACATTTTATTGATTACCTTTAAGGATAATCACTCCAATCACTCCCTTTTCACTCCAAGCCCTGCACTCTCCCATGGGTGACTTTCTGGGCTCGCAGGTGTGTGAAAGCCGCAAGCAAGCATGTGCAAAGTCATGTCAAGTTCACAAAGGCCACACGGCACACTTTCTCCTTGGCCACTTTGCTCAGCTCTCTCTCGTCTGAGACCCATGTACTACCCACTAGGTCACACTGCCTCTCAACAACCCAGAGAGGTTTGCCTGGGACTGTCACTTTATTCTTTTCAGTGTCAGGCTAAAACCTTTTTATTTTCCCAATATTTTAAGGTTTGGTTGTTATTTTAATAGGGGTTTTATAGCTGGAAATTAATTAGAACAGTGTGCTTCGTTTTGTCTTATTTTGCTTTACTGTCAAACCGTCCCAAGGCCTTGGTAGCTGATGGTATTAAAAAGCTTCAAATAAATAAATAAGACGTTGCTTGCCTGCAGAGCTTGGCCTTAGGTCATGGGTGAAGGGCAACTTGTAGCCCTCCAGATGTTTTGGCTGACAACTCCCATCAGCTCCAGCTTGTATAGCCAACAGTGAAGGATGATGGGAGTTGTAGACTGGAACATCTAGAAGGCCAGAAATTGCCTGCCCCTGCACTGGGGTGGAGTATAAAGCTGCTATTTGCATCTGTTTATATAATGGTTGCATAGAAGTTGGCTCCAGCAGAAGTGCTCAGAGTGGATCATTTCTTTATTCTTCTGCCTTTCCTGCAAGAAGCTAAAAGCTATCAGCTCTTCAGTCGTAATGCCTGGATGAAATCTGTGCTTCCTGCTTTCCTTCTAGGATGCCGTTATCTTGGCCTCCTGGAATTCAGTGTCTTTTCTCTTGTCACCTCTATCCTCTTCTTTTCTATTCTGCCCCACAGCTGAAGCGGCTTGGGTGGCTCTTCTGCTGGGACCATAAAATTGGACCCAGAGAAAGAACGATTTGTGAAGTTATGTCCCTCCCTCTCCCTTGCCCCCTTGATTTTTAGGTGCTGAAGACTTTTGTGATGAGGGTGTGAAAGAAAACAGCGATAGCAAAACTAGTCCTGACCTCAGAAATGGGGATCCATCCTCAGATCACATCCCCACCACCACCTTGCAGTCATCATGGGAAGAACCATGTTGAGTGCTTCTTCAAGGTCATGAGAATGTCCTTGGAGAAGGGCTAAAGGGGTCTTTCTGGGGGCCAGAGAGAGGAGGAGAGTGGGGCTGTCAGGGTATGAGGTTTCCTCCAGCTTCCTTCCCTTCTTCTCCAAGGCATTGTAGAAGGCCTGAAAAAGGCCATCCAGCTAAAAAGTCCACAGATGATTTTCATTTCCATGTTCCTCTTGCTCTAAATAAGATGCCCACAATCTTCAGTGTTTGCAGGCTTTGGGATGCCCATAGAATTGTACTCTAAGACCATTTAGTCATTTCTGCATAAAGAAAGACAGACAATAGAATGGAAAGACTCAGAGTTATGCTTTGGAAAGTTGGTGACAATCCTATGATTTCTGAACAGATCAGGGTTTGATGGTAAGGATCTGAAAGTTCACAGGTGCTAACTTGAGGTAGCTTATAGAACCATTACTGATCCCGTGTTACATCCTTCATCCCCAGGGTTCTTCTACTGGGTCTTCCCCCTTGAAAATTACTGCCTCTAACTGTTATGCCACCCTGGTTCTTTTTTAACAAGATTCTCCCCCCCCCTCCACACACACATTTGTACCTCCCCGATCGGATGAGATCTGTGGTCATGTGATTCATGCAGCAAAACCAACAACAGCACGGACACATTTCCAAAATGCAAACCATTTGAAATGTGCACTTCAAAAAAGACGCAAAGATGCTTTAATCATGGGAGCAGAAGGTCTTTGTTTTAGTAACATGCACAAGTGAAGTGTCGATTTTGAAAAATATGCACTGCGATTCACATGGATTTTCATGCAAAGAGAGAAAAAAAGCAAACTTGTAATCTGAAGACTGGCAGGTTGGAAAGAAATTTGGGGTAGAATTTGGAGAACTTGGGCAAATTCAAGTTTTGCGGATTCATACATCTGTGCAGGAAAGAAATGGTAAAAGCGGCAATAGGAAATACTGGAACGGATTGTCCTAGGTTCCATTATTTCTTTAAAATAAAAAGAAGTCGGAGCCAGGGTGGTTAGTGGATGCTGTAATCTCATAACATCACAGCTAGGTTCTGTCAAGAGAGCAAAGCATGATCTTCTGTTTAAAAATAGAAGCCATCCCTGTGTCCCTGAAGAAAGGCAGAAAACAACAGAAAAGTTGTGGCATTTGCGGGAACCTTCCTCTCCAACCATCGAAAAGCCGAGAGAACCCTCTTTACTCAGGTTTCACAGCAAACAAGAACCTCCCGAAGGTCTCCTGGCTAATCCCGTGATAAACTTTTCACTTCCTATTCTTGATGTGCCACTGTTTTACTAGTTCCACAGCCACCGGCTCCATTGTCTTTGATTCACTCTGAACAAACACCGGCTGACAGCTTCCTTCCTCAGAGTAAACAGAACTGCTACTTAGACACAGTTCAAAGACTTTAACACTCCCAGCATGACTATTACCGTTTGGATGGACTTGTAGAGTTTGCATTCTGTTGGAGAAACACCATCCATTAACACACATGCATGCACACACACACACAACCTGCTGGCAATTAAATAAGGTTGAGTATTGCTTTTTATAACCCAGTATTTCCCTCTTTTTCCTGGCTAGCCAGAATATCTGTTTAGGCTGTCCAACTGTTTGGTCTGATCTGTTTGGAAAAAAGCATAGTACTTAATGAAAAGGGTCTATTCCTTAGTGGATGTCCTGCTTTTTAAACTGGGTTTAGTTTACAAAACAGAACTTTGTAAACTAATTCTGCAAGTTATCAAATGGAGAACTTTAAATTCTAGAAAGACTCTAGGTGTTCTGATGTTCTCAATGCCACCATCCAAAGATATACCATTTCAGGTGATCTTTTAGGGTCTTAGCTGATAATGCTCAACTTAGGGAATGGATCTAGGATTCAGATGCATTACTAGATAATTCTTTAATTTTAAAACCGAAGGCAGCTCCTTGGTACAAATTAATCACATCCACCACTCTAGATCGAGCTATTTAGCCAGTATCCACAGCAATAAGCTAAGAGGGTCCTTTCCTGGTTTGAATTTTCAAACCATGCAAACAGCCCTTTTGGAAGGGTATAATTCTCACACTCCAGCAGCCTGTTGTGTAAGTACTTGCAGTTCTCCTGCAGTAGAGAATCCTCCTATTATATGATATCCTGTCTGCTATATAGTGCTCCAAAAGATAAATTCTTAGCTGGAGGTTTATCTGTCACTGATGCATACTCAAAAACTGAGAAGATTGTTTTTCTGTTATCAGATAATGATGCCTGTGTATCCCAGAGAGCATCTCTGTTCACTTTGGCGCCTATGAAGTTTAGATCAAACGTGGCATTGAAGAGGTAGCTAATTGATTGCGATTAAACTAGGTTTTATTTTACTTTTATAAATGTTTTATCAATTTTAAAATGTGCTACTAATACATTTCCCTAATATTCTACTTTGCCTTTTGTAAATTTTGGAAAGGCCTGGTTACCTGAAGGAGCGCTTACATCCATATATGCCCAGCCGCCCCTTGAGATCTGCGGGAGAGGCCCTTCTCCAGGAACCCTCCGTGAAAGAAATTAGGAGGGTAGGTACTCGGAGGAGGGCTTTCTCAGCAGTGGCGCCCAATCTATGGAATGCGCTCCCCAGAGAGGTCCACCTGGCGCCGTCGTTATTTGTTTTTTGGCGCCAGGCGAAGACCTTTTTATTTAAGCGTCATTTTAATTGTTAACAGTATTTGCTTATTTATCTGGCCAGGGTGACTTCTTTTATATTGTTATTTATTTTATATTGTTAGTTTTATATTGTTATTCTTGTATTATATTTTATGTTGTGAGCCGCCCCGAGGCTTTGGCGAATGGGGCGGCATAGAAATGTTTTAATAAAATAAATAAATAAATAAATAAATAAATAAGGCTAAATACAATAAACTTGACTTGACAAAATGGACTTGAACTACGAAGGCACAGGCATGCAAATACATGGACCCTTCCCTTCCCTTCCCTTCCCTTCCCTTCCCTTCCCTTCCCTTCCCGTCCCGTCCCATCCCATCCTGTCCCTTCCAAAAAGTAGCAGTCATAGGACAACACGTTTTTTCTGAACATGATATTTCAGGGCTACTGGGAAGAAGAATTGCAATGGGACTGATAGAAGTTCCAACTGCAATAACTTGCTGAAACAAATGTGCCTGGCCCACATTTTGCTTAGAAAAGAGAAAGAAATGACCCGTGATCACCACAGCATGTTCTGAAAAAATACTAAATGACTCACAGCCACCAAATCTTTCTCAGGAAAAAGAAGACATAGCCCATAGCCACCACATATTTCTCAGAAAAATAAAAAGAAATGATTCATGGCCACCATTTTTTTTCTCAGGAAAAACAAGAAATGACCTGCAGCCAACAGATCTTGCTCCAGAAAGGTAAATGACCCACAGCGAGCAGACTTACCCAAAAAAACCAAGAAATGATCCACGGCAAACAAGTCTCGCTCCAGAAAATTAAATGACCCGCAGCCAGGAGATCTTTCTCAGAAAAAACTAAGAAATGACTCATGAGTCTGACTACCAGGTCTTTAAAAGAATTTCAATGCCACTCAGCCATACCAGTGCTCAAATGAAATGCAGGGAGGTGGGGAAGCCTTTACATGTGATCTCGCATGGCACTCCATGTAGAAGAACCGCCCTAACAAGGAGGTTGCACATTTCCAACACGTGCACACGCATGAACCCACAGATGGAGGCAAACTTCAGGCTTTGGGTGTAATGCACAGCTCCTCCTCTTGGAGTGGGGAAGATGGGCTCCCCTTCCACATTGTGATCTCCACACAGTGAAAGGAACCGAAGTCACCAAAGGAAAAGTTGCCTCCCTAGCCGGCCCCACAGCCGGGGCCATGCGCGGCCCAGAAATACCGGCTGCCCATGGAATGCCCTGCTTCACACATCATCTCGGCCATGGGGCTGGCCTCCATGATTCATTCTTCTGTCCAGATGTGAACTTTCAGTCCCCTGCTCTCTCTTCTTGTATATCTTTAGAGCTGATCTGGACTGCAGAGACCTTCAAATGCTGGTGGCCTTCAAGCAGAGGGCTGTTTCCTGGCAGCCCTTCAAAGAAAGGACTGTTCTTTGTAAAGTAGGATACCTGGCCACCCTGCAGGGCCAGGTGGACTTCTTCCCTTCTAACGGGGTGCAGGAGTGATACACGAAGGAAGGAGAATGTGTGTGCCCAGAGCTCCTAGCAATGCCCATGAAGTTCTTCACTCCTGTTTTATGTCTCATCAGCCTTGAGAATCTGAACACAAGTTAATTCAGATCATGTTGCTTCAATCTGACACACCTATTGATATATTTGGGTTTCTGTGCTGTTCATTATCTTAAAATATTCAGCTTCGGGTTTTTAATTCTGAACTTGTAGGTGTTTATATTCCAGGAACAGGTATGTCTTTGGGAGCTGGAGGGTGAGGGAGTGGCAAATGATGCCATTGCCTGGAAGAATGTACGGACGGACAGGGACTGGCCTAAGTGCACACCTGCTGACTGGTTAGCAGTTTCTAGGCTGGGAACCGGCTGTGGCCACCGGCAAGGGGCGGCTAGCCAACCAGCAGCCACACACTCGTGCTCTGCTGATTGGCTAGCCCCAGGCCTCAACCTTCCCCAGCAGTGGTATCTGGTTCCCACTGGAGAACAAATTCCCCGGCCCCTACGTGTTATCTTCTTCCGACTCTAATAAAGCAAGGGGAATAGAGCAGAGGAAAAAGAAGGAAAAAGAAAAGAGGGTGATGTCATTTTCATCGTCGTCGTCATCATCATCATCATCATCTCTCAAGAGAAATGTCAGTCCGCTGTGATATTTACCGACACTTCCCATTTACCCACGTATGCTCTTATCTGGAACCCAGTATCTTTTAAGACGATGTTGACTAACAGCTTTACTCTTCTTTTTATCTTAAAAGAATAACAAATACACTTAATTTGTCACAAAATCTTTCTCCAATGTCTTTTTAAGCCTCACACAATGGCAGCTATTTGAAGTATGACTAAGAATGTGTGTTACTTTTTTGCTCTGTCTTTGGGTGTTTTGCATATGTGTGTGTGTGTGTGTGTGTGCGTGTGTGGTTCCTCCCACCCCCACCTTTCTTTTCCTAAACCAGGAATGGCTAATCACATTTAATCTTTGGGCACATGGAGCTGCCATTAACTTTGTTTGCTCATGGACTGATAGAAGAGCTTTCAGATCCTTCCATTCCCTTATTCATCTGTCTCCCCAGTAATCCGTACTGTTGTTGTTTCAAAAATAACAGATAAAGGATATGCTGAAGATTTAAAAGATTTGAAAGTATACCTTGGCTTATGCAACTCAAAAAGCCATCAAACAACATTAAAGATGACAGGAGTCAAATCTAAGCAAGTGAAGAACAAATGTGTACGTCTTGTGAGAATTTTGGATCTGACGGCACTTTGTTGTAATTACATTCTGTCTGATTTCCTCTTGGAAGGAACCCAAGGTGGCCTCTGCCTTTTATTCTCACAACAAGTATGTTGGACTCAGGGTCAGTGACTTGCCCAGAGACATTCAGGGAGCTTCATAGAGCTTTCCCCAAATTCCAGCCCAGCAATAAACGATAATATTTAAGAGAAAAGATAATTAAAATATCATAGAATGCATATAGGAAGAACACAATTAAAAATGCTACCTTGAACTAATAAAAACAGCCCCCAGACCAAAGATCTGCTCGAATACAATGGATCTGACTGCTGGAAAAAGGGCAGCAGAGAGAGAGGCAACCTGGCCTCACTCAGGAGGGTGTTCCAAAGTTTTGGGGCAGTCACCAAGAAGGCCCTTTCCCTTGGCAGCACCAAACAGGCCCTGACGAAGGCTGCACTGAGGAAGGGCTTCCCCTGACAATCTTTTGCACTGCTGTGTCTCAGGATCGCTAATTTTATTTCATGTACATGATTCCCATTTTTGCACAAAATGGAGATGCCTACTTCCCAAGGCGCTTCATCCTGGATGGGGATGCTAGGACATGGAGCCGTAGTTGCTTAGTCGCGGCTTTCTTTGGGATTTATGAAGAAAGGCTGAAAGGCCAATCCCAGCTGTGTGTTAAGAACATGAAGAACGGATCATGAATAAGGTTTATCATGAAACATCTTGAAAGATTTATATGGTGCTGTCCACCGCATGAAGCATTTGAAATATTTAATTCAAAGGTGCTCCCAACAACCCTTTGGAAAAAAGCTAGGCTGCATCAAAGGGGGGATTCTAGAGCCAGAAGATTCTTCTGACAGGTGACTGAGCAGAAAGGTAGGAGAATCAGAGGACCATTTAACTATCACTGAGGAAGGCTGAGAACTTTGGCCAGACACAGATGCTCAACAGAGCCACATGGGACCCCGTTGGCCTCATCTGTCATTGAGCCCAGCTGCATTGGAAGTTGCAGTTCCATCAGCTGGCCAGCTGCCCCGGTGATGTAGGGAGCAAGCAGAGAGTAGGCAGGAGACAGGAGCAAGGAAGCCAGGATGGTGTGTGGAAAGTCCAGCTTTGGTTAGTAGTCTCCCTGGATCATGATCCCCAGAATGTTATGGGCGGAATGGATCTGGCCCAAGGCCGCTCTCAATTTCCTGGCTGAATTGGGAACTGAACTTGGATCGGTCCCATCTTGACTCAAGTCCAACAGTCCCCATAAAAGAGCAGAGACACCTGCACAACGTTTCTCCAAGGGCCAGTCCTAGAGGGACATAACATAAGCAAGGTGATTAACAGGCAGTGAGTGCTGGCTTTGACTCATGCCCACATAATTAAGAAGACAGGTTCATGTTATGAAGCTGGAAATGAAGAAATGGTATTTCCACTGAAGGCTCGTGAGGAATTCCAGCTCAAACTTCAGTCTAGCAGAAACCATGACATGGAGAGTTCACACTGCTGTCAGTTTTCTCCTGGGGGACCACTGCAGGTTCCAACCTGGGGAAATGTGGCTAGCTCCATCTGGGACCAATTACTCAGCTGGGGAAGGAAACCACATGTATATAACCTGATTTGAGAGTCTTTCTCTCGCTCCTTCTCAGTGTTCCTTTGACATCTGTCCAACCATGAGGTCAGACCCATGGTAGAGGAAGAGAAGAAAATACGTTTTGAGATTTGCCTCCAAAGACTGCAACGGGGTCTTGAATGCATGTGAAGTGATGATGTTGGGGGGGGGGGGGGAGACCCCATCACTCTCCACCCCTCCAACTTGCTTGTAGAGTGGAACTAAAGGCTGTTTTGCAGTTTTACAAATCAATGTATTACTCGGTTCTTTCAACAAAGATTCAAATTCTAGCGCCTTTCCTTTGAGAACAACATCTTTGAATCATCTGCTTTGGCACTTTTCTGGGGCTCTCGGAGTGGTTCCTCTGGGCTAGTAGGTGACTTCATGAAGGACAAATTCCTAAGTGCCATTTTTATTCTCTTAGCAGGACCAAGGGTTTAAGCTCCTCGTGGACTGTAACACTTCACACTGCAAGGAAGGGAAGTTTGCATGTTGGGATCCCCTTGCACTGAGAAAACAGTCTGCACCTAAAATAGCAGCAGGTCAAGGAGCTGGGATTCCCTAGACTTCTTTGATGTGTTGGTTGAAGTTAGCTGGACACATTTCTATGTTTATTTTGTCCATGATTTCAATGCTATTATGGTTGCAAGCCACCTGGTGTGCCCCATGAGGTGGAAAGGCAGGATCGAAGTGATGCGGGCGAATGAGCAAGCACTTGGGTGGGGCCTGCATCTGCAAGGAATCGTGCAGCCACAGGTGAGCCTTGGCAACTGACTCCTCTATCTTCATGAATTCATCCCAAGAGTCCAGTAGCCAAAGCTCATAGGATCTTCTCCGGAAATGCTCTCACCCTGAGTGTTTCTGATGCCATGGATGAGTCAATAAATCATCAAGGTCGATTTTCTTTCTATACCTCTCAATACCTGAAGCTCTCTGGGTGGTAAGTGGCCACATCTTATGTTGACCAACTGATCACACATTAAGACACAAGCTATGTACACTGAGACGCAAAGATGTCCTACAGCTCCCAGCACGTCCCAGTTAGCCATGGCAGCTGAGGGATGCTGGGAGTTGTAGGACTTTTTTCTATCTAGAACCATAGGATTGCTCCCTGAAAGAGTGTTCTAAGTTCCGTTCTTAGCATCTGGCCCATTTTTACTGCTGACTCCAAGCAACCAGGTGCAGCTAGGTCTAGAGACCATGACTGTAATGCTCTGGGATTGGGATGGATTTAGATGTGTACCACGTCTGTTGTGAAGCTTCTAGGCTGCCATTTAACCTGAAGCAATTGTTGACCAGAAGCAAAAATATTTTGGTACCTAATGAGAAGGAAGGACTCCTTGGAAAAGATGCCGATGCTGGGAATGACTGAAGGCAACAGGAGAAGGGGGCAGATGGACGGAGCCCCTGGTTGGTGGGCGTGGGGTTGGGTGGACTCCGGGAAACAGTGCAGGACAGGAGAGATTGGCATGCTGTGGTCCATGGGGCCTTGAAGAGTCGGGCGCAACTTTGCAACTGAACAGAATTGCTGACCTGTGGCCAAGTCTCATCGCTGGATTCAGAGTAGTGAACTACACCCGGCAATGAGCCTAAATGCCAACTGTGGTCATGAATAAACACCTGTAAATGGACTAAATGGAGTGGTTGTGGCTTCCTTAGAAGCCCCCTCTGAGGATGGAGAGGCCCAACGGAAGACGATGCCCCATCGCTGCCAAGGCCCGCATTGCAACAGGGCTGAGCCTGTGGAGGCGTCTGATGAGCTCTCAGCCACTCGGGAAGAGGACTCTGTCTCAAAGAGGAGGCAGAATGTCCTCCGAGTCCCAGGAAGTGGCGGTAGCAGAAGTAGGTCCGACACAGGAAACCCGGTTGAAGAGGAAAGAGGTTTCCGTCCAGAAAACTTTAATATTCAACCGCTGAGCCTTGGGTTGGACTTAGCAGGCTCTGGTACCTTCCTTGCCACAGTGAGAAACAGTGCAGTTCTTTGGATCCTGGTATTTTGGATTACAGGTATTTTGTCCTGTAACTTTGCGTCCTGGAGCATGCTATGCTATTGATGCTCATGCTACGGATCCTTAGACTCCTTGACTCCGCTCTGGAACTGTATAATTTAGCCCATCACTGGGTCTTCCTGTTCTCCCCAGCCTGGTCCTGAAGATCTGATCATATGGCTATGCTTTGACCTTGGCTTGCTCCCTTGGCTGCTCCCGCCTTAGCCTGAGCCACGTTGGATTGAAACTTGCGTGCACCCCAGTGCTGACCTGCTTCGCTCCCTTGTTTCTTCATTCACCCTTCATACAGGCACCCCCTGTAGCCAATTCAGGATGGAGCTGCCCATTGGATTCAGGGCATCAGAAGGGTCTTCTATCAACCTATAAAGCCCTAAACGGCTTGGGTCCTGATTACCTGAAGGAGCGCTTACATCCATATATGCCCAGCTGCCCCCTGAGATCTGCGGGAGAGGCCCTTCTCCAGGAACCCTCCGTGAAGGAAATTAGGAGGGTAGGTACTCGGAGGAGGGCATTCTCTGCGGTGGCGCCCAATCCATGGAATGCGCTCCCCAGAGAGGTCCGCCTGGCGCCGTCGTTATTTGTTTTTCGGCGCCAGGCGAAGACCTTTTTATTTAAGCAGCATTTTAAATGTTAATATTATTGAATTTTATCTGGCCAGGGCGGCTTATTTTATATGGTATGTTTATATTTTACTCTAATGTTTATATTTTTAATTTATGATTATGATTATTTAACTTGTTGTTGTAAGCCGCCCCGAGGCTTCAGTGAATGGGGCGGCATAAAAATGTTTTAATAAATAAATAAATAAATAAATAAATAAACCAGACTGGACTATCTTTAAGATGAAAATTAAATAGGCACAAGTCAAACGTCAAGCGCAAGATGATAAAGCAACCCGTCAGTCAGCACTTTAACCTCCCAGGACTGGCCATGAAGGACCTCAGAGTGGCCGGCCTAACAGAACTGAAATCAGGGGTGCTCTTGGAATGTGGGATTTAGAACAAGAGCCAATGAAGAAATGCGATTATATTAGTTGGGGACCCAGTAGGGAAAGGGGTTTCTGTGCACATGGTGAAGGCTTTTCATGGGCCTTGTGACTTGGAACTTGTTGGTTTAACAGCATGGAATCATTGCTGCAGACCCACCTATCTTTTCAAATTCAAAATTGGATCGGTTGTAATCCATGGAAGCTCATCTAATTAATTAAGCTAGCTGAGCAACTGGAACAGTTAGTTTGTATCTGAAATGATGCCTAATTGTTGACCTCGTAGACAAACTCATAATACTGTCATTAGAACCATACAATGGCTTGGCAACCCTGATTTTTTAAAATAAAACAATTCTGAGCATGTGGTTTTGCTTGTAGAACTCACTTACATCAGAGCCCTATCATGACTGCAGGTATAAATTGGAATTTGCTTGTGAAGTTCTCCCAGGGGGTTTATCTGGGGGCTTTTTGCAGCCTGAGCTTCATGACTGCAGAAAACCAGTGAGGATTTCGCTCTCATCACCGGGACTGCAAGGGGACATCAGTGCAACCCCTATTCTGCTAAGCTACTTTGGTTCCCTTCCTCCGTTGGTCCGCAGCTCCATGTCTGCATAGCTTAGACAGGTGCCCCCCTGGAATTTTGGCATTGAAAGCCTTCACTTGGTTTACCTGGATAATCAAGCTGCCTCTCTTTGAGGGAAAGCATTGCACATGTCCAGAGGTTTCTATCCATGGCAAAAATGAGGACACGCATTCCCAAAGGAGATCAATGAAAAAGAATAAAGCCAAGAAAGCCACCGCCAAGGCACAAGAACGGCTTTCATGTCAATAATTGAATCTTGTCTCTGCTGTCTACCATCAAGAGGGCCAGAGGTGTGCTTTCCTTTTGTGTCCAGGAACGGTGTGGTTGGAAACAGACAAAGTGTCAATAAAAGCCAGAGAAGGTTGAGCTTCTGTTGGTGGTTAGCCCCGTAACCTCTTAAAGCAGCCCCAGAATGACAGGTTGGTAAGTAACAGAGATATGCTTGAGCATTTATTCATTTAAGGGTTTTTTGCATACTGTCTACTACCAATTAGGCTTGGGACGGTCTTACAATAAAACAAAGTAAAGTGAAGCAAGGCAAAGTGAAGCAGAACATCCATTCTGTGCCCAATTAAAATCACAATCTAAACTTGAAAATACTGTGGGGGAGAAATGGGCTTTGGCCTGGCACTGAAAAGAATAGTGTTGGCGAACCTCTCTGGGGAGCGTTTTCCATAACTAGGGTGCCACCACAGAGAAGGCCCTTTTCTGGTTAGCTAAACTCCTAATCTCGTTGAAGGAGGGCTCCTGAAGAAGGACCTCTGACCCGGATCTTAAGGGGTGGGCAGGCACATAGGGAAGGAGATGCTCCTTCAGATATCCAGGTCCTAAGTCATTTAGGGCTTTATAGGTCATCACCAGCACCCTGGATATATAAGGTTTATTCCATGGCTGAAATCCATTGTGTAAACATTGTGTAAAAGAGAGTCTTTTATGAGTGATGAGCTGCAAAGCTAGGACAATTGGTGCAGAAATAGGTAGGATCCAAGAGGACCAACTGGAACAAGAGACTCTGTATGGCCTTGGTCCCATTCTTCCTTCCTCTTTCTCTCTTTTGAAGTGCAATGTACACCTTACACAAATATTTAATTTGGGAAGAACAGAAGGAGCAAAGAAGTGTCTGTTTATTCTCCGAGTTAAGGATCTTAGAAGAATCCACAACAGATTTAAATACATTCAGATTTCTGTCCATCCAGATTCTGCGGTGGACTGGCTTTTTCCTAGTCATATACCTTCTGCCCGCCCGTGGACCACTTTTTTAAGGATGCAGGAAGAAATTTGCACGAATGCATTAGTGCAGTTGTGGAATGCACAATCCACTAATGGGCAGATAACCAAACAGTTGGAGTTAACGACATCTGTACTTCCCTGCAGGCCAGCTGCTCCATTCAGGTTTCCTTTAGGGAGGGGTGGAAAAAGTAGCCATGCACCAAATATCCAGCAAAGAGATTTCAGTGCTGTGGTGGAAACCTTACTAAAAATGTCTGTTCAACAAGTTATAGCAATGAACGGGGGAAATCTGGTGTTAAGAGGCTGAAAATAAAACAGCAAGTGTCATAACACCATTATACAAACCTGTGGACGCCCAGATGCATACAGCTTGGCACCTGTTGAAGTCAGAGTTGGACAGGTAAGGCTGTGGAAATGTATCCTTCCTTGCCAACTTCCTGGCTATGCGCAACACCTGCATTTTAATACTGTGCAAAGTAATTGGAGATTATGCTGAAAAAAGGGAGGGGCAAGGACTGCTGATTAAATGGTTTAAGTGCAAAGAAATGGACATACTTGTGGCCTATGTCAGGAACTTAGGGGGATTTTATTCATTTAGTTTGTTGCATTCAAACTGCGCACCTGGAATAGCATTGCAATCTTCCATCAATCAAGTTTAAAAGTACTACAAGTCACGCGTGGAAACCCTGTGCCCTTCCAGATGTTGTTGGGCTGCAGTTCTAGCATCCCTGACCACTGGCCATATTGGCTCGCACTGATAAGAGTTAGTGTTCCATCCGATATTTATTTATGGAAGTGTTCGAAGCATTTCATGTGTGTTTTCTTAATTGTTCTTTACAAGAGCCCTGCAAAGGAGGCTGAGGATTAGCATCCCGTCTGTACAGACAGCTGAAAGTATAGTGGCTTGGTTTTGGCCATCTGTTAAAAGCAAGCGTGAGTCAAAGTTTCTGCTGGATGACAAATCACAGTCTTACAGTCGTCTCCTGTATCAGCTGGACTACCATTCCATGGCGATTTTTCCCAGGATGCAAAATTGCACCTAAATGTTATTTCTTTATTTCATGCCCTTAAAATATTTCTTCACTGCTCTTCATCAAAAGAAATTCAGGACTCTGATCCATCCTATGTTTGCACAGAAAAAAATGGGGTGGGTATTTCAGCAAATGTGCTCCAGAGGGTGAAACTCATCAACATTTTGGATGGAGCAGAAAAAAAATATCAGCATTTTTTTCTTTTAGGAAACATTCCTGCCTAGCACCATTAGACCCTGAAGTGAGCACTTGGACTCTGAAATCCACACAAATTGCATTATTTTACTAAAAATGGATCACATTTCAGACCAAAGTAAGCTCTTTTAAGCCCCACTGATTGTAAGGGTGTGTGCGTGATGGATTTATACACCTGGATTAATTTCCTATTGAAATCAAGGACACTTAAGTGACTGTGCTTGAGTGTGGCTGAAATGCTAATGCTTCTGCATTACACATTTCAGTGTTCACAAAAAGCGTTAAGGGTGCAGTGCTGTACATACTAGACAGACAGACTGTAGGACTAGACAGAAAAAACACGTGCAGGATTGCATTCTTAGTCACGTAGCTTTTTGACTGGAGTAAATGAGAAAGTCGTCCTCTACAATCAGGGGCATTTGTCCTGCTCAGCATTTCGTCACACCCACGATCTTATTGATACTTTCCTTCAGTTTCACACCTCATGAAAATGAGGGGAAACACATCACACGTCAGATTCAACCATCAAAACTGGAGGCCATGCAATAGATTCAAATGTTATTTATCCCATTAAGTTGTGCATCATCGTCGGAAGATTTCATCATCTTAAAATAAGAGAGAGGCAGTGTTTTGTCAGCCAGATTGGCAACTGCCCTGCCATAACCTGCCAAGTTTCAGTGTAACTCTCATGCCAGCGGATAGCTCAATTTCACAAAGAACCTCACTCCATCGGGAGACATGACTCTTTCTCGAGGTCTGTTTTTGTGAATTGCACCTTCTTTTTTTTATAAGTTTTATTTAAAATTATAATTAAAAAAAACAAACCTAAGAACAACATCAATCATCAAAAACATCAGGCCTGCTGGGTCAGCCCCTACCTCCTTTCCTTCTATTTATGATAACTTAAAAATATATTTAAATCTATACAAAGTCCCGTTTCTCTAGCCAATAATAAAAAGAGTCCCAAGTTTGATAGAAGTCAGTATCTTCTTTCTCCTTCAATGACAAAGTCAATCTATCCATTTCCACACAGTCCAAGATCTTTTTAAAAATCAGTTCATCGGTAGGTAGTTCTTCACTTTTCCAGTGCTGAGCAAATGCAATCCTCGCCGCAGTAATTACACATAAAATCAGATATATTTCTCGTGTACTAATGTCCACAGATATAATGCCTGTGAATTGCACCTTCTAACAACAGTCTAGGGAGTGAGTGGCGACAGGGTTAGAGCCCAAAGTGGGCAGCTGGGAGCCCAAGTTTTGCAGAAGTACAACATGCAAATGAAGCAACTTCAAGGGGCAAAAGGCCGGAAAAGAGCAGCAGATGGTTCATAGCTGCGGAATAGCAAAGGTCAGATTGAACAATTGAGGAACAGGGGTGGAGCTGAGTATCTTGAGGGGGATATGGCTAGCTGGAATGGTGGACAGCAGAACTCCCTTATGGAGTTAAGGTTCAGGTGTCCCCATGTATGGTCCCCAGCAACTGGTATTAAGATGGACACTGCCTTCGATCCTAGAGGAGATGAAAGGTCATTGTGATTGATAGACCTCCATAGCCTTTGGACCACAAGGAGATGAAACCGGTCAGTCCTAGAGGAGATCAACCCAGACTGCTCTTTAGAAGGCCAGATGCTGAAGATGAAACTCAAATACTTTGGCCACCTAATGAGGAGGAGGAACTCATTGGAGAAGACCCTGATGCTGGAACGATTGATGGCAAAGAAGGGGATGGCGGAGGATGAGGTGGAGTCACTGGGGCAGTGGGCATGTGCTTGGGTGGACTCTGGGGATGGTGGAGGACAGGAGAGCCTGGAGCAATGTTGTCCATGGGGTCGCGATGGGTCGGACATGACTTTGCGACTAACAACAAGCCTTAACCTCCATGAACTGTTTAGTCCTAAAGCCATCCATGTCAGTCAATATTCAAATGCTGTTGAGCTACTTACTGTAACTCTGCATTGTCACGATCACTATCATTAGCACTTGCATGAACCATGTTCAGAAATTTCTTTTGCTTGTCCTGCGTTGCCCACCATTCAGCTTCACTCAAGGAACCCACGATCTGCACGTAGTGTGCCATCTTGTACCGCCTTGTCAAGTTCCTCCAAAGCTCCTTCTTTACAAGCTTTAAAAGCCCTCCAAATGTGCAACCTCTCCTTGCAGGGGAGCGATGGCAGCTGCTCCGTCATTTCGCTGGCCCCTTTGCCAGCTCCACAAGGCCCTTTTTCAGCCGGGGTGAACAGAATCAGGCAGAACGTGCCTGCTGTGGACACCCTGCTCACCACCTGCAAATTCAAGGCTGTGGTCTCTTTCAGGGAGTCAATCCATCTCCTTGTTGGTCTTCCAGATGTTCATTCATTCATTCATTTTTCGATGTATGTCCTGCATTTTTCCTACAAAGGGCTCAAGGCAGCTGACATCATTCTCCTCCTCCATCTTATCCGCACAACAACCCTGTGAGGTAGGTTGGGCTGAGAGTCTGTGACTGGCCCAGAGTCACCCAGTTGGCTCCATGGCTGAGCGGGGACTCGAACCCGGATTGCCCGAGTCCCAGTCCCGCGCTCTTAACCACTGCACCACCCTGGCTCTCCACATCACATTCAGAGGCAGACCCAACGGGGGTGGTCACACCTTAGATTCATATAAAAGCACAACTTATCAACAGTTCCATATTTGGTTTCTTTCCTAATGGACCCCAGCACAGAAAATTCCTTTCTTCACAGGGCCTGGGAAGCGGTATGCTTGCATTATGAAATGTACAACAGACTCAAGACCCTTTTATTTATTTATTTATTTAAAACTTTTGAAAGTTGTCCCTTATGCATGGCGTCTTGGGATGGCTTACAGTCTTTAAAACAACCACAATAAAACAGCAATAAATAACAATTAACCCCCCCCCAAAAAAACCCCAAACAATGAAATAAGTTATATTTTCCTAGTCTAAGAGCTCACTTATTCCATATCTACAGCAGAACACTTTGGAACCAATATGTAAGCCAAAGCTGAGTTATCTTTCAATATGTGCAGGTCAAATCAAAGAATACACACAAATATGAGCGTATTAGGAGGAAGTACATAAAAAAACACATTTGTTTCTGGTTCTAACATTAAAAACGTGTTATATTAGGAAAACTGCTTGCAAGGATGCATATATTAAATGGAACTGCATACAGGATGGATACATTGGGAGAAAAGTGTGCAAAAATGCATATGAATTTCAATGCACAAAACTTCCATGTGAGAGATGAACTGGCAAGCGAAACTGTGCACAACCAAATTGGACAGATTTTTCCGTCCATTTATGTGCATAGGATGGCATGTAACCCGTCTGTTTTGCTTTAGAACTGCATATTTTTAACTCAGCCTATTTGGAAGAGGCTGTAGATGATCTAATCACAGGAGGGAGAATCCCAGAGAGCTGAAAGAGGCTGCTGGTTGCATGAATGAGTATCGCTGACTCAGGAATACAAAGGCTTGAGAGGCTGGGCATTCTTTGCAGTGTGAGGGTGTCCAAGCAAATTATGCAATGCTAACATTAACGAGAGTTGTGTAGTACAGTAACGCTCTTCATCCCCAGATTTCAAACCTCTGAGTAAAGATTAATTAGTTCTTTCTTGGAAGGTGAGAAACTAAACCTCTGTGGAAACGATGTCCCCAAAAGTTACAGGAAAGAGAATTGCTCTTGATAAGCCAACATTCTTCGAGAACATGTTCCAGTGGTGCAGCTGTGTGCAGAACCTAACTTATCTTAACTTATCCTGTGATGTTGCAACATTTCCCCCCTTGCTCATGCAAACTTTCCCCTTAAATTTGAGTCAGACCAGAACTACAGGTGGAAAACCCAGAAACTGAGAGAGCTAGAGAATGACAGATTCACCCATCCGTATTTTGTTGTGAGTGTCCCCATTTTTGCTTAATATCTGCCACATTCTGGGAGGCTGACGTGCCATGAAGTCCTTGAGCTTTAATGTTACAGAAAAGGGGGTGATACTAAACAAGGAGATGCCATTTTAATCCCCTTTCAAGAAAATATATTTTCTTATGAAGTCTGGATATAAGAAATGAACTATCAATAATGCTTGATGTAAAGTCTTTGGGAGCTGGGGTCAATTTACTCAGTGGAAGTTCTGGATTTCTCCCATGTCTTGAACCGTATTTTCCAGTATCACAAAGGTCATTCAGGTAATTTGTTCACCTTCTTAAAAGAAAGAACTTTGGTAATGCTGTTGGGAAAATTCAGATAAATCCTCGTAGAAAAATGTTGTTTCTATGTGCCTTTGTGTTGTAAAATCAAACCTGCACCCCTTTCTTAGAAAGCAGCAGAATTCCAAGCCAGGTTACAGTTTAGCATTGCAGTTACTTTAAGTAGATGGAATTCTTAGCTGGACTGAGAAGCTGCTGTAGGCTAACAGTGGAGAAATACTGGTGTTCCCAGTGTTCCCATCTGCTGCAGAGAGCAGAGACAAAGGTACCCACTTGTTTCTGAATGGACCCACCTAAACATCTAGTCCCACAGAGTCAAGCACTTGCACAGTGTAGTTGCCAAACCAGATTTCCTGAATGGTTCCTCCATCAGACACATTCGCGTGTTCAAGCAGGATCCAAACTTCAAAGAAATCTACTGAGTTGACACATCAATTCAGCAATCAGTAATGTTTTCCATACTACTGTTACCAGTATTTTTGATAGGTTTAGAACATTATGTCATGCCTAAAGACATCAGGATGCTATTGTACTAAGATTATCTGGAAACTTAACACTCTGCATTGGTGTACGTGACTAGCAGGTTATAAAAGTATCTGTACATGGGCTGTGATTTTGTAGTTGGCGGTGAGATCTACTACCTGGTTGCATGCTGTCGAAAGTAACTGCAGGGGTCCTGCATGATCTGTCAATAAAACTGCTGAGGTTCAAGGCGAAAAGGGTCTTTCCTGAATGAACCTGGTTATCCTGTCCTGCGGCTGCCATTGAGGATTCCCGACAATGCTTAACGCTAAGAAGTGTTACGCCAGTGAAATATGTTCTCATAGAATCACACAGTTGAAAGGGGTCTCAAAGTCTATCACGCCCAACCCCCTGCTCAATGCAGGACTCAAGTCACCCATCCAAATATTAACCAGGCCTGACCCCACTTAGCTTCCAAGATTAGGTAGGATCAGGCACTTCAGGCTATATGGGAAGTGCAGAAGATCTGGAATGTGGACTCGTGGGCTTTCCGGCAGGACTCTTTCCTTGCCTTCCTTGGAAATGGGGAAGACTGAATCTGGGCTTCTTGCTTGCATGCCAGGCTGTTGCAGAAATGTGCAAAATATTCAGATGTGCTTGGATCCACTGGTGTCTCCTCTACAGATTCTGTGGCTGATCAGTTTTCCCAGGTCAGTTGGTGGGGCTTGTGTGCCAGTCTTTAATTTTGCCTATTTGTGTTCAAATGCAACCAGAAAAATCCCAAACCACATCACACAACACCAATCAAAACCGTGCAAGTCCTCCAACTGAGTAAAGTATTAAGATATGCATTTGGGGGATTTTAATTTTTTAAAATCAACGTGTGCCTTTTGGGGAGCTCAAATTTACACTGTTTCAAAGTCCATAGATGGGTGGATGGAGACATGAGAGTTGTCCAAGATACCCATACACAGCCGCTTCTCTCCATTCATACATTCCAGCTTGTACATGAGCACAGATCTGGATTTTGCTCACACAAAACCATGTCAGAGTGCCAGGAACTGACTTTTATGTGTATATCGATAAAGTTTTCACTCTTCAAGCATCTTCAGTCACATAGCTAAACACAAGCTGAGCTGCTTACTGGGAACAATTTTATCTTATTGCCGATGCCAGCTGGGGATTCTTTCTTTAAGCCAAAACAAAACTAACAATAAAAAACAATCATTCCAATTAATATTCATCAAGAAGGATGCTTTTTATCTTCCTTCGTCCTCCTCCTTATTCCCTGAAGGATCTGCTCAGTGCATCGCTTCAAGCGCATCATTCTCATTGGAATCCGTCGGACGGTTAAGGAGGGACACAGACTTGGGACGTATGAATTAAAATATCCACCTGAGAACCGGCCCTGCCCTGCCCTTCAAGGGGTATTTGGCAGGCAAGGGGATGCTTGGCATTCTCTTCACAAAGGCAGGCAGAACGGAGGACATACTTTAGAAGCAGCTGATTAAAAAAGCAACATTTGGAGTTTTGCCTGCCTTTGATTCTTTAAGATCATAGAGAATTTCTGAAATGGGGTATTTGTATGTATGAGCATGTGTGTTTTAAATTTTCCTCCCTCAGTCTTGCAGAAGGTGTTTTCAGAAGAGTCAGGGGTGCCTTTTCAGATTTTTCCCTGGATTTTCTGAGCACTTCACGGGAACTGGATACTGGGGAAAAGGTGATGAGTCATGAGCCATGGTACCGATTCCTGTGAAAGTCCTCCCTGCCCCAGTCATACTTCCTAAATCTTCATATTTCAACTTAGGTGGAATTTTCCCCAGCCTGGAGCAACTGCAAGTTATCCTGAAGCATGGAATTCAGCCCATCAGAAGATGATTAAATATGAGTCTTTATTCCCTGATAGACATGCAGCTGCATGTGTGTCAGACGCGATTTCTTCCCAGAAATACATTGAACCATATCCTGAGTTATTTATTTTTTAAAATCACTTTCAGCGCAATGTGACAGAAGGTTTACAGCTATAGGATTTCTTTGGCTTCCTGGTGATGCTGTTGGAAAATCACTGGGGATCCGTGTGTGGCTTCCTTTTCCTCTCAGGGCCATGGGAAAAGCCATGCTGGTGGCTCTTGAGTGGCATCACAGGGTGCTTGGAGAAGGGTTTTTGGAGGCATCCCAGGGGATGGGCAGGGAGGAGACTGGGCCCAGCAAGGTGCAATATCCTGCTCCAAACAGTTGCACTGAGATGGTCAAGTCAGCCTCCGACCACCCATATGATGGAATCCTCGAGTTGGAAGGGACCGAGAAGGCCATCAGATCCAACCCTCTGCTCAGCGCAGGACTTCAGATTTAACCGTCCCTCTGAGATGCCCATAATCATCTGAGTCTGGAGGACCATGGGCATCTCCATAGGCTTGTGTCCTCAAATTCTCAACCTTATTTGGTTTTATCACTTTACATAAAGGAAACCCATCTTGCTCTTTCATTGGGTTTATGTGTTTAAGATTGTTGTTGATTGTTCTCAGACATGTGCGGATTGTTTTCAAGCATGGCTTGTTGCCTGGGAATACTTGTCTGAGAGATGGGAAGCACATATTCCCCATATTTCACATTGGGAAAAAGTGTAAAAAAACCCCCAACCCAGCAGAATGAGAACCCAGATGCAGGTGACACGGAAGATATCATAACCTCGAAAGTCTGTAATTATGGATGGGTGGAAAATTGGTTGAGTACCTAATTTCTTCCTTTCAGCCCACTCCTTGAATGGAAACTTAGTTATCCTTGTGATGCTGTGCTTGTTTGATTTTTGCAATGGATTTTTCCAATAACAAATGTATCAAATGTGTGTGTATATATGCGGAAAGTTCACACAAAATTATATGTATATATGCATGGAGATCACATTTATATGTATTATTAAGAAAACTGTTTGCAGAAACTGTGCATTAGACAACATCATCTATGAAAAACCATGTATCAGGAGGAATGGCATTAAAATCTTCATGCCAACTTTTAAAAAAACCTCAATATTTGGGATGAATCAAATCAGCTTTAACGTAGTTCGGACTTGTCAGTGGAACTCTGAGCTTGTCGAAACAGGCTAAGGGCTCAACCATTTTCACCCCTGGTGAATTTCTCAAAGTTGTGCGTGTGTGTGTGTGTGTGTGTGTGTGTGTAAATCAGACAGAGATGTGTGGCTTGTGGAATTTTCCCCTTCATTTAAGACAGTCTCTGCCAGAGTTTTGCATGTTCTAATTTTTTAATTGATTGTTTTCATATCTTACTTTTTTTTTAATGATCATTTGAAAAGCAGGCATGGGAAAAAGAGCTGAGGATTAAGCATTGCTCAGAGTGCTTTGCCCCTGCAGTGATGATGGTGCACCGTGGCTTCTAATGATGATTGATGGTTAAATACTCAAAAGTCCTCAAGCCTCTCTTGTAACCCCATTTGGACCAAGGAGGGGGGCACTGAACACGCACATGTGAGACTGAGCAGCTTTGATACATTCATGAAAGGTGAACGAGAGGCAGATGGGAATGCCGACTGAAACACGAAGCCACGGATGAGCTAACGGGGTGACTAGGTCTTGGGGTCTTGAGCTGATGTTCCAAGGTTCCTTCTCAACACCTGCGTGAAAAGGGAAAAAACCTCAAGGATCCAAAGATGGGAAATCCTTTGTCTGGCTCTTCCAACCCACTGTATAGGGTGGCCACTTAGGTATCACCAATAGGGAGAGTAGAAGCTCACCATAAAATGACCAAGTGTTCATTTCATTTGCCATTTCTTTCATGCCCACTCCTTCCAGCTCTTTTCAGAGAGCAGGGCAACGTGCCTAGTTCTGACTGTCTTCATTTCCTGTGCTAGGTTGCGAATCGTGACTGGCCAGAAGTCACCCCAGGAGCTCCATGGCCAAGTGGCGCCTAGAAACATAGAAACACAGAAAACAGAGCAAGTTAGAAGGGGTCTCCCGGGCCATCTAGTCTGACCCCCGGCTCCAGCCGGCTCCGCTCACGACATGCCCACCACGTGCACGTCCAGCCTATCCTTGAACACCCGCACTGATGAGGCCTCAACCACCTCTCGTGGAAGCCCCTTCCACACCCTCGGGGTCCTGATCTCCTGAGTCCCAGCCCAACATGCCAAGGACCACAGCACACCGCCTCCCCTTCATACGTCGTCATATGCCTTCCCTAACCTGGAGGCCTTCAGAGGCACTAGGACCGCAACTCCCAGAATCCCCGTCCAGCAGGGCCATTGACTGGGAATTCAATTGGCATTGCAGTCCAACCATGTGTCTAGAAGGCACAAGGTTGGTGAAGACTGACCTACATGCAAATTGAGCAATACTTTGTCTCATTTAAATAATTATGGTGCATCACATCCCAGTGTGGAAGGTGGTGGAAGGCTGTCCAGGCATTGTGGTTTGTTGTTTAGTTGCAAAGTCACGTCCAACCCATCGCAAGCCCATGGACAACATTCCTCCAGGCCTTCCTGTCCTCCACCATCTCCCAGAGCTCACCCAAGCCCACACCCATTGCCCCAGTGACTCCATCCAGCCACCTCGTCCTCTGCCGTCCCCTTCTTCTTTTGCCATCTATTGTTCCCAGCATCAGACTCTTCTCCAGGGAGTCCTTCCTTCTCATTAGGTGGCCAGAGTATTTGAGTTTCATTTTCAGGATCTGGCCTTCTAAAGAGCAGTCAGGGTCGATCTCCTTTAAGATTGACTGTCCAGGCATTGCAGATGGGGGCAATTTCAAAGGTCCTTTCGCTCATCCTTCAGATGGCTCTTTGCCTTTACTCCATCTTTGCACTGGGCAGCCCATGAAAGAGAATACGCTTTCAGAGCAGTGGATGACTTTCTGACAGCCCTTCAAATAGAGGACTGTCCTATGCAAAATTGTGGAAATAAGGTCTCTGGGACATGGGGACAGGGAGAACTTTATTTGCTTAAGTTTCGGTAAGGACAAGATGCTGAGCTAGGAAATGAAATGATATGCTAAAATGCAGGCCAGATCTGTCTCTCTGGGCATGTCTGTGTGCATCTTTTGAAGGAGCTGGTCTTCTAAGATCACTCCTATTTCTAAGAAGAGGTGCGTGGACACTGGGGGAGAGGGAGAAGCAGGCAGAACACATGTAGGGAAAAGTCAGGGGGAACCTAACACCTGCAAGTGTCTTTGTATAGCATGGCAGAGTTACAGGTGGGCTGCCAAAGATTCGGGGCTACTAAGGAAAGATTCAGGGCTCCTTCCCTCTAGTGACCCTCCTCGTGTCACGGTCTCTTGCAGACAGATTAAAAATCATAAATAGGGTGGCAAAAACTTGGGGCTTTCTTGTTTTTAAAGTCAGAATGTGGAAGAAAACAAATCAGAGAGATCTGTCTGTTCAGGCAGAGGGTGTGCAGTTCTTAACTCTTAACGTGGCTTCAGATTCATGCACTTAGCTGGGCTTGTGGTGCTGGGTTTTGTTTGGCTCAGTTAAAAAAATAACTTGCCGACATTCACGGATTCATTCCTGAGCAGGGCATCCTCCTTTTGGCTGGGGAAAACCACACCTGGGCACCTGTCCTGGAGACACCTGGAACAACCTCTCCTTGCCTCTTGGGCTCCCTTACCCCCGGGGAGACTTGCTGCAGGCACCCATGATGGATGAGAAAAGCCCTTGGTGGGGCAGATGTCTGCCAGTGCAGCCCCCACCCTCGCCTGGGTGGAGATTTCAGAGGGGTCCCTTGTTCTCCGTCTGCGGGCTGCCCAGCACTTACCTGCTCTTCCCAGGTCTGAGATGGATTGAGGGGGATTCCTAATTCTCAGGCACCTGCCTGCTTCACTGCGGAACAGCTTGGCTCTGTGGCAGGGCTTGTCCTGCGGATGCTCTCGCTGGTCGTCCACAATGCAATACCAGCATCTGGCGATCTGGCTTTTCGCTGAATCAGGTTGGGAATGGGAGGTCCCTGTCTCTTGGATCTGGGCAAGAGGGTGTCAGGAAGTCTAGCTGAATGGGCTAGTCCAGGCTGACCATGGTACGTCTTCCCGCATCTTGTTCGGAGTTCCCAAGCAATGATTCATGCCCTGGCCCCTTGGCAGGCAGCTGAGAGTATGGGATGGATGCTGGAGAAGGAGGAGCGATGTCAGGGACGAGGCTGGACATGTGCCCTCTGCTTCTAGTTCAGCTGTAGCATCCCTGAAATGCTGTGAGTTGTTGGCCACAGCAAAGCTGTGACCGAGAAATAAGGCAAGCAGGAAACAGCCAGAAATGTCAAAGGCAATTCCATGGCTTTTACAAGGCCTAGCACTGGCTAAACCAGCAAGTTGCGAGAAAGATAGCAAGTGAATAGATTTTCTAATTTTGAAGCTTAATAACTGTGTTATTCAAACAAAAATGCATTCTTATTTGGGCTTTGTTGAATATTCCCACATTTTGCTATTCAGAGCAAAATCAATTATTGAACGAGTAGAACTGGATGGATGGATGGATGAGATAAGATTTCGATCTTGCCCTTCCTTAGAAAAAGGTGAGGACAGCCTAGCAAAATCAGAAATATAGAATAAAACCACCCGTCAGTCAGTCAGTCAGTCAGTCAGTCAGTCAGTCAGTCAGTCAGTCAATACACTAAGTTCTGGTCCTTAAATGGCAACAGCATGGGAGGCAGATGAATCTCTATGGTAAGAGACTTCCTATGTTCTGGTACCATGAATGAAAAGGCCCTGGGCCTCTGGTAGCCCTCCAGGTCACATCTCCAAGGGTATCACCAGCCAGATTTCTCCAACTGATCTTAAATTCTGCAATAGTTGGGACTGGGGAAGATGGTCCTAGAAGTACCTGGGTCTTACACCATTTTCAAGCTGTTTACATTAGTACTAACATCCTGAATGGATCCTGGCAATTCATGGGCAGCTGGTGTAGGGAATTCAAAACTGGTGTGATTTGCTCACATCTCATGAGTGTTGTCACCACACAAGCAGCAGAGCTGTGCACCAGACTAACTTCAAAGGAGCTTATGTACCACGAATTGCAATAGTCCAATCTGGAAATGATCAGAGCATCCCAATCCAGAAATGATTGGTGTTGGTGAACCAGCCATAGCTGGTCAGTAATCCTCCTTTCTGCTGAGGCCGCTTTGACCTCCAGTCACAGCTTTGAACTGAGGTGGACTCTCAGACCATGTACCTGCATTCTTGCACCTAGTTGTTCCCATTGTAACCGTACTCCAGCTTTTCCCAAGCCTATACAGAGCAATGGTTTCCCCTAAGCTCTTGCTGCACCGGCACCCTTTCTCTGTCCTGGTTAGACCTTTCTTCTTCCAGGTTTACTCACAGCAGCCAACCTTAGATGATAACGGCCAGCCTGGGATCACAGAGAGAATAAGGTGATTTGATGCTTTCTAGCCAATTAGATATGGATACATGCTCACATCCTGGAATGCAAATAAAGTCAGTCCAGAGCAAGGGCCACATTTCCTAGATGCTTTCAAACAACTGCTGAGAAAGTGTCCAAAGGGTTTTGGGACACTGCTGAAAATGTTCAGAAAAAGGCTGAGAATACTTTCACCTGAACCCTACATTTTTGATTAAATAATCATATAGGAAAAACAGCAAAGCACACCCACCCCAAACAGCTGTTTTGCTGTACAGAATTGTGGTCCATGGACAAATAGGTGGTAACATATGTAGGTATTTTATTCAGTAATAATCACAGGTAGAAAAGAGTTTCAAATTGCAGCTGGAAGTTTGTATTTTTATCCCCTTTTCCTTATTATTGGTCTTAAAAAAAGAGAGAAGAAGGGGAAAAAAACTTGCTATGTGGAAAGCAATACACGGCTGCCTAGTTCTCATCAAAAGCCAGCAATCACAGCTAAATCAGCATGCAAAATGCCACTCAACCTTGGGCCTTTATTAAAATTTGCTGGGACTCAAT
The DNA here is from genome assembly GCF_004798865.1 of Varanus komodoensis. NCBI lineage: Eukaryota > Metazoa > Chordata > Lepidosauria > Squamata > Varanidae > Varanus > Varanus komodoensis. Next base: position 70,165,706 of record NW_025335268.1, on the reverse strand, counting down.
TTGAGATAGCGATCATTCTTATTAAAAAGCAAAATGTAAGATAGTTTTTTTTATATAAATCTCTGGATGGAATGGAATTGTTAATCAGCATAGACTGATGTGATTTCTCTGTTGCAAATCCTGCCGAGGGCTCAGAACAGGCATATTACCATAATTCCTAGGCTATTGCTGGCAGCTTGGAAGGGAAAGGGGGAGGAAGAAAGACCCACCAGAGCCTTTAAAATGCTTAAGCAAAGCTGGAAACAGCAGAGTCCAAGAATGGCTAGCCCAGGCTTCCCTGTGGGTTATATAATCAATGCTCCCTGCTTCTCTATCTCCTGGACCTGCAGCCTCACAATCTGGGTTGAGGCATGTGTGTGGGTGAATATTTCCCATTTGCAATGGGTGAATCTGTCCCTTTTGGTTTTCTTTCAATACCTCTTTTCCCTTGTCTTCAGCTTGGTCCATTCCAAACTTTGTATCTTTTTTCTAAGTCGGCATGGAAATCTGTATGCATTTTTTTCATGCATTTCTCTAAATTCATGCCTTTTTGTACGCCGTTTTGCCTTATGTCCACATTTTGGAAAGTCCTCTCTCTATCATAAAGGTTTTCACAAATATGGGGACTTTTCGCATGGAGGTTCCCTAAGTTACACCTTTTTGAACGCTTCCTTTGGGGGAAATACTCCATGGCAAAATGTGGAGAGGTGCAAAGGTCAGTGAAAACTGAGTTTGGGTGCGGTACGATTGATCTGAAAGTGCAAAATGAGGCTGAATAGATTTCTCTCAATTCCTTCCCCCTCCACATGCGCGTACATGCGCACACACACACACACACACAACCTCTATGCATCAAATGAATGGCTTCTGTAAGAAGAGCAACTCATTTTCACACAAGTACAAACTAAGCCCTAATTTGCTGTCCTATATCAATGTTCTCCATTTCATGTCGTCTTTTGCCTTCTTCTTCCTCCTCTTCCTCTTCTGCTGCTGTTGCTGCTTGCTTTGAATGAACTCTGTCAAATATTGAGCGGGGGGGGGGAGCTTCCCTCCAGGAGACCACCTTCCTGTTATTTAAGCCCCACTCACTTCTGCAGAAAGCGTAGCATCTCTTAAGTCAGAGACTGGACACATCACTCCATCTTGGATCCATGAAATACCAAGAGCAACTTTGGCTTAAATACATCATCCTCTTGTTTTCCTTTTTATTTGTTTGCTTAAATGATTGTAAACCCACATTTCAGGGTGCACTGTCCTGAAAGCAGCTTACAATATCTGAAAAAAACTATCAGCGTACAATTACGATTATGATCCTGCACACTCAGAGGGCAACTTTAATAGCAGCAGTGAATTATTTTGTAGCGCCAAACACGAACTGGAATTTACATGTCTTCAAGGCTGGTGTTCTTAAAAACTAGCTGTAACGAGATAATATGTATCTCCTGGGTGTGTGGGGGGGATTCCACAGGTGTGGGGCCACCACCAAGAAAGCTCTGCCCCAGTATCTAGTGACTCTTGCTTGTGAGCCTGAGATGAAGGTCTCTGATGCTGTTCAAAGTGCATGAGAGGCCCAGGCAGTTGCAGACCTTCATTCACGGCTTTTAAGGTCCCATCCTGAATCTTCAATTGCTCCTGGAAACTAGCAAGAAGGCAGCGCGCACAAAGAATGATCCAAGCATGTCATGATTTGTTGTAAACTGCCTAGAAAGTCTTGGCTATAGAAAAATAATTTATTTATTTATTGAAAACTTTTCTATACCATCCCATACTTAGATGCCTTGGGACAGTTTACAGAAAATTAATCTTAAAAACAGAGATAAGAATAACAGTTGCCCAGCATCCAATGTTAAAATATAAACCCACTAACTAAAACAAGTTAACAATTAAAATACTGGGAGAATAAAAGGTTTTTGCGTGATGCTGAAAGGAAAGAAGGAAAGAAGTGTTGGTGCCAGGCGGACCTCTCTGGGGACCGTGTTCCACAGTCTGGGAACACAATAATAATAATTATTATTAGCTCCCACAAGTGTCCCAGAACTCTGACATTCTGCACTGCATACATTTCTGAATTATCTTCCAGAGCAGATCCATGTCATCCATCTAGATTGAAAGAGGTATTACTGCCACTCTATATGACTCTGGTGTGCCCACAACTGGAGCATCGTGCTCAGTTTTGGGCCCCTCATTACAGGAAGGATATGGCCAGGTTGGAGTCAGTGCAGCGTAGGGCCACAAGGTTGGTGGCCGGTTTGCAGGGGATGCCGTATGAGGCGAGACTGAGGGAACTGGGTCTCTTCAGCCTGGAGGAGACTCAGAGGGGATCTGTTGGCATCATACAGGTATGTGAGGGGGTGTCACACGGAGGTGGGAGAGACCTGTTCTCCCCTGCAGAGGAAGGCAGGACACGCTCCAACAGAGCAAAGCTCAGGGAACCAGGGTTCAATTTGGATGCTAGGAAGCACTTCCTGACAGTCAGGACCCCGAGGGTGTGGAATGGGCTTCCATGGGAGGTGGCTGAGGCCCCATCGATGAGGGTGTTCAAAGAGGGTGCTGGACATGCACATGGTAGGCATGTCGCGAGCGAAGCTGGCTGGAGCCGGGGGTCAGACTAGATGGCCTGTGAGACCCCTTCTGACTCGCTCTGTTTCTATGTTTCCATGTCCCGTGTTTCTACAAAAATGGATGGATATAAAGAACCCATTTTGTACCTTATGTGCCTATCATGCCACAGCACTCTTTAGCCAGCATTTATTGCACTAAATTCATAAGGTGTAGAAACTAGAACTCAGCACTTGGGGCTGAAGTGATGAAAAGGGGGTGGCGGCTGGTGTATATGACAACTGTGCAACCCACGGGGAATGCCCCACAGTTGCCCACTTGACCCTATATCAATAGCTTTGATCTGTCCTCCAAAACTTTTTGGAACTGCTTTTCTGGAAAATTACCACAACACTGTCTAAATTTAGAGAATAGTTACTTGAATTTCTACATGCATTGGAAGGACAGGTGAAGAGGAGCACCCATCAGGACTTCCTGCTTTCTCAACACCAGTCTAGAACAGGGGCAGGCGACCTTTTTCGGAAAGGGAACTTTTGGCAATCTTAGAAAGAGCCCAGAGCGCCTCCACAAAATGGCTGCCATGGCAGGTTGGTTGCTGTTCAACACAGGTGAGTTCCTGAGGATGCATCCTTTATTAAATGATGATGATGATGATTTTAGTGGGTTCACACTCGCTATTGAGCCACACGGGTTATATTGCTGCTGCAAATAATTGTGACTTCTCACTATGTTCAAGGTATTTCATGTTCTCATGTGGCAGTGGCATAGCATTGGTCAGACTCACTGGGCTTAAATCGTCCTACGCCTCCTTCAGGGAGGTCCAGGCAGCATCCTTGAGCCGGCTTCCTCCCACCCTGCCCAGTGCAATCCAGTGCGCTCCATCCTAGGTACAAAGTTGGAGGCTTACGTGCATCCCATGCCTGGAATTCACTGCCTCCATGGCTTGTACCCTGCATCTCATCTAGTAAATGTCCAGATGGAGCAATGTGGAGAGGCTGACTGCTCCAACCCCTTGCCTTCCCCCTGGCCACAGCACACCCCCTTTCCTCCTCTCCAAGGCTGGTTGGTGACCTTGGTCACAAGAAGGCAACATGCATCTTTCCCCACCAGCTACAGGGTGGCAGGTTCCATATTCAGAGTCCCAGTGACAAGATGGCAGGACTTTGGAGTTGGGGCTCTGAAAACGTCAGGAGGCCAAGAGGGTGCAACCTCAGGTCTGAATGACACACTACATCCATTGTGTAGGATGGGACTTAGCTTTTCCTTTACTTGCAAGTAACTGCGCCTGGCCCTCATTTGGATTGGGGCCAGCATGTTCTAGGGAGCGAGGTTTAATGGTTCCCATCCCCAAATGCACAGAGAGAGACACTTGTTTGCTTGCTTCCTAAAATCCCTTTCTTCTGCAAGATTGAAAAAGGAGAAATCATCTCCATTAGCTTCCAGAGATGGCTTCGTTTTCAGAGCTCCTGGGCCCAGTTCTAATCTAATACTGCCCTCTGGGACCCAGTGGTGTTTTGTTTGTCAGACTCACTGGCTCCTGGCACAAGGAAGCGTATCACTGATGGTCGAAACTCAAGACAACCTTCTGTACTTCGGTGACAATGCTGCAGGTGCTCAGAGGCTGGTAGGGACCAGAAACTTCCAGCAGGCAACACAATTTCTGAACTAATTGCATTGCTCACCAGTACCGATTCGAAGTGTTGGTGCTAACCTCGAAAGCATTAAAGGATTTGGGTCATCTTCTCCTTAGCGGTCTTGCCTGTTCACTAAGAGCTGCTCCAGAGGCCCTGTTGACTGCCAGAGGATCTCCGAAGCTGGAGAATGTGAGAATGGTGGTGAACCCAGAATTATGGAATTGTGTTCCCACTGATTTGCACATGTGCCTTGAAAATGCATTTCTCCATGCCTTTTTCTGAAAAGTGGTATAGAAATACATCGAACAAACAAGCAAGCCTTGATGGAGCTGTAAGGATGCAAAATTTTTGATGCAGTGAGATAATTAGTATAGCCAACACAGAAGAAACAATGCATTTCATTGTCGTGGAGAAGGCCGTGACCCCGTGAGTGGTGCGTGGTCCGGCCCAGTCCACCGTTGAGTCCGCCTGCGGATGGACAACATCTCCAACTTCATCTCCAACTTTATTTAAACTGGAGTTGGACCTGATAGCTCTTCAATGAAAGGATGTTGTTCGACAGAGGACTGTCTTCCAGCAGCCCTCGAAACAGAGGACTGCCCTTGGTAAAGTGGGCCACATGCCCCCTCTGTGTTTGCTCCAGGCTCCATGTCCCACCTCCTACTTGTCTGGCTTGCTAACCTCTGTGCTGGCTGCAGATCCTTCTGGCCCATCAGGGCGTGAAGGCACCCGATGCCTGCGAGCGAGCCCTCTGACCAGGAGGCCCTCCTGGATATGCTACGTCAGAGGAAAGGTGCAGAGGTTCTTAATGTTCAACAGATAGTGCAGCACACTTTCCGCTACCTACCCTGTTGAATCTCCTCACCCTCCTTTCAATATAGCCCTTTCAATGCACATGTTTTAATCCAATGCTTTCATTGTGCTAATCTGAGATGTAGCTATACCTAGAGTAAAGTCAATGAAATCAATGGGACTTGAGTAAGTAACTGCATTACATCTCATTGACTTCAGTGGGCCTGTTCTAAATGCTGCTATTTTGGAGTGTTTGAAAAGTCATTAGGCCCTCAATCCATTGCGGTGTAAGAGGAAAGTGTGTATCCTCACCATGTTGTAACTTCGGTCTTCTAGCTAGGACAATCCATTTGCGGTCCCCATGCATTCATTTCCCAGAAGCAGGTAGATATCTTAAGAGGACAGATACCTTAGTAACTATTAAAGGGTGTTCTATACAAAGTTTATCCATATATTTACTTCTTGTCAGAAACAGATGACTGTTGGTCATTGCCAAGACATATGATTAAAAGAAGCATTGGCCATATTAAATCTCCCACAGCTGGCCAGCTTAGACAAGCCCTTCTTTAAATGACATTGTGGCCTCCAATGAGTTCAGAGTAATAGTTTTGCTGAATAACCTGTGATTCATGCAAGCTTCAGAATCAGATGCTAAAGCAATGATGCATTGATTAGGCAGAATGAGGCAGTTCATTTTCTTGGACTTAAGACCCACCATATCATATTTATTCACAGATAATTGTTATTTATAAACCTGGATCGTGGGTCAGTATAACTGACAAGCCTCACTAAGTGCCCCCATCAGCAAAGGAGACACTGAAGCTCTTAAAGCAGCAGAACAGAACCTAGATTCTTAAAAGCAAAAACACAAGGAGCAGTTTCAAGTATTGCCGTTCATCCATTGTAGGCAAACTGTATTTGGCAAACAAGCACAGGATGCCAAAAACTCATCAACAGCACCTGAGAACTGATCCAAAATAAAGATCATCTTACCTTTACAAGTTCTCCGCAAGAATAGAATTTAGGGCAGCTCAACCAAAATGCCTGACAATATAAAGGAAGACCTGGAAAGACAAATACATCTTCTTTCACTGGAAGCTGGATCCTTTTTGAGCATAGTTGTGGTGATGAGGCACTTTCCCCCACCCCAAATTTACAAGGCAGAACACAGAGCTTTTGAAAATATTTCCCAGGTTTGGATAGAGGAAGCCTGCATAAAACCTAAATGATCCGATGCATGCTATTCATCTTAAAAGTGTTTACCTTACTGCATGCACTCACCTTTGAAGATGCCCATCTGTGTATCTCCTGTGAAATCTTGTAATTGATTTATTCACATTTAGTCTGATCACTTGAGCTACATTTCTGGAAATAGAAATTCCCAAATAATAATAAGATGCATGGATCATCAGAATATTACACTATGAGAAAGAATATTTCCAATCAACATCAGTTCAGACTTTGACTAGTTAGTTGGATAACGAGTCAAGTCACCAAAACTATTGATCATATTTATCAAAGCTGGAACAGCTGCCTAGGGTCTTGAGGGAAATTCTGGACAGTGATGCACAAAGCCAAGAAGACTGGCATTCTGTCTAATAGTACATGCCAAACATAAATCAAATATTGGCAGAGAAAAAAGATAACCCCATCTGGTACCTCTCCCTAGTCAAAGGGAAACCGAGAAGAAACCATTGTTCATTGCTCTGGCTCAGAATATAACATTCTGACCTGTTTCAAAACTGAAATTACTCAGTCTAGTGAAAATGAATCTCTAATACATTTTGTCAAAGGCCTTTTCAAGTATCCAAAGAAACAATGGAAGCCTGGTCAGTTCTCTCATATTTAAAGCTATCAGACCAGCGACTAATCAAGGTTCGTCAGCCCCCTGTCAACGTTTAATAAACCCCTCCTGCTCAAACCAGTGTTGTGATAATGTTGCAGTCTATCAGCCAGAATTGCAGCTAATATTTTAATCTCTGCATTAATTAATGAAACAGGTTGATCGTGCAAGAAGTGTGCTCTGGAGTAAATTATAGTCCTCCATTGTCTGCCCTGATACCTGGTGGGATCTGAAAACTGAGTTTATTGGGATTTCCAGTTATGCAAAGAGTTCTATTTTTGTTCGAGCAAGTGTTCATTGAACCCTGTTGCAGAACTTCCCGTTGAATTTGGGGAGGCTGGAAACTGGGAGGAGGGATGGGGGCCCGGATGTCCAAGGATACTGGAATTGGGGCTTGTGTGCATGAGTTTGGCACTCATGTTCTCTTTCTATCTATTTCAGAGCCTCAGAAAAGCCCTGCCAGATCAGAGCAAGGGCCCATCTAATGCAGCACCCTCTCCACATAGCCTGTTCCTGGTTGCCCGTAGGAAACCCAAGTGCAGAAGCAACTGGTGAATTGCTATTAGGGATGTTCTGAGCCTCTCTGGAATCCTGCATGTACCTGCCTGTTGGACTTCTTCTGGTGCTCATCCTTCACTAAGGAAGTGAGCCAAGCCTGGAAGATATCCATGAGCATCTGTGGACCTCTGGCTGGGCATCTGGGAACCTTCCCCAGCCTTCTTTCCTGTCCTGGAGGCCAACCCTCTTCTTTGTGTGTTGCTGTCGGATGGCTCTTTTGAAAAATGTCTCCCTCTCCACTTTCTCCATTCCATGCATAATTTGGTACCTCTGTCCTGTCCCAGCCACTTGCCTTTCTTCTGTGTTAAACAGACCCAGTCACAGAAGAGAGGATCCAGTCATTCGATCAACTGAGTTGTGCTTTTCTGTGCATCCAGTGAGAGGTGCAATATTTCTATTTAAATGATAATAATTGCTTCCAAATGTGCATCAATAGGTATACATTAGCAGGTGAACATTGCATGCTTATTTCTATCCTCTTTTGTCACCGTTTTTTGGTGATGTATTTCCTCCTTTTTGGCAATTCCTAGGTGACCACCCTTCTGCTCCACATAGTTGTTGTTGTTGTCGTTGTTACTGATTCTGGTTACTAGGTACCATCCCTAGACCAGTACTTTGGTCCCGGTATGTTACCCAGACCAAAGAACACTATATTCAATATTCTAAACAGAGAAATAAATAAACCAACATAACCTTTCTCGAGAGGTGATTTCTCCAGCCCTTTCTCATTCTTAGTTTTTCAATATGCAGTGCTTAGGTTCAGGTTGAATGCATGAACAGGGCTCTCAGGAGGTCCATCTTGCATCCCCCTTTCTGAGTTTAGTGGCCACTTATAAATCACCCCAAAGGAGGAACTGCTTCACCAGAAAAGAGGTCAGCAAGATCCATGACAGTTGCATTTGTGAATATGTGCGCTTACATACACAGAGAAAGAGAGAGTTAAAACATTTAGAAATAATGCTAATTCAAATACAAATATAGCACATTTCACTATCTCATAAAAAACTGTGAAATGTACTCCTGCTGAGTCTGTTGCTTGGGCACTTGCTGTGCATGGGTAAAGTTTCTGATGGTCCCCTTTCTTTCAGCTGGGTTTGCACTGAACGGTCCTTCCAATAAAGCACAATGCTCTGGCAACCCAGCAAGTAGAGGACTGTCCTCTGGAAAAGAGGGCACCTGGCCACTGCACAAGATGGGCCCCTGGAGGAGACTGCTCCTCATACAAGCCCTGGGATGATTCTGCCCTGCTCCATCCAGTACAGAAGGAAAGCCATGCTGAGGCTCCCAGAGAATGGAGGTGGTACCAGCCTCTTTAAAAGATGCAGCAAACAAACCCATTCAGAAAACACACGACCTGGAACCAGAAGCTGTTTGCTGAGCAGCTTTGTGCTCTCTTGAATTAAACTGAGTTTCTGTGTCTGTTTCAATCCAGGCGGAGATTTGCAAGGGGATCTACCAGGCTTGGCCTGGGGTAAGGCCTGTGCTGGGAAGAGGAAACATGGAGTGAGTCAGAAGGGGTCTCCTGGGCCATCTAGTCTGACCCCCGGCTCCAGCCAGCTCTGCTCCTGACATGCCTGCCATGTGCATGTCCAGCCTATCCTTGGACACCCGCGCCAATGGGGCCCCAACCACCTCCCACGGAAGCCCATTCCATACCCTCGGGGTCCTAACTGTCAGGAAGTTCTTCCTGGCATCCAAATTGAACCTTGGTTCCCTGAGCTTTTCCCCATTGGAATGCGTCCTGCCCTCCACTGCAGGGTTAAAAAGGTCATGATCCACCTCCATGTGGCACCCCCTCATCTACCTGCATGTGGCTAACGGGTCCCCTCTGAGTCCTCTCCTCTCCAGGCTGAAGAGGCCCAGCTCCCTCAGTCTCTCCTCATATGGCTTGCCCTGCAAACCAGCCACCATCCTAGTGGCCCTTCGCTGCGCTGATTCCAGCCTGGCTGTATCCCCCTCGTAATGAGGGGCGCAGAACTGAACACAAGGGGAGTGTGCCTCTTGGAGCTCTCCACAAATTCCATGGGGTTCCACGGGGTCCCTCCCTTCCTTTTCAGCACCTGCGTGGGCTCTCTGTGGATGCTGCCACCCAGCTCTATTCTATTTCGTCTCACACAGGTAAGGCGGTGGATGCTCTGAGCTGGTGCTTGAACAATGGATTGGATGAGGGCCAAGAAACTGTGACTCAGGCCAGAGAGGATGGGAATTGTTCTTGTAAATGTTGGACCTGCCTAGCAAAGTGGCATTTGGTGTATCCAGGACAGGGTTGACCTATCTTTAATGGGCTGGCATCATATTTTGAGGGAGCTCTTAAACACAGGATATTTGAACAATCCGTTTTGCAGGTGGAAATCCATGGGATGCCCTGGGCTTGGCTACCTGGACTCTCTTTTGCTTTGCTGCAGCTGAGAGTCGGCGTTCCTGGAGACCACCCCCAGTGTCTGAGTGGCGCTCGCCAGGAAATGAGCTTTGTGGGACCATTACACAAACCATGCCCCATTCCACGCCACATGATGTGGAAGAAGGTTGCTGGCTGTACAGCCTTCCTTCTGCAGACCTCCTCTGAGTTTAGCTCACTGTCCAGGACAGGGCCAAATGATGAGAGGGAGTCTGCAAATGACAGGGGGGCAGATTCTGTGAAGCTCTTAGATGCGTCATTGTTGCTTGAACCCCAGGCGGTTGCCGTGGGTTGAAGCACCTTTGATTGGTGTACCCATCATGGCTCTACCTGGACAGAGATAGCCTAGAGGGACTTTATCCATGCCTCTCCAGTTTGGATATTACAATGTGTTGCATTTGTGGCTGCTTTTGAAAATGGCCTCAAACCCAGTTAAACCAATACCGCTTGCTAGGGCTAGCTGGTATGACCACTTTAGGCCAGTTGACTGCCATCTCTTTCTGGATCCAACTCATGGCCTTTAACCTTTAATTCTGTGGCCATTGCTCTGAGTCTAGATGGCTGTAGGAGAGGCTGGAGGCCCAGTGAGGTTGGAGCTGGGAGTTGGAACACCTTCACTCCATCTTATGAAAATAAGCCATGTTAGATCAGACTAAGGTCCATCTAGTCCAGCACTCCGTACACATGAGCATGGAGGGAACTCACAGGTTCCCTCAGTAGGTTGGGTGAGTGACCTCCACCTGCCCAAGCTCCTCAGCAACTGGTGTGTGCAGGCAGGACACCTCTGGGGAAGGAGGGAGCCCATGGCCAGCAAGGCCAGTAGCCACTGATAATAAGAGCAGCCTTGCAGCCAGTGTGGAATGACCCGCTCCAGCTATGCCTCCCAGGTTGGAAGACCGAGCTTGGAGCCGGAGGTTTGTGGGCATTCTAAGGAGGTGCCTGGGTGGCTGATGCGCCAGCCTGTCCTCTGTATGCTCCAGGCCAAATACTTAGATGACTGGAACGAGCTCAGATACAATGCCCATAATCCCCCAAGGATGGAGAATTGCAGGCTGCCACCCTGGATCACATTGTAAAGGGTTTGGGGATAAATTAGCTTAGAAGCGTCTCCTCCCTTATTTACCTACCTGGAAACTAAGGTGATTTGCTGGGGTTCTTCTCTGCACTGCCCTGCAAATGAGGAGAAGCAGGCGGCTAATGAAGAGGTGCACCCCGGTTGGAATGCTCTCCTCAGAAGGATTCACCTGGCACTGACGTTACGAACTTTCCAGCATCTTTTCCAAAGATCTTCATGTTTTCCCAGGCCTGCTTTTTAGTGCTTTTGGATCTCAGTAGTCCTCCTTCAGTGCAGGTTTTACTTTGGCTTTATGCACTGCACTGCTTTTCCTCTCCCAACTTGATTCTGTTTCTCTTATGTGTTGTTTCTAATCATTGTGCACTTTTTGAATTGCATATTTTTAAGGCACTGCACTCCCAGAGACCACGGGTTATTGTTTGGCTTAAAAGTACAATAAGCACAGCTGGAAAGCCCCTTCCTGTAACGCTTCACCTGTATCTTCCTCTAGGCTCTGTATCTTCCCTTTTGTTTCTCCAGAATTGAGGATGAGTTTTGGCTCCCGTTTGTCTGCTGTTTTAATAATGATTGCAAATGCCATTCGGATGTTTTACGGAATTGCTTATGTTTGGATGGTACCTTCATGTGACTGTTTGAGAATACTCTTATGAAAAGACCCTTTCCCCCCCCCTTAAAATGCCTTAAGTAAATTAAGAGATAATACCTTTTATTAATGCTTTTTATTTTATTTTTCTTTGCAAGTAATTTGGGTGGTGAGCCTCTGTGTGTGTTTGTGGGAAGGAGTTCGGAGAAATGCCATTTCCCAGCTCTGTAAGCTGGACTTCCTTTCGCTGCAGCTTCATGCGAAATATTGGTAGTATTTGTCAGCCTGGAAGTGTCTTGAGGCTGCTACTGTGAGATATAAGGAGGCAACTGATAAGGAGAGCATCAGAAGGGCAGTTAATTGCCTCCAGTCTCTCGGTGCCGGGGAATATTTAAAATCTATGGGATTAAAGGCAGATTAAAAACTGTGGAAGCAGGGGGGCCCAATAGCGCTGAAAGATCGTAATCAGGAAGGGTAATGGCAGAGCAAAAATGAATGTGGCAAATAAAATGACAGATAGGAAATTCAGATCTGCTTCTAATGCTCGGAGTTCCATCTTGTAAGCACAATTCATCTACGTGTAAATCATTTTTTTTTTTTTTTTGGCTTCAACCTTATCAGCCAATCAGTGAATTAAAAATGCTCTTTCCTCGGAGGATTAAAGAGGTTGATTGAAGTCAGTGTGAAAACTGGCTAATAAGTCTAGAAATGTCAGGATGGTGCTTCAGAGGAACTCGCTGTGCTATTTCTCCCCCTCTCGCCCTCCCCTCCTCCTTCCCCTGGCAAGGCTGTGAAACAGGAAGTGTGAGAAGCCCTGTAGTTGGGGTTACTCTGAGGATACACAACAGTAATTCTCTGTGAGCGGGTCCATGGATGCACACACGGGTTCCTAGTGATGCATGCACTGTGCTAAAAGCTGATGGTATGGTCATCCAATGTGTGGTAATCAATATTCTGACACATGAAAGAAAAAAAATACATGGGCCTGCTTCTCATGGGCAGGAGCTCTTGACTTGTTAAACAACCAACACCCCAGATACATCGCTGGAGAAGGTGCACGGGCTAACCGAGGCACTCTTCTGTTTGGGCGGTTTCCAAGCTAGCAGGAGATGGGTTGGGCCACAAAGCTTTGACAAACACTTTTCAACATCCTCCTCCTTCGCCACCAACACAACAACTGCTAGAGAGACAACAAAACACATACGGGAGGGATCTTCAGCCTCGTATACCCTGGGCAGGATGGGCTGTACTGAAAATTATGAATCATGAACAGTTTCATATTTATGTGGCGGTCACAGGGTACATGAGAGTCGGGGAAATGATGGAAGCACCCACCACAACAAAGGGCATTGTCATCCCCAAATGTCAACCTGGAAAAAGAGCATTGCAGAAAAAGAGCAATGGCCGGGGGAAGCCGCCAAGCGGTGAGAGTTCACTGCAGTGAGGAGAGTGTGGCCGTCCCGGAGGGGTCTTCGGGGCCACGTCAAAGCCTTCCTGGGAAAGGAGGGGGCTTGAGGGCGAGCCACTGCAGAAGGAGGGATAGCAGCAGAATCAGGTGGGTGCTTTGGGGGAACACCCCAGACTGAGGGGAGCGAGGGAGGAGGGCAAGATTCTTGGCTGGTGATGCTGTGCTGCCGTCTTTCCCTTAAGGAGAGGCTGCATGGCCTCTCTTTGAAGGACTGTCGTTTTATAGAGGCTCATGTGCACTCACAAAGCAGCCAGTGCCGAGCACATGGAGATAAAGGCATGTACAAACCCCTCACCCTTTTCCTAGGTGGAAATATATGTAAGCAGCGACAATTGCCCTTGATCGCTTCAGCAAGAGGAGAGCTCCTGGCACATTTTCTCCCTGGGCAGCTTCTGCCTGCTCGCCTAGAGTATCCTTCACCATCGTCTGGGCCACAGCAAAAGAGGTGAAGATGCACCTGGCAATGGAGAAGCACAAGAGTGATTCCTGGGTCTCTGAGCGGTGGGCCTGGCTGGGGTGTGGGCACCCAACCAAGCCCGTCCAGGAGATAGTCAGCATTGCGGCTGATGACCCAATTGAGACATGCATCTCTGCCGGTACGTGGTGCCCATGGAGAAACTTCGCGTTGCTTGGATCGCAGCCATCTTGTTAAGACTGCTTTTCGACATCCTCATTCCAGCCCTTGCGCATGGGCTGCCGGTTTATTAAGCTAAATTCCCCTTTTCCTCTTTCTCGTTTCCCCCAAAGCATTCCAGCAAATCAACAAAAATGTTTTCCTTCAGCAGACACTCAAGAAAACCCGCAGAAGCTAATTTTTGATTCCATCGGAGTAACTTTGCTTTAATGCAGGTTTCAGGCTGAGCAACCAAGCATGGAGAAGTTGGGAAATGCAATGCATTATTAAGATGGGGGAAAACACGCATGCGGCACTCAAATGCCAACGGCGAGGCCGTGTAGCTTACGTGGCAGTGTCTGAAACCCGCACACCATGCGGCTTGGCTGGGTTACTTGAGTTACCCAGAGCTACCTGATCTTCTGTGGGACTCATCCTGTGCCATCTGCTGGAACATCTCTGTCCAGTCCATCAATTCATTGTATTACATACTGATGTGAAATGCAGAGGTTGCTCTGTTTGGGTGAGCCCGTGTGTGCCTATGTCTTTTTTCTAATCATAACTTGCTAGTGTGTTCATTTGGCAACATCCTTAATTTAGTCTCCAGTGCATTCCCAGCCCTTCTCCTCCCCCTCCAGGTTTCCTCAGTTCCAGCTGATATGCTAGTTTGCTACATAAGAGGACTTTCTTTGGGCAACAGAGGAGTATCCAGTCACATGAGCTTCCATTGCCTGTCTGAACCGGCGTAGCCCAGAAATGTGTGTTTGTGTCCACGCTGCTTGGCTCAGCATAGCCAAACTTGACAATCTGCAACACACACCCCAAAGATGGAGTGAGTGTTATGATTCCCCTGCATCTGAACTTCCGATCCTTCCCGCTGTTACTGAACACTGATGCCCTGTGCCAATTATCCCGAAATTGCGCAGTCAGAATGGATGATCTGCAAAAATCGAAGTTCCCCTTAGAAAATATAAAGGAGGACTGTCTCTCATAAAAATGCACCATGAAGAAGGAGCATGGGGTGGTGGGGTGGGGAGGAAAACCCAGGAATGGTGGGAAGAGGGGATGGAATGGAGCATCCTAGAAGCAGGGCATGGTATGGATGAATGAATGTTGAATGCACAGTTGTCTTTTCGAGGCTGTGTCGGGGCCTTCTTTGCCAGCTGATGCAGAAACAGCTGCACAGGCTGAGCGACGCTTGAGAGCACAGCAATTTCTTGTAAATAGCATGCCATGCTTCAATGGGAGGGCCGTATCTCAGTGGCAGAGCCCCCCCCCCCCCCCCCCCCCCCCGCTTTGCATGTGGAAGGTCCCAAGTTCAATCCCTGGGAACTCCTGCTGGGCCCCAGTCGGTGTTGACAGTGCTGGGTGAGGTGGAGCAGCTCTCAGACTCAAACCTCGTAGATCTCATGGTGGGAGAAAGTGTGGAAGAAAGCAGGATGGACCCTTCGAAGGCTTCTGTCTCTGGGAAAAGGCCAAGACTTGCAGGCAATGAGGGGCTGGGCAATACCCCAGGCGAATGCAGGCTGGGATGCATTCAAAAATCAAGAGCAGGAGGCTTGGCTGTCGGACGATGTGAGGCAGGGAAGGGCAACCTGCTAAGCCCTGCTGAGCCACATTAGAAAGTTACTGTAGGCTGCTGGGCTCGGCAATTATTTTTGATTAATATAATTGCACGGCAATTAATGCACTAGAAGAGGGAGAGAGGAGTCCTTTCAAGCTGCTAAAGTGACTCAGAGTTCTGAGCACTTCCAGCCTCAAGTGTGCAGACATTGTCATATCTAGGACTCCTGGATTGTTACCAAAATAATAAAAATTTTACAAGAATGAGGCTCTTGGCTTTAATAACATGGGCACAGTTCAGCCGGATGCTGTCCTGTGCAGCCCCGAGTCCCTCTACCCTTGCAGAAATCACTTCAGAGGGTCCATGTGGTAGTCTGGTGTGGAAGAACTGTGCAAGCAAAACCCTGTGGCCCCATGATGGGCGCATGGGCGGGTTGCGCAGGGAGAGGGGTGAGTGATGGGACTTCAGAGGCCTTCCACTCAAAGAACTTAAAGATGCCGTGCCCTGGACCCTAAGTGGACCTCACTGAAATTAACCCCTGCATACCTTGCTCTTCCTTTCACCTCCCTCCTGTGATGAGCTCTGAAGTGTAAGCTTTTATATTTTTTATTTATTTTATATTGTTCATTTTAATTTTATATTGTTATTTTTGTATTTTATCGTGTTGTAAGCCGCCCCGAGGCTTCGGCAAGGGGCGGCATAGAAATGTTTTAATAATAATAATAATAATAATAATAATAATAATAATAATAATAAGCTCCGTGGGGGGGAAATATCCTTCCTTCTCGTGCACTGCCAAGTGAAGCATCGTACCCACAAAGGGCACTATAACAAGAACAGCAAGAAGGAACATGTGGTGGCGTGGAGAGCTCCTGCTCAGGGTTCCAGCCCATCGTTCGTCTCTCTCCCCACAGTGGTCAGCGAGCGTTCGCTCCGGCTGTTTTTGGGTCCCCTTCCAGCTTGTGGATGTGTTGGCTTTCTCCACTGGGTTTTCTGACACCTCTGGCAAGCCTCCTGTTCTCACTCCTTTGCTGATGCCTCTTCTTGCATGTGAACAGTGTTGTTCTGGCAAGAGAGGTCCGCCTGGCGGCGTCATTACCTGGCGGCGTCGTTACTTGTTTTTCGGCGCCAGGTGAAGACCTTTTTATTTAAACGTGACTTTAATTGTTAACAATATTTGCTTATTTATCTGGCCAGGGCGACTTCTTTTATATTTTATATTTTTATTTATTTTATATTGTTAATTTTAATTTTATATTGTTATTTTTGTATTTTATTGTATTTTATTGTGTTTGTAAGCTGCCCCGAGGCTTCGGCAAGGGGCGGCATAGAAACGTTCTAATAATAATAATAATAATAATAATAATAATAATAATAATAATGGCCAGCAGTATGCAGGGAACAGAGCACACTGTTAGGAAATAAAGAAATGAATCCATTTTTGCATCACTTTGTCCAGGCTTCCCCCTGCTGTACACAAGACTGGGATCTGCCTGATACTACCTGCACCCAGTACACACACACAC
The DNA here is from genome assembly GCF_004798865.1 of Varanus komodoensis. Taxonomy (NCBI): domain Eukaryota; kingdom Metazoa; phylum Chordata; class Lepidosauria; order Squamata; family Varanidae; genus Varanus; species Varanus komodoensis. Next base: position 70,149,114 of record NW_025335268.1, on the reverse strand, counting down.
ACACACCATTAAAGAGTGTCTCCCTAAGTTTTAACAGCTGGCAAGCGGAGGCATCCTGCCTCTCACTGTCAACCTGACACCTTTGGCAGCAGTAAAGATTGCACAAAACGTTGCTGCACTTTCCATATATTTACGCACATGCACACACAGAGATCGGGAGGGAGGGAAAGAAAATTACTCTCCATTTCATTTCTTCCCCTTGAAGGGATGGGTGATCTCACAGAATGGTGGGGTGGGGTCGGGGTGTGGTAGTGAGGGCTGGGTCCAGCCCAAAGCCCTTTTCCAGAACTCTGCCCTGTACAGCTCTGGAATAGGCAGAAAGCCTATTGTTTTCTCCTCCACGCCCTTGTCTTTGGCACGGCTTCGGAGTGGCAAAATGAAGGGAAAGAAGGAGTCATGGAAAACATTTCTAAAACCTCGCTGGGAAAGGCCCTCCTGCCCGGTGGAGGAGTAGTATTTGCGGAGTCCTATACGAAGCAATGATTTTTCGCACTGGAAGTTCTCCACCCTGCTCCAAGCTTCTGTAATGGACCAATGTGCTTAGGCGCCTCGGTCCAGCCATGAATTCCCCAGGTAGCCTCCGGTGCTTGCACCAGCAGAAACGGAGATCAAGAACTGGGAACTGGGGCTCCGGCCACAGAGTGGCTCCCACTGCCTAGCATGGCTTTTCACGCTGGCCTTGGCTCCTGAGCCATGAGTGTGACTTTGGAGCTGCTCTGGGTGTGAGTCCAGGGGCATTCTGGGGGCAGAGGTGAGGGAAAGGGAGTGAGGCTTTAACGGAGACAAGGAATCCTCGCAGTGCCTCCGTCCCTCTTCCTTGTGAGGAAGGCTGAAATGCACTATTCGTGTCTTTGGCAGACTAGAAGAAGTGTTCAGGCAACCCTGGGCATTGCACTCTCAATTGGCTACCCATAATCCCCTGAGGCCTGAGAGTTACAGGCAGCCATATTGAATGACACCCTTAAATGACACACAACAGGGGATTCATGAGAGACTTGAAGCATTCTGGATGTTCTGGATGTTTACAATAGTTTGCCACAAAATTATATAGCAAATATTGTATTCACTCAAAATGCTCGGGATCATTATGATAACCCTTGGGGCTTAAAGTTTTCAAAACTAATTCTGAAAAAGAATGATTGGCATCTGAAGCACTGATCTACTTTGCCATGTGGCTCAAAGAGCTACCTTAAAACAATGTATTCATGCTAAATACTGGCTATCATGGCATCTTCTGGAGCTTAGCATTTTTAATTGCATCTTTAGCATATGATTGGCATGTGAGTGGCAATTAGGTTGCCATCGTTACCTGCAGTGTTCTGTGACGGGCTGAAATTCTATAGGTAAGCTTCACTACCTGGCCACTGTATTTCTGTGCTGGGAAATGCTTCACTTGTTGGATTTCTGTCTGTCAGACAATGCTTTATGGCAGTCTACCCCAACTTTGTGCCTTCCAGACAAGTTTGGACTGCAATACCCAGAATTCCCATTAAATGGCCCTGATGGATAGGAACTCTGGAAGTTGTGGTCCACATTTATTTATTTAAAACATTTTTATGCCGCCCCCATCGCAACAAAGCCTCAGGGCGGCTCACAGCAAGAACAAAATTATACAATAAAAATATTAAAACCCGGTGCATCTCGGCTTAAAAAATGTAAAATCCTACAAATAACCAATAAATAACCAACAAATAACCACTTAAAATAAGTTTTAAATAAAAAGGTCTTAGCCTGGTGCTGAAAAACAAATAACGATGGCACCAGGCGGACCTCTCTGGGGAGTGCATTCCATAGATTGGGCGCCACCACAGAGAAGGCCCTCCTCCGGGGCTCACCCTCCTAATTTCTTTCACGGAGGGTGAAGAAGAGAAGGAGAAGGAGAAGGGCCTCTCCCGCAGATCTCAAGGGGCAGGTGGACGTATATGGACGTAAGCGCTCCTTCAGGTAACCAGGACCCAAGCCGTTAAGGGCTTTATAGGTCATAACCAACACCTTGAATTGGGCCCGGACTTCAATGGGGAGCCAGTGAAGCTGACGGAGAACTGGAGTCATGTGAACATAACGCCCAGTCCCCGTCAGCAGCCTGGCAGCTCTATTCTGCACCAATTGAAGTATCCGGACCATCTTCAAGGGCAGCCCCACATAGAGCGCGTTACAGAAATCTAATCGGGAAGTTACCAACGGGTGTGTCACTGTTGCCAGGCAGTCGTTCTCCAGGAAGGGATGCAGCTGATGGATCTGCCGAAGCTGAAGGAAAGCGCTCCTCGCCACCACCGTCACCTGAGCTTCTAAAGACAGCTCAGGGTCGAGGAGCACTCCTAAGCTGCGAACCCTGTCCCTCAGAGGGCATGCAATGCCTCTGAAGCACTCTGAGGCCACCCAGAGTGCAAATGCCTCTGAAGGCCCCAAGGCTGAGGAAGGCTGCTTTACAGGAGAGTCTACCAGGGGGGGGAAAAGATGCCAGCCCTGAGTGTCCAAAGAAGCACATGTGTTCAGAGGTGACACAAAAGCTCTAACTGGAAATCCACTTTCTTGCATGCATCTCAGATGTAAGCAAACCTGATTCTTAGACGTTCCAAACTGCTTCGCAGCTATGTGTGCATGGGCAGAAATACTTGTGAAATGCAAATAAGAAAGTGGAAGGGAAGGGAAGGGAAGGGAAGGGAAGGGAAGGGAAGGGAAGGGAAGGGAAGGTCAGCATAAGCCGCAGAAGACATGGAAGGACTGTTCCGCTCCTGGGCTATTCTAATTCAGACTCCATGTCTGTGATCAGAGGACATCACATCTTGGAATGCTTTTCCATTTAAAAAGCAATCAGTCCCTACATGCAGAACACTAGTATCTCAGGGAGAAAGTGGACCTAGAAGCTTTCTTTCCATCTTCTTATTTTCAATGCCCAAGGAGAACGTCTTTTAACACGGAAGTGGGAAGCTATCCAAACTCACCAACCTCACCTGCAGTCTGAAGTGCTGCAGGCCAGGCAAATTCAGAGCTGCTGGCAGGCAGCAGCCCACCAGGGCTAGCACTTTCCCTGAATCTTTCATCTGGTTCCCACATTTCTGGGAGACTGTGTTTCCCTGTTGCCTGTGGGCACTTGCTGAGCTGCAGGGGCAGTGGCTTTTGACCTCTTATAATGCACCTTCTTCTGCTCTCCCCTTGATTTTTCTGGGTCCCCCCCAATTTAAATGCATGCCTCTTTCCTGTCCTTACACCCCTTTTTACAAAGAGGTGTCTCCATTGGAAATGGGATCCTTTAAAGCCATACACATACACAGACTTCGGAGCTTAATTCACATATGCAAATATGTGCGGTTCTTTTTGTCCTTCTGTCCAGAATTTTTTGGTACCCAGCACTGCCTCTGGATTTCCTGCTGATGGACACAGTGATGCTGCAAAGGGGAACAACATGAAAAATACTCCTAACCGTCTTTGGTGCTATATAAAAATTAGATTCTAATTTTGCTGGGTTGCTGTTGCATTCTCAGTTGCTGCCGAATCCTGAAATTTCACGGTCCCAAGCTCTGCTTGAAGGACAGTGGACTGGCATGCATCGTTGTGACGGGGAAGCTAGGCAGGCCCTAGATGAGGAGCCCACCGACAAACTTCCCAGAATTTCTCTCTGCTTATGGCTGCTGCACAGAACCTGTTTGCAGCAGTGCCTGCCTTGACAAACCGCCTCGAGGGCTGGAATGCTGGAGCGTCAAGCCGAGGGTGGAGGGGGTGAGCAGAAGGGTTCCTGTTGTGACTCAGAAGAACACGACGTGCGCAGCTTTGGTTTGTATGGCTGCTCCGGTGTTAATTGCACCACTTAATGGTGCTGCTTAAATTTCCCCCAGTGTTTCAATTAAATGAATCAAGCAATTAAAATTAATTAAAGTTACATCATTTCGGAGAGGGGGAAAAAAAAGGAAGGGAGAAATATCACCTGTGGAACATGTAGAGGACCTGGGAGGTGGGAAAAGCAGGGGAGAAGGGTGAGAGCTGGGAACCTGGCTGGGCGTGTTTTCACAGGGTTTCCTTCCTTCGCTGCTCCACTTGTACATAATTTGGGCAAAGTTTAAGGATCAGGGCCCTCAGGCACAAGCTGCCTTGGAAACAATGGCAGCCTTTTTAGCGACTGAGTGGAGGATTGTGCGCCTCAGATCACTGAATGCAGACTTGGTTCCTCTTCAGGGAGGTCACCGGCACTCCCCGCCCTGGCCTGGTCACGGGTGCTTTGTCTTCTCACCCAGTGGCGATGGGTGAGAAGCTGACAGGCTAGCTCTGCTCAGCAGACAACCAGTCAAGAGCAGGTGTTCTTCAATGACTGTGTCCAGCCATTCCTGGTGGGTTCAGTGTCATCAAGGAGGGGTGTCCGTTCTGGGTTTCTGTCTGCATCTTAAGGTAGCCATGATCCAGGGCTTATCACAGGTTTAGGAGTCAGCACCACGGACCCTGCAAAGTTCAGACTTAAGCCTGGATGCACCATCCTGCTGAGGTTGAGCCACCTGCCTCCACGGCCTGTGTCACTTGCCTTCTCCTGGCTCCCATCTTGGGATGCATGTTCAGTCCCCTGAAGTGATGCCACCCAGCATCCCATCTCTGCTAGTGGGTGGCCCTTTGATTGGACAGAGGTTGCCCTGGATGGGGTTGCACTCAAGCAGCAGGTTCATAGCTCGGGGGGCCACCATGTGCCACCTTTGTCACCTGAGGCTCAGATGTTCTCACTGGCCTGAGCGCCTTCAACCAGCTTCAGCCGGTGGCCCAGCTACGCCCCTAACCCAACAGGGATAGCCTAGTTTATGCCCTGTCTTCTCTGAATTAGATTACTGCAAGGTGCTATTTCTGGGGCTGCCCTTGGAGACTGTTCAGAAGCCACAGCTGGTGCAGAATGCAGACAAAGAGCTGGATTGGTAGGTCTGAACATGTAAGACCAGTTTTGGCCTCTCACATTGGCGGCCTATAAGCTTCTGAGACCAGTTCAAGATTCTGGTTTTAATCTAGGAAGCCTTACATGCCTGGGGCTCCAACACTAGATGGAACACTTCCCCGAACCACAATCTAGTCAGGCACGATGTTCAAAATGTGGGGACTTCCTCTGAGTGCTAAGGAAGGTTTGGAGGGTAACAGCAAGAGGAAGGGCTTTCTCTGTTGTGGCCCCACTCTTTGAAAAGACCTCCCCACCTAGGCCTTTGCCATCTTTTCAGCATCAGGTTATGATGGCCTTTGTGCTGAGGTGCTTAAAAATATACTTGCGTTCTTTGAAGGGATTTGTTGTTGTTGTTAGTCGCGAAGTCATGTCCGACCTATCGCAACCCCATGGACAACATTTCTCCAGGCCTCCCTGTCCTCCATCATCCCCAGAGTCCACCCAAGCCCACCCCCACCACCCCAGTGACTCCATCCAGCCACCTCATCCTCTGCCGTCCCCTTCTTCTTTTGCCATCTATTGTTCCCAGAATTAGGCACTTCTCCAATGAGTTGTACCTTCTCATTAGGTTGAAGGGATTCCTCACCCAAACGTTTTTACAGGGTTATTCTTTATTCCACTTTATTTATTTATTTAGCTTTAACATATGTGTATTTCCATAAGACTTTTTGGTATTGTATTGCATTGTTTTTATGCAGTTTGTGGTAAACCAGCCCAGAGAGCTTCAGCTATTGTGCAGTATAAGAACGAAAGCAATAGCAATAGTAGTGGTATTAATTTGTCAAAAATTCTTCTTGCATGTCAGAATATTTTGGCGAAGAACAAAGAACATTTTGTGGGTTATCTAAACAATAGTAGGAGCAACAACAGATGGAATGCTAGTAGATCTCTGGATGTTTTGGACCTTAATTTGCAGGACTTTTGATGTTTGACCGTACCGAAAGAATGAAGTCCAAAACATCTGCCCATCCGAATCATAAATGATTAGTAGTGTAGTTCACAGCTTCCCTTTGGACCAGTGTGTGAGGGCAGGCTTCATCATCCCAGTGCCTGCCAGTTGTGCTGAACTACAACTCCTATCTTCCCCTGTCAGCATGCCTAATGGCTGTGGCTAATGGGAAGTGTAGTCCAACAATATCTGAAGAGGGGTCCAAAGCACAGGAACTCGTGTGGTACCTTTCCTCTGCCTGCTCTCTTCTTCCAGAGTTGTCTCAAAGGATGCTCAAGAAATTCATTCTTTGCACATTCCTGATGGAACAATAACATCCTGAGAATTCCTACTCAGACCAATCTGTTCATCCATAAATCCATTCTGTCCCACCATCTCTGCATTCATTTCTGATATATAGTTTGCATTTAAATAATAGTTTTGAATGCATTTTCCATATGAGACTCCTTTTTAAACATTTCTTGGCTCGTGGAGCTAAAATTTGGGATGATTTGGTTTTGTTTGCTTGTCTTTGAGAAGGAGCTCTATCACAAATTTGGAGAAGTATGAAACCTGAATTGTGCATTTATCTGGGCTGGCTCACTTCAAAATATAGAGCAAATGAAATCCTCAGAAATCCCCGTCACATCTACAAATGTAGATGTACATTCCAATATGTATTTTGAAAGACTGAAATTTCATTTGAATATACATTTCAAGAAGATTCATCACCTCTCCCCCACAACACAAAAGTTAATGCAGAATGGAATGGAATTATGGGTTGAAACACGCAAAACAGACTCATATTACTATAGAGAGACCACCAATTTCTTAGTGGCTGCAATATTGTGGAAGTTTAGACTGGAAGGTCAACTCCTGGAGGAAGGTCCAATCGTCCACTCTATCACAGAGTATACCTATCCTACCTACCGCTGTGAGCAACCCAGCTCAAACTGGAACAATTCTAGGGTTAATGAATATAGCCCATTCCCAGTCCATTTTAATTAATTAATTAAAATGCAATTAATTCTGCATTTTCCACCCAGTTCTTTTGTTATATTCTCTTCCTCTTCCTCTGCTACCTGTGCCTGGGATGTGTTCACACGTTGTCTTGCTACCTGGGGATGCACCATCAACCTCAAGCAAAAGGGTTGATTTCTGACGCTTATTTTCAGTGTCATTTTGTTTTCATTTTTCTTGCTAAAATGGCCTTTGTACTCCAAACTGCGGCAGAGCCTGTCTCTGTGTGTGACAAGCGGAACGCAATTGACAATCATCTGGGAAGCAGAGTCTTACTTTCCTTGACTTTATTGAACCATTTATTTATTCAAAGCTTTTCTAACCCGTCCACTACAAACATCTCGGGATGGCTTACAAAAAATTAGTAGAATAAAACACCACAGCATCCAACAATTGATATACTAAAACCCCAGCTAAAATCAATTGAACATCGAAATAGCGGGAAAAGAAAAAGGTCTTAACCTGGTGCCGAAAAGCATATAACGGCGGCGCCAGGCAAATCTCTCTGGGGTGTGTATTCCTCAGTCAGGGTGCCACCACAGAGAAGATCCTCCTTTAGGTACTCATCCTCCTAATCTCCTTCAAGGAGGGCTCCCAGAGCAGGACCTCTGACCCAGATCTCAAGGGGTGGGAGGGCACTTAGAGAAGAACATGTTTCTATCCTGGACCCAAGTCCGAATTTCCATCCAGGCTGGTTAGACATCTATTTCATGGGTTTCCCCCTTTAATTCACAATTTCATGTGTGCTTCTCCTGCACCCTGTCCTATCATTACCTGTTTGTTTGTGTATTTTCCACACTTCTATAGTCCTTTGGGTGGTTTGCACAATTTTAATGTGTAAATCCGCAAAACCCAAAGTCTTAGTTATGGAGATCATTTTTACCCAGCTTTTCTGACAAGAAAAATGGCATGTGAAGTAAATGAACTTTCCCCATCACCAGAGTTGAAAGTAAATAGATAAAAAATGAAACAGCAACATTAAAATAATAACCGCAGCAGAAAATCCAGCACTGCTCACCCTAAAATATCCTACCAACAATCATAGAATATCATGAAGAAGCTCCTATTGCAATAGTGCTGGCATCCTACAGTTGAGAAGGACTGTGATGGATACCCAGGTTAGTTTCCTGATCAATGCAGCCTCTCTAATGTTTGATGCCATTACAACCTTCCTGAGGGATTTTTTGGTCCAGCCCCTGCTTGCTTTTCAGGTATAGGATTGCAGCTTTAGACCAAGATGCATGCAGTTAACTTTGAACGAATAAGCCTAGGATACTTTTGCATGAATGCATGGAGTCCCGTAAACATGTTCTCAGAAATGAGGTCCATTACGTTACATGGAGTTCCTTGAAAAATGGGACACATGACCTCAGCCTCTTTCCCTCCCCCTCCTGGTGCTAAATCTAGTTGGCCAAAATTGTCTGTTTAGAGAAAATGCAGGGCATGGTGGAGATGGCTTCCTCCTTGACCTCAGCTCTCCCACTGGGTGCCTGAAGCCTCCGATTTGGAGGTTTATGTGGATCTCCTATGGAAATGATAGGGTTGCTTTCTTAATTGATCTGTTTAGATGCAGTGATGCTGTGGCAAATTCTAAAGTGTGGGCACTCATCATGAAAGCCCCCCTGGCTAAGACCCCCAAAGAGGGTTCAGCATTGCAGGAAGCTTTTGCAAATCTCTGTCAACAAGCCAGTTATACTAGTGTTCCTCTTCACCAGGAGCACCAAACATTTGCAATGGGTCTTAATGGTCCATTCCAGATGCCGCCCTCAAAATACTTTGTGCTATGACAAGGAACGGTGTGTTTTTCATGCGTCTCCCTGCCAGCATCTGTGTGCAGCCTCGCCGCAAGGAAACAGAATGCGGTGATGCTCATCCAAAAGTGCTGCTGCTTAGGTTAGGAAAAGGTGGGCGAAGGAGACAGGACAGGTGCACAAAATCACACACGGTGTGGAGAACACGGAGGGGGAGACATTTTCCTCTCTCGTAGCACCAGAGCCCAATGTGGTTATCCCATTAAGCGGAATGGGGGGAAATTCCAGACAGATCAAAGAAAGTCCTTCATTTTAGGACACTTCCATCAAATGCCTTGCAAGGTACTGATATAAATTGCTTTGAAAAGGGGATCGGCAAAAGTTTGGAGGACAAAGTTATCTAGTCCTGCTGGCCCTGTGGTACCTCCAGCATCCGAGGGGGAATGTCTATGAACACCTGTTGCAGGGCAACCTGGCAGGTGTTGTGGAACTTGTATTTGTTGGTTTTCTGTGGACCACCATTTGAGCAGAATGTTGTACTAGATGGATCCCGTGGTCACTCTAGCATTGTTTGTAGATTCTTAGGTGTCCTTGTGAGCCCTGGGTGCTCCGTGACACTGCTTAGGAGGTTCTATCCAGCCCCTTGGAAGGGTCTTCAGTAAAGGACCTGCAGGCTGGAGTCCTCCTAGTCTAAGAGAAAGAAGCAACTGGGTTGCCTTTCAGTGGCTAATGTGCAGTCAACTCACTTCGACTAAATACAAGGTATTCAGCACATCTAGGGGACTCTTCCACTCTTCATATTTAAAGGGAGATGCATTGGACTCCAGTGGAGAAACAATACTATAGGATGGATTGGACTCGTGATTACAGATGTGGGGGCTGAGAAATCAGGTTGGTTCACATGTGACACAGCAACAGAAATCCTCAGATCCTTTCGAGCATTTGGAATGGTTGATTTGTTCTGCTTTTATAAAAATGGCCTTTAATTTTATTGTGATGTTTTATGATGATTGTGGCATAGTTTGTAAGTTATGCCTCTTGAATTTCTCTTTGATATCCCAGGGGTTGGAAACGCCTTCAAAAATGCAGGAATATATGTATAAATAAAAATTATTCTACTTTCCAGGAATAATGCACATTCTCTGATTGCTCCTGATTGCCTCTGCCTGCCCCTGGGGTTGGTGAAGCAAACCAGAAGCCCCCCATTCATGGTTTGTATGTTGCATACAAGCTTGGATCCCTGGTGTCTTGCTCTCCTAGCAAGTCAGGGTCTGAAGCCAGGAAGAAACCTTGATTTGTTCTTGTTCTTGGCTTCAGGCTCTGGCCTCAGATACTGGTTGTTAGGAGACCAAGTTGGGGATCCCAGTTCAGACATAATGCTAAACAAACTACGAATGGAAGTTTCCTAATTTGCTTAGTCCAGGGTTGAAGTCCCTCAGCTCCAGCACCCATCTCCAATCTACCTAGAATCCTAATCTAGCTATCTGGTGCCTGCAGATGGTCATGTCATCTTCCTTTGACCAACATTTTTTCATGGTTTCCCAGTTTTTGTGCAGTTCTAAGACTTAGTGATGAGTTAGGCAACACAATAACCCAGAGCTTAACAATAACCAACATGTAACCCATTCCCAGTCCTTGAGTGTGGGTTTCCGTGTTGTCTGAACCCAGTCTCTAACCTGCAGCAAGAGCTTTAAGCTTAAATATGCTGGCATGTTGAATATTTTTGTTAGCTCCGCAGGTCTGCACCTGGCCAGGGCCCCTTTGTCTTTGGTTCCACCCACCAGTAATATGTGCACCCCCAAGAGCATCTACAAAAGGGGATTTGCCCCCTTTCACATGAAAGAAATTAAATGGTCCTGGTTTAGCAGCTTGCTATTGTAGACAATAGGCTAAATATGAGCCAACAATGCAATGCAGCTGCCAAAATGGCAAATGCTATTTTGGGATGCATTAACATAAGTATTACTTCCAAATCATGAGAAGCAATAGTTCCTCTATATTCCTCACTACTCAGACCTCACCTGGAATATTGTGTCTGGTTCTGGGCTCCAAGATTTAAGAAAGATGCAGGTAAATTAGAAAGGGTCCAATGGAGGGCAACAAAATGATCCAGGGTTTGGAAACACTGCCCTGTGAGGAGAGACTGAGAGAACTGGGCATGTTCAGCCTTGAGAAGAGAAGACTGAGTGGGGACATGATCTCCCTCCGTATGTTGAAGGCTGTCACAAAGAGGAAGGCCAAGATCTCTCCTTGCTGGTCCCAGAGTGTAGGACATGGACTAATCCATTCAAGTTGCGACTACCCAGATTCAGGCTGGACATCAGGAAAATCTTCCTCACTGTCAGAGCAATGTGGCAGTGGAACCAGCCTGGAGAGGTGCTGGGCTCTCCCACACTAGAGACACTCAAAAAGGAACTGGATGGTCATCTGAGTGGGATGGTGTCTCTTGGTGTCCTGCAGCAGCAGGGGGCTGGACTAGATGGCCTTCATGGCCCCCTCTAACTCTACTATTCTGTGATTTTATGATACCTCTGGCCAGAAAAGGCAGTTAGGCCTGATCAGATACTGTGTACTGACATAGAATCACAGAATAGTAGAGCTGGAAGAGGCCAGAAGGTCATGGTCTCCAACCCTCCGGTCAGTGCAGGACTCCCAGTTAAACCATCCCTCTCGGATTGCTGTCCAGCTGCCTCCAGTGAGGAAGAATTTGCAATCTCCCTAGGTCAGGGGTCCCATTGAGGCTGATACTTCCCTGTTCCTATGCACTTAGTGTTCTTTACAAAGCAGGCATATGTGATGAGGACTTTTACTCTTCCTTGCTGATGTCTCCCATGTAACCAACTTCTTGAAGCCATCTGAACATGAGGACTTATGGGGACTGAAAGTACTAAACCAGCACTCCTATTCCCAGAATAAAATAGCCGTTAAAAGTCCATAGTAAATTAAACAGAAGAGCACAAAATGCCAAGTAACTGCTGTTTAATTATGTAGCAATTTAATGAGGTTTATTGGTAAATAAATTTCAGGTGATTATAGTGTAATGGCATGTCCCTGCAGACTCGTGAGTAATTGCATTTATCAGATCCAAAAGGAATTTCCATATAACCTGCACTGAGAACTGGAAGGAAGAGATAATTAAGTCTCTACTATTTGCAAATGTATAGGCCTTTTTTATACAGCAAAAGAAAAAAGCCTTCCTATGTGTTGGTAATTGCTCAGCCTAGATCATTTCTTCTGTATAGAAAAACAGCAAGAGAACAAAATGGTAGAAAAGGTGGGGGAGCTTAATTTCATTTTTATTGAAAAATCAACCTTCTGAATGATATCCCATCTTTGCCCTAATAAGGTTTTAGAAATGTGAAATGTTTGTTCCCTCTGCAACAGAAGCTAAGTCCTCAGTTCATTGTAATTTCATTAAGATGGATCTTTATATATATATATATATATATATATATATATATATATATATATATATATTCGTGTCCAAGTTTCTTCTAGAAGGTTTGGAGGAATGTGCCTGGTGTCAGATTTGTGTCTCAAAACTGACTCACTTGGGGCTGTTCCTGGTTTATCCTGAAATGAATGTTAAGGCAGAAACCAGACTTACTTTGAAAAAGCAATAACTTTGGGTTCCTCACCTGTGGCATCTTTTCCAGGGCTGCAGCTTGCATGTAAAATGTGCATTGATGGAAGATCTGAATGCTGGATCAGCAAGCAGCCTTTCTTCCTTGTCCCTGAAAAATAAAATGTTTATATGGACGCATGCATCGCTTGGCTCCCCAGTCATGCTTTTCCTATGATCATTAAAGAACTGTCAAAAATACTGTGGTGGTTGGAGCAGGGGAAATGAGTTCATGACATCATAGTCTCTCTCTCTCTCTCTCTCTCTCTCTCTCTCTCTCTCTCTCTCTCTCTCTCTCTCTCTCTCTCTCTCCCCGTCTGCCATCTTCCTCACAGTTTCCTTTTCCCTCTGAGCTTAGCTGCAGGTTCAGAAATTAAAGCCCTCTCCAACAGATCCAAAGAATTTTGGATTTCTGTGAATCTGGCTGGTGGATTTTGCAATGGACTGGCTCTTTCGGAATCATGCAGAATTTAGGGAATTGTGGACTTAGGTTTTTTGGGGGTGGGGGTTGTGTAAATTTGCACTTGTGCCGATGTGCAGGAATGCTAATGCCGGGCACTACCGCTAACGCTATCGCTGCACGCTCCACCTGCTGCGGTCTGCCCTGCCGCCGCCACTGGCTGCGAGATCGGCCAGGCACGGGGCGGCCCGGTCGCTTTCACCTGAGTCCTCGGCTCGGCCCGGTTTCTGGTGAGAGCAGCGCTGGTGCTGCTGCAGGGGCGGGAGAGGGAGGGGGTGGCGAAGAGCAGCAAGAGGGTGGGGAAGCAGCTGCACCCGCACCCCACCTGGATTGGCACGGGGACCTCTGCTGCCGCGTGCCGGGGCCTGCTCGGGGAGGGTGGTGCTGGCATGGGCGTCCTTGGGCAGCAGCTGAAGCAAGGAAGCCGAAGGGTGGTGCCTCTGGTGCACCCGTTTGGTGGCTGTTGGGGCTTGGATCTTAATTTGGGCAAGGCAGGGGCTTGTTTAGGATGATGGGTTTGGTTTTAGTGTCGCAGTTGTAAGATGGACCTGGAAGTCGAGGGGGAGCCTGGGGCATAGCCATGGGGGTGGTGATGGGGATGGTGAGGGGGGGATACGGTGGTGGGGGATTAGCAAGTCCACGTAGAAGAAGAGAAGGTCAGATATCTCACACCTGGGCTCTCTTCTGCTTCCCCTCCACCCGCAGCTAAAGGGTTCTTGGCTCCCGTATCAGCCAGTCCTCAGGCTTGATCGTGCTGTTATTACATGCCAGATCAGATCCAAATAAGATTTCCCTCATCCACGATCTTATTGTGGATGAGGTGGCTGAGCTGGCATGTATCACCGGGACCTGGGTGGGAGAAGCGGGCAGGGTCTTCTTCTCCCAGCTATGTCCACCTGGATTGCCCAGAGGGCCGGAGAGGACAAGCCACAGCCTATAAAGAGTCCCTCTCCCTCTCCAGGCTTCCTGTCTGCTCGGCTTCAGGTCTTAAGTTTTCGCACCTTATGTTGGGCCTCCAAGACAGATTAGGGATTCTGCTGGTGTATTGCCCACCCTGCCGTCCAGCACTCTTCCTGCCTGAGCTGGCGGAGGTGGACTCTGACCTGGTGCTAGGGACCCCCAGAATGGTAGTTCTGGGGGGCCTCAACCTTCACGCTGATCCTGGGGTAGCTCAGGGCTTCATGGCTGCCATGGCAACCATGGGATTTCCTCAACATGTCACTGGTCCAATGCATGAGAAGGGTCATACTTTTGATCTAGTTTTCTCAACTGGGAAGGAAGATGGTGGTCTTGTTGTGTTGACCCTGTTGTCCTGCTGAGGTTCCTGCTGAGTTCAGACTATTCCCCCCCTTTCCCCTCAGCAAGGTGGGGGACCTAATAGGATGGTCCATTGCCAGGAACTTGATGGATCTGGGTGGTTTCCTGCGGACTCCAGGGGAGTATTTGGCTGATATGACTGGTACTCCTGTTGAAGCCCAAGTTGCCTTTTGGAATATGGAGGTGTCTTGAGCTATTGAGAAGATTACACCTAAGCGTCCTCTCTATCCTTGCAGATCCCGGCCAGTTCCATGGGATTCTTCTGAGCTTAGGGCAATGAAGAAAGAGGGGAGATGGCTACAGAGTGGGTGGAAGCAATCTCACAATGTCTGACTAAACACAGCTCAGAACTCATCATTGAGCCTATTCTGTGGAAATGAAGTTGGCAAAATATTGGTACTTGGTCACCAGCATTGCATCCTTGCTGTGTCATCCAGCTGAGTTTTTCCAAGTGGTATGTGGTGTATTATATCCCAGGCCAGTAAATGACATTGCGGAACCCTTGGGGTTCTCTGTGTCAAATTTGCTCAGTATTTGGAAGATAAAGCTACTTGGATCTGCTGCAAGTTTGACTCTACAGTTTATTTAGTTCCTTTATAGGATACCTCCAGAGTACCACTTGGCCTGGTTTTAATGGATAAATTCCAGTTGTTGTGGCCTGGTGCTGTGGACAGGATGCATGGCTCTGTCTGTCAACTTGACCCTTGTCCATTGTGGCTTATTAATAGATCAAGAGAGGGTGTGCACACTTGGATCCAGGATGCTGTTAAAGCTCTTTAAGAGAGGGAAGAGTTCCGGGTTCTTTAAAGGCAGCTGTGATAAGAACACTCCTTAAAAGCTGAACCTGGATCCAGCTGATGCCACCAGTTATAGACCAGTGGCAAACACCCCCTTTTTGACAAGGGGTTTGAGGGAGTGGTGCCCAGGCAGCAATAGGCAGTCCTGGAGGAAGCTGATCCGGATCCATTTCAATTAGGCTTTAGATCTGGTTTTGGGATGGAGACTGCCTAGGCCAACCTTTGCTGGGAGCAAGACAGGAGAGATGAGACCCTGTTGATTCTTCTGGACCTTTCAGTGGCTTTCAGCACCATTGACCATGGTGTCTTTCTCGACAGGCTGGCTGGGTTGGAGGTTGGAGGCACTGCTTTGTGGTGGTGTTGCTCCTCCCTGGCTGACGAGGTCCAGACGGTGGTGCAGGGGAACAGTGGCTCTGAGCTACGGTGATGATCCCATGGGGTTCTACAGTGCTCTAGACTGTCTCCCGTGCTCTTTAACATCTAGATGAAACCTCTGGGAGAGGTCATCTGGGGGCTTGGGCGGAGATCTCAGCAGCAAGGTGAGATCCGTTATGGCTGAGGCAGAGGCTGTCCTGAACCAGTGCTGGGGCTCAGTAATGGACTGAATGAGAGCCAATACGCTGAAGCTCAATCCAGGAAAGATGGAGATGCTGTTGGTAGGTGGATCACCTGGCAGGTTAGGAGGGCTCCAACCTGTCCTGGATGGAGTCACACTCCCCCTAAAGTACAGGGTCTGTAACTTGGGGGTGCTCCTGGACCCAGGACTATCTCTCAAGTCTCAATGGCCAGGATGCTTTCTTTCATCTAGGGTTAATTTACCAACTTTGGCCTTACCTGGACAGGTGGAGCCTAGCCACAGTCACCCGTGCTCTGGTAACCTTTCGACTAGACTCCTGGAATGTGCTCTACCTGTGGCTGCCCTTGAAGGTGGTCTGGGAACTGGAGAGACCGCTGGTTTGAGCTCATTCACATCCCGTGTTACTTCAATATTGGACCATCTACATGGATTACCAGCGGGCTGTGGGCCCAATTTAAGGCGCTTGTTTTAATATATATAGCCCTAAATAGCTTGGGACCAGGATACATGAAAGACCTTTCCCCATGTTTACGTACCCATTCTTTGAGATCGGGCTCAGAGGCCCTTCTTAAAGAAACATCCTCAAGGAAGTGAGGGGGATGACAAAGCGAGGAGGGACTCCATGGTGCTGGTGCCACACCTTAGGAATACGCACCCCAAAGACATTCACCTGGCACCCTCAATATCAGCTTTTCAGAACCTATTGACTTTCCTATTTTTAATATTCATACTTTATATTGTTTATGTTTATGGGTTTCAATTGATCCTGAACTGCTATGCTTATTCCTACTGTATTTGATGGGTTTTTTTGTATTACTGATTTTTAACATATTGTACACCACCCAGAGAGTCCTGGACTGGACTACAGGCTGCAGTATATAAGGTATCAGGTGTCGGCGGTGGCGGGAGCGCCTTCCTTCAGCTCCGGCTGATCCATCAGCTGCGCCCCTGCCTGGAGGACGACTGCCTGGCGACAGTGATGCACGCGCTGGTGACTTCCCGGTTGGACTTCTGCAACATGCTCTACGTGGGGCTGCCCTTGAAGACGGTCCAGATACTTCAACTGGTTCAAAACAGAGCTGCCAGGCTGCTGACGGGGACTGGGCGTTATGTTCACGTGACTCCAGTTCTCCGTCAGCTTCACTGGCTCCCCATTGAAGTCGAGGCCCAATTCAAGGTGTTGGTGATGACCTATAAAGCCCTAAACAGCTTGGGTCCTGGTTACCTGAAGGAGCGCTCACGTCCATATACGCCCGCCCGCCCCCTGAGATCTGCAGGAGAAGCCCTTCTCCGGGAACCCTCCGTGAAGGAAATTAGGAGGGTAGGTACTCAGAGGAGGGCTTTCTCTGCGGTGGCGCCCAATCTATGGAATGCGCTCCCTAGAGAGGTCCACCTGGTGCTGTCATTATTTGTTTTTCGGCACCAGGCTACGACCCTTTTAGTTCAACAATATTTTAATAACTTTTAATATCAGCTTATAGGTTTTAATCTGCAGCCAGGGTGGATCTGGATTTTATGTGTATTATGTTTTATTTTATTTTATGTAAGCCGTCCCGAGGCTATGCGATGGGATGGCATACGAATTCTCTAAATAAATAAAAATAATAAATAAATACATAAATAGATAAAGTGCACTTGTGAAAGTAGCATTAAGTTCTCACACTTGCTTCTTTCTTCCAGAAATCCCCCCAAACATGCTTGATGGTCTCCAGAACAAATTTAACAAAAATGGTACCTTCCTACTTCTAAATAGCATGTGCAGAATTACACCGTGACTTCACCTCCTAAGTTCTTGTTTTGATAGCTGGGGTAGGAAAGGAAGCACCTTATCATTTGTAAATTTGGAAGACAGCTTTTACAGTAGAAATCAACCTCTTAAAATCATTTAAATATATGCTTCCTGAGAAAACAACAGAGCCTTTTGCACAAGGGAAACATCATCATAAAACATCCTTGTGGTCTCCTGAGCATGGAAAATTCAGACTGCCTACTCTCCAGAGGATTCTCAAATAATCTCAGACCCACCGAAGGGAGACTTTTTGTCTTTGTAACCAACTTAGCGTCTTCCAAGCCTCCCCCCCGCGCCCAACCCCAACCCACAGATACAGCCTCACTTTTTAATAGTCTTGTTCAGCAAATCGTCAGCATGTCATCAGTACAGATAACTTTGACATATTTAGTGCAATTGTTGAAAAGGAGGTAACTTTAGGGTAGTCAGTGAATTTCCCTCCGATACCTTTCCATTTCTCTTCTAATAAACAGACCCAGACACTGGTGAGATAAATTTTGTGGTAACAGTTTGGACGCTCTCGCTCTCCCCCTCCCCTTTCTCCTTCTCTTTAAATGAACCACCTGCAAGTTTTCTGCAAACAACATGTTTTATGGGAGCTCAAGGCAACGTTCGCCCATCACAGCCTGACAGCAAGAGGAGGATGAATGGCCCCTTATCTCAGCCACACATGGAACCTTCTATGTCCCCTGGCCTGACCTCACTCTGCACTCATTTATGAAAATGATTCATCTTTAAAGAGTTTCCTTCAGCTGCCTGCAGGCTGTAGATCTTTCAGTGCTGGACTTGTGCAGGCTGAGGTTACAAACTCCAGGGGTGGAAGTCATCTCCAGGCATTTTCCTCTGAATGTTAGGCAGTGTACAAACCCACTTAAAGGGACATTGAAGGATTAGGGAAGGTGATAGTTAAAATGCACACACATTATCTCTGCTAAGATAAGAAAAGCTCACCTAAGTGTGTCCATCCATGTTGCTGATGTTGTCATTCATGGTAGTGGCATTATTTTACCTTTACATCTCACCCTTTGTCTTCTTGAAAGAAAATCACGGAGGTTACATGATGCTCTTTCCCTCCATTTGATCTTTAGACCAACAGTCTTTTGAGGCAGGTAAGGTGGACCGCCAGGAACTGGCCCAAAGTCGTCCAGTGAGCCTCATGGCCATGTGGGGACTGGAACCTAGATCTCCCTACACTCAAACCACCACACCAGCTCAGGACTGGCACAGGGTTCGGATGTCACTCATTGCAATCCGTCCCTTTAGCATTCATAGAATCATGGAATCATAGAATCATACAATAGCTGAGTTGGAAGGGGCCATGAAGGACACCAAGTTCACCATCCCTCTCAGTTGGCCGCCCGGTTTCTTTTTGAGTGTTTCCAGTGTGGGAGAGCCCCCCACCTCTCCAGGCAGCTGGTCCCACTGCCGTGTTGCTCTGACAGTGAGGAAGCTCTTCCTGATGTCCAGCCTGAATCTGGGTTGTCACAATTTGAACTGATTCTTCCATGTCCTACACTCTGGTATCAGCAAGGAGAGATCTTGGCTTTCCTCTTTGAGGAAGCCTTTGAGGGACTTCTAGAGGGGTATCATGCCTCTCCCCCCCCCAGTCTTCTCTTCTCAAGGCTGAACATGCCCAGTTCTCCCAGTCTCTCTCACTGGGCAGTGTCTCCAAACCCTGGGTCATTTTGTTGCCCTCCTCTGCACCCTTTCTAATTTTCCTGCATCTTCCTTAAAGCTTGGTGCCCAGAACTGCATGGAGTATTCCAGGTGAGGTCTGACTAGTGAGGAGTATAGAGGAACTACTACTTTTCACGATTTGGAAGTAATACCTCTGTTAATGCATCCCAAAATAGCATTCGCCCTTTTGGCAGCTCCATCACATTGTTGGCTCACGTTTAGCCTATTGTCCAGAATTACTCCAAGATCTTTGTCCTTTTCAGTCCTGCTGAGCCCACGTATCCCCCATTTTTGGTTTCTTTTTCCTAGGTGGAGGACTTGGCCCTTGTCCTTATTGAATTTCATCCATGGACTTCCTCTTGCCAAGAGAGATGAGGTGAGAGGAAGTCCATCACGGAGGCTTGTGGAGCAAAGCTTGTGCAACTGGCAAGCTTCTCTGTTTCAGGTGCAGCGGCACCAAGCGTGCTGTCGGTGGAATGGAAGAGGGGACCAAGCGGCCTGGAACATGCTGGGGTTGCTCACTGGGAACTCGGATTCGGGGCTGCAATAAAGCAGGGAGCTGAGCCCAGGCCTAACATGGATTCCTCCACATCCCTGCTCCAGCTCCCAAATAACCAGGCTTCCGGGGAGAGCAGAAGCCAGCTGTGAAAGCAGCAGCATCACCTGCTCCCCTTGGCTCCCCTCGGCAACTGATATGCAACGATTCACAGCGGCCATGGGTGCATTGTGGAAAAAGAAGGCACACCGTGCCTGACGCGGGTCGAAGAGGAGAAGGCTGTGCATAAGAGTTTTGGATGCACATTTGAATCAGGGGCAGGGGCTCTGTGGCCTGTCAAAGGTTTTGCCCTGTGACTCCCATGTGCCAGTAGAACCCATGGTGAGGCATCATGGGAGTCGCAGGTCAGAACACAAAGGGAAGGTCAAAAATCAGTCACTGAGCCCCACAGCCTCACGTTCTGACAGGCACATCTGAGACAGTCAATGGGACTCCTTGCTGATGGTATTGGTGACGCCAAGTCAACGCCGACTTCTGGCGACCATATGATCGAGTGTCCGCCAAAAGGGCCTGTCTTGAAAACCTTGTTCAGCTCTTGGAAACTCAAGACTGTGGCTCCTTTTATGGAACCGATCCATCTTTCGGTTGGTCTTCCTCTCCTTCTGCCTTTGATGTTCCCTAGCATGATTCTCCAGGGGAGACTTGCCTTCTCATGCTATACCTACAGTGCAACTGCCTCAATTTTGTTATTTTTGTTTCCAGGGAGATCTGTTTTGATTAGGGCCCGCTTGTTCATCTTTCTGTTGGTCCAGGATATTCACAAATTCACAAGCCCTCCTCCAAAGGGACGATTTCTTCCTGTCAGCTTTCTTCACTGTCCAGCTTTCCCACCCAAACATAGCACTGGGAACAGAACAGTGGGGAAGATCTTGTCTCCAGTGAACATCCTTGCTTCTGATGATCTTTTCCAGTTCCATCATTGCTGCCCTTCCAAGACTCTTCTTGAATTTCTTGGCTACAATCTCCTTTTGCATGACTAACTGAGCCGAGGTGTGCAACATTTTGGTTTCTTCGTTGTTGACATGAAAGTTGTGTAATTCTTCTCCTGCCACGATTTTTTCTTAATATTCAGCTGCAGTCCTACTTTTGCACTCTCTTCTTTCACTTTAATGAGGAGTCATTCGAATCATTGCTGATTTCTGCCAGTAATAAGGTATCATCTGCATATCTTAAATTACTGATGTATCTTCTGCCAATTTTCCCACCTCTTTCCTCTGATATGAATCCAGCTTTCCTTTTGTTCTGTTCTGCATACAGAAATAGGAAATGAAATGAAATTCTCATACATTCCCGATCCTTTACTCACTTACCTGGGTGAAAGCTTAGTAGCTGTTACTGTTAGCATTGCACTTCTAGTCTGGTCTTTTCTGAGCCACCTCTCTTTCTCTCTGTCCATTCTCACAGCTGCACAACAGCTAGATATGCAGCTGGTTTACCCTTTTCCTTCCTAAAGGCCAGGAATGACAAAGGCTAGACCTGTTGAATCTCCATGTCTCACACAGCGGTGAGTGGGACAAATCTTTGATCAGGAAGAAAGGCGATCAATTAAACGCAACGAAGAACCATCATGCAGTCAGAACATTTGTGCTTGGATGAGCCCAGGACTTTTGCATCCTCATGCGTCTCTTTGCCTTTGGTCTCCCTTCGCATCGAGAATGAACTGGATTCAGCTCCCCCTCCGTGGCACTGTGACAGCATGCATGGGGCACAGCAATGCCCTCCAGGAGATCTCACGATCTGCAGCAGTGCTTCCTCCTTCTCCACCTGACCCATCTATCGAACTGCATTGCACAGGGAAAGTACAACAGACCTGGGCAACCCTACCTGGGTTTTAGCAGCCATTGCTGAATTCAAAACAGGGCTTGGCGTGCTGTAGCCAAGATAAAGAGTTGCCAGGCACCTGTGGGGTGTTTTCACAGAGGGCAAGGTGTGTGCAGGTGTTTCGGGGGTGGGGAGCGTGGGCAGCCGGGAGAGATCACTGGAGCATCTCTCCTGCAGGTGAAAATTTAATTTTGGGAGCCTCCAATTTTTATTTACTTTCCCCCTCCCCTTTTTGGTCCCATGCCCTGTCTGACGGCACTGTAAAGCAGCCTGGCGCGAATGCATCAGCTCAGCGGTTGCATCCCATCAGAAGTGGGTGTGCATCACTCAGATTTCATTTCATGGCCGGTTGTCTGGCACTGTTTGTTTCTCCCATCAAATGGGCAAGCCAAAGGAAGTCAAGAGATTGGCTAAGCAAGATTTCTTCTCTCCCTCTCCCCCTCTCTCCCCCCCCCAGCCACCTCTCTCCACCTCCTCTCTCTCCCCTGCCCCTCCCAACCTGTGCTGGAACAGGCAAGCGGCGAAGTCGGCTGGGACTTGTTACAGGCAAATTTGGGAGGGGACTGAGAAAGGAGGAGAACAGCTATTTTGCTTGGCACTGCAGCTGCCCCAACCAACTTTCGCTTCTGGCATTTGGGGGGGCCAACCAGATATAACCGTCGGTTGTCAGGGATCCGATGTGGGGCTTTCCAAGCGGCTCTGCTCATGGAGAGATGAGCTAAAGATGTTGTGGAGAGAGACTGTTGTGGAGAGATGAGCTAAAGATGGAAGGGTGGGTTTAGAAATCCAGGCAAAAGTGCCAGGATCCAAATGCAGGCAGCTGAAAGTGTGTAATGTGATTGAATTGTATGGACCATTAATACAATGGCGTCATTAGCTTTCCCAGCACCTTTTTCATGTGCTGGTGTTCATTAATGTCTTACATGACATTAGCCACACGTTTAATGCTTGCGCTAATGTTTTTAGAAGGCAAATGTCAGTTGCTGTTGCCGTCCTGCGATGGATTTGGTGCGCTGCCTCCAGGTGGCTGTTAGTCCCCACTCTTAGCCGAAGCCGCAGCTGGAGTTAAACGCGTCCAAAGTACACCTGGCAGGGCAGGAGTGGGAAGCTTTGGACGGTCTGGGGGGCAATTCTCCCCCAACCCACCATAGGCCCCACTGCCCCCATGCTGCCAAAAATAGGAAAACAGCCCACAACGGTCCATTCGAAGTCTCTCTTTCCCTTTTAAACAGAAACACAATAGAAACATAGAAACAAAGCGAGTTGGAAGGGCCTCCCGGGCCATCTAGTCTGACCCCTGGTTCCAGCCGGCTCTGCTCAAGACATTTCTACTATGTACATTTTCAGCCTGTCCTTGAACACCCTCACCGATGGGGCCTCAACGACCTCCCATGGATGCCCATTCCATACCCCAGGGGTCCTAACCATCAGGAAGTGCTTTCTGGCATCCAAATTGAACCTTGGTTCCCTGAGCTCTGCCCCATTGGAGTACATCCTGCCCTCCTCTGCAGGGGAGAACAGGTCTCTACCCACCTCCGTGTGACACCCCCTCACATACCTGCATGTCGCCAACAGATCCCCTCTGAGTCTCCTCTTCTCTAGGATGGAAAGGCCCAGCTCCCGCAGCCTTGCCTTGGGGTGGTGGAGAGCAACGGGGGCTACACTGAAGGGCGATGGGGTTGTGTGTAGCCTGTGTGCCAGCTGCAGCCCATCCCTGGGCTTGGGCGTCTGATCTTATGGATTCAAGGGAAGGGTCTGAGTTGGTTCTGGTCAGCTGGGACTAGATGTCCTCACAGGATGAGCCTGGGCAAGATCTTCCCTATTCTGGCTCATGGTACTTCATTTCTATGTGATATCCCATGTTATTCTTCCAATAGCTTCTTCCTGAAGCTGGGAAGGAAGGTGCCTTGCAGGTTTGGAAGGTGTCATGATCAGCGGCCCGTTTTCATGCCATTCTTCAGTAATCCAGGAGATGTTGCTAAGGACCAAGTCAGCGTCTAGAAGCAGAAGGTGAAAGGACAGAGACCAACAACATCAAGCTGAGTCCAGACATGGTGATGGTACACAGTCCATAGCAGTGGGAGCTGCTGGTGCTAATGCCAGTGGGGTGGTGTATCCACTCTGGGTTTCAGCCTGAACTTTTAAGGTGCTGCCCCTGCAATCTTGATCCCAATCCTCCGAGATAGGCACAGTGCTCAAAATGGCTCCTCTCATGCTCAAGTTGAAGCTTAGAGTGGAAGTACTGCCCAATTGGCTTTGGAGGCATCAGCCCCAGCACATCCAAGGGCTGTAAGGGTGTTGTCTCTGGCTGTGGTGGGTGGACTTCCTCCCTCTCATGCAGCTCAGGAAGCCACAGGAGCCCTGCGTTAAAATGTTGGCAGTTATGGAAGCGTGCCTCTCGTGGTCCTCTGAATTCCACTTCTAAGCTCATTCCGATCTGCATCCCCAGGATGCACGCACGCTGCTGCTGTTGTGTGTTTGTGTGTATTTTTCCAAAGTGAAATTTTTAATGCACATTTTCCAATAGATGCAGGATTTGAACACACTGCTGCCTGTTCGTTTGTTCTGCGAATTGCATCACCGGCTCGGAAATGTATGAACTTCAACCACAGATGGTGTTTGAGTCATGCTCAGGTTTGGAAGATGCAAATGACTACATTCTCACCAAAAGAAATTGAAATGAATTTCTCAGACTTCCTCAGTTGGAAAGTATCTGGTTTTGCCCTGGTTACATATGAAACTTCTCTGTGGAAACAAAACTCGCAGTAACTACTTCCTGCTCTTTTGCAGGTGATCCGCTCTTTTGAAGTGACATTGCATCACTCTAACTTGCTCTCTCACTTTTAATCTCTGTGTGGAATGAAGAGCCAGCAGGAATGCCAGGAAGCCCTTCCTGACAGTTGGGACCCCGAGGGTGTGGAATGGGCTTCCATGGGAGGTGGTTGAAGCCCCATCGGTGCGGGTGTTCAAAGATAGGCTGGACGTCCACATGGTGGGCATGTCGGGAGCAGAACTGGCTGGAGCCGGGGGTCAGACTAGATGGCCCGGGAGACCCCTTCTGACTCGCTCTGTTCCTGTGTTTCTATGAATAATGCCCAACGAGTTTCCACATACATGGAAAGCAACTGTGAGACCTCACCCATGATTTTGCCTTTGCAAAACTCCGAGTTAAAAGACAAGAGAACATGATGTGATGTGGATAAAAATAAGCATCGCTTCTTCTTTACTTCTTGTAGTGACCAAAGCAACTATTATGTTGTCTCCTCTTACAGGTGCTCAGGTATTTAGAACTGGAAGGGATATTGGAGGCTATTTAGCAGAACTTCCCGGGCTAAATAGCATCCCTGACAGATGGCCACACAGCTAAGGAACGTGATGGAAGAGCCTTTCAACCTTTTCAAGTGCTGAGAGAGGCATTCACAAAACAGGAGAAGAAGCAAATGATCAGCAGTTGGTGGGGGGGGGGGTGGTCTGAGGCCAGAAAAAGGGGCTGCAGAAGGCCAGATTGGAACCTCAGCGGGCTGGATTGGAAACCCAGGAACCTGTGGGGTGAAGTCTTTGCCTTAAAGCCAGGAGCTATCGTCACTTGCTAGCCAATTTGAGAAGTGACATGGGCATGTTATTGGCCAGGCTACTGCTGTTGAACACACGGTCCAGATGATTAATCTTCTTCTCAGGAATGAACCCCTGGATGTCTGGTCAGTTGAGGAACTGCGTGCCCCATGCAGCACATGCCTGACCTGGGTTCTGAAGACAGCCTGGCTCTGAGAACTAACCTGCGATTCCACCCTCTAGCCCAGACCTTGGGAGCAGTTCTGCTTATGAGAAGAGGAGCAAAACAACAGCAGCTCAGCATTTCCCTTTCTCCTTCCAAAGAGCTTTGGGAATGTTGCTGTCCCGATGACAGGGACACAGAAGCCATTGAAATCCACTTATCGGAACCATTGTCTGGAAAAGGGGACAATGTTTATGCTCTCCTTGTCTTCTAACAGGCTGTATGCTTACAAAAAGATCTCCTCTCTTTGTTAACTTTTGCATCAGATGTAGAGTCAGGAGACACTTAAGCATTATCTCCAGAAGATATCAGTGATACGATATTACACTATTTCAGAGGGCTTTCTACACCCATGACAGGGAGCTGCTGAGTGTTTCTCAACTGACATATACACATTTCATACACTTGATGTGCCAAAAAGGAGGACAAAATAAACAAACAGTAAGATCACTTGATCAGAAAGAGGAAATGCACACGCATAGACACCCACATGTCAGAAGCTTTTACTGTTGGGCAAGGGAGATTCTTCCCCTGGGGGACTGAAGTGTAAGTATTCACTTTTCAAAGTCTGGGAAAGGGAGGGAGCTGTTCACACGACACCTGTCTGCTCTTCTCTCAGAAAGGGACTTGCCAAAAAATATGCCCAGGAAACCCATTCCTGTCCATGGATGGCTCCTAGTTGGAAGAAGTCTATGACTGTGTCCAGACAAGAGTACAACCTGTTCAAGAGTTGTGTCTGGACTGAGCGTGGGCTGTTGTTGAATCATAGGTTGCTGTTGGAAGAGAGGTTCTCATGTTGTCTGAACGCAACAGAAATAGCAACCATGGTGAGCAACCCACAGTTTGTGACCCAAGAACAAAATATTCTTTTCATAGGCTGTTCATGGTAAACAAGCCATGGTTTGCTAGCACAACTAGATTCAGACAACACAATAACCATATTTGAATAATCCTGGTATAATATCAACCTACTGTCAACTCATACTCAACCTTATTGCATTCTCTCAACTCAGTCTATGTTTCCCATGAGGACTAGAATCTTGGCGACTGATCTAGTCCTTCTCCTTTCATGCTAATAAAGTTTTTTGCAGCAATGACTTCTTTCCCTTCCCCAGCTCACTCCTGTGTGTGCAGAACTCTGTACAGAAAAATTCTGTAAGCATGATACCCAATGCAGACTTATGTGTGTGTTAGGATTACCAGAGGAGGCGTCAACGTTTGTTCCCCCTCCAAAATGCGGATTCTAGACTGGCAAAAACACAGGCAGGAGGAAAGGAAGATAGAGATCACACCCTTCCTAGAACACTTGTAAGCCTCGAGTATTGGGCACTTAATGATTCTTGGAATAGGGCTGCACCCAAAATGAATTTAAGTTTCTTGTAAAACCCTTAGAGATATTTTCAAATATGATCAGCAGTATAGACACATGTTCAGGAAACATACAAGGTGAAAGGCTGGATGGCATTCCTGGGGACTTTGCTCTGCTTCCCTCGCCCCCCCCCCCCCCAATGGTTTGCAAAGGCTCTGATAAATTTGAATTCTGCAATTTGTGGATAATCCAATATTCCTCTGCCAGTTGTGTATCTACCTAGGAGCAGAGCAGACTGCATTGTATGAAGTCAATGCATTGGACCATTTAGCCCAGTACAGCTGGCACTGACTGGCAGCAATAGCTGGTCCACCTAACCTAGTATTGTCAACACTGGCTTGCAGCCTCTGCAGGGATTCTGGGAGGAGCTTTTCTTGACCAAGATACTAATGGCAAGTTCACTCTTCTGGAACTTGCTGCTGCTAGCAGGCAGAAGATGTGTATGCATGCATGTTGCACATTTTGAACAAACACATAGGTGGATTTGGACTTTCAAATAAAGAATTATATTTACAGGTACTTATTAGTCATGCAAAGGGCACTTGAGATAGATTGATGGCAGTTGATTGATGATAGAGAGAGGGAGAGAGAAAGAGAATGAGAGGGAGGGAGGGAGGGAGGGAGAGTGATTGCGCATGCAAGCCATGCGTCAGTGTCTGGTGAGGTCAGACCCAGCTGACAGTGCTACTCCAGGGCATCTACAAGCAGTGACAAATAGAGAGAGGACGCACAGCTGGGCACCTAAATGGGGAACATTGTTATGTATAGAAAATTATCATTGTTACAAGACATGAAGCGCTTGTAAAAAGATGTACCTGTGAGACTCTCTGTCCTTCCTGGGTTTCATTTTAATTCTTATGATCCTTCAAACAACATATATTTTTAATCCAGGTGTCTGCCGTGCTGCAAATAAAATACTGTCACTCAGAATTGTATTTTTTTCACCTGTGATTTGGACTTCAGCTCTTGGATAAGAGACTTTTCTTTTGGACTCAGCAGTTGCCTTCTGGAGAAGGAGGGTTCTGTGCCCGGAATGAGAGCTATTCGGTGAATGGGAAAGTTGCCCCATGCCAGCCATTTTGTGAGAGTCCCCATGGCATTCTCTTAAATTCTAGATGTGTGCACCAAAAGGATACAGACTTTTAGAGAAAGGTGGTGATGGTAACCGGTAGCTTAGGACAAACGCCCTCAGGTGAAATACCTTCACTCTAAAGCAACCAACAAGATGGGTTTGGATTTTCCTTTTTGTGGGAGAGGGAATCATAGGAATGAGAAAAGTCTTAACTCCCCATGCACTGTGTTTCCATTGAAAATGGCCACTACCCCCCCCCCCCAAAAAAAAAACAACCTGCTAGCAATTAAAATGAAGCAGCACCAAGTGATGCATCTAACATCTGGCAGGACGCTTCGAGAAACAGGACACAAAGGTAAGATCCAGGGATGCTGCACTCCCGTTACATGTACTTTCGGCGTTCAAGTGTTACTAGCACTGCTGTGTGGATCTCATTATGGGAGAATTAGGCTATCCCTCCTGCCCCACGGTCATGCCATTCTGAGGCATTTCTAAGTATTTCTGAGGATTTTTGAGGCCAAACGCTCCCCAGGTATCCTGTGAATGAAATTCCATTCTGGTTTTGTTCTCCTTCTGGAAGAGCATCCTGTAGACCTCCATGGTATTGAACCTCTTCCATCCTGGGGCTGAATCCAGTTTTGAGACTCTCTGGGAGCTCTATTCCAGCAATAGACAGAGCCTAAGACAAAGGTGCGGGACTAAAATACTCCATTTCACTTCTTGCCACTGATGTAATGTTAGGAGAAACATTTCAAGCATTTTGAATGAGGGGGGACCCAGGGGGAAGCCAGGAAACCACCACATGATTGAAGTTTGGGGCATTTTGAAGGGGAGGCACAGGGCAAGGTGAATCTCAGAGACCCGAGGATGGCTGGACTTGACCTGACAGTTTGCATCCTGCCCCCAAATTCTCTCTCTCTTTGTTTCCTTTTTGCCTGTGGGACACTAAAGTCCAGGAGCTGTGGATTTATTTCCTTAGAAGGTGAGAGAAAGTTCTGACTCACTGATACTTCATGGGTAATTGCATTCTTTAGAAGCAGAGCTTCTCCAGTGGAGGAAGGATCCAAAGTCTTTGATTAGGTGCTCTGTCTTTTTGGTCCCCTGAAGACAGAAGGATGGTCTTTTTAGCTGCAAGGGCTGATTGAGGATGAAACTGGCTGGGGCAAACCAGTCCAAGACTGGATTTGATTTGATTTAATTTAAACATTTCTACCCTGTCCTCTGTGAAGCCTCAGGGCAGCTTACAAAAAGCCTCAGGATGGTATTCCATGGAGCAGGTTATCAGACTTACTTGTCCTTTTCTGAGGGGCTCCCAGCTGCTGAACTTCACTTCGCTTGCTGCAAGGGTGGGCTACTAAGAGGAGCTAAGACTGTTGCTATTCTTGAACTATGACTCAAAGGATGGAAAAGGTGAAGAGCAACAAGGAAGGGCCACGCTGAGAAGCCACAGTGAGGGCTGATCAACCAGAAGAACCAGCAAAGCCAGCAAGAAGCATCTGGAAAGGAATCTGGGCACTCATGGAGGCCTTCTTTCGCCATTGCACAAACCATCCTTGACCTCTCCGGCCATGCAAGAGTGCTGCAGGGTTCTCAAATGTTGCCACCATGAACTGTTCCCAAAGATGGAAAATATCTTGAGAATTCCCCTACACACACAACACACACTGAGTCAAAAATGATTTTCCCCAATCCCACAAGATGTTTGTGACTGTATCTTCAATTGTTCCTGACTCTGGAATGCTCTCCCCAGAGAGGTCCGCCTGGCGCCGTCATTATGTTTTTCGGCTCCAGGTCAAAACCTTTTTATTTAATCAATATTTTAATATGTTTTAATACTGAATGTTATTGTTATATTGTATTAATTTGCAGCCAGGGTGGATTGTCAATTTATCTATGTTGTACGCAAGTAATTGGATGGCATACAAATTTTATAAACGAACGAACGAACAAACATTTAACAAGGCTGTATTCCATGGTTCCAAAGACTGCCTTTTTTCCAAATAGGAATGACCTAAAGAGACACAGTCTGTTAAATACACACACAAACATGCAGCAAATTATTCATAATTTAATCTAAGTATTCTTCTATTAACTCTGCCTGGAAAGGGGAGAGGTGCTTGTACAATTTTCTGCCTTTGGAAGTAAAATATCTTTGAGTATTGCTACGCATTTTGATCGGGGAGGGGCCAGTGGGCAGGAAAATGCCACCTGCTGTTTTGTCTTAGGCAATAAAATATATTGAGCCCAATCTTGGACATGGGTATGGATGTCTATAGGGTAGGAAAAGCTAGCTGAGACAGTACAGGAGATTATGTGGGGTAGGAAAGGACCGGAGGTACGGAGATCTGTGGCTGAGGAAACATATTCTGGATAATAGCACATTTACCCTGTAATCCTAGACATGTTTACCCAGAAGTAAGTCAGACTGAGTTCAGTGTGATTTACTCCCAGGGAGGAGTATGCAGATTGGAGGTGCTCAAAGCTGCAACCTGCCTTATCTAACTGGAAGGTAGTTCCAGGGTCTGGCTCTAGGGAGGAACTTGGGGGAATATCGCAAAAGAGCCGACAAAGGGACTGAGCCCAAGAGAGAGCCAGCTGTGACTATGGACTGCGTTCATGGCAGAGGTGAGTTCTGGACCACAGGAACCTAAGAAGATCCTGGTGGATCAAGCCAAAGTCCCACCCCATTCTGTCCACACGGGGGCCCAAGGGTGCCTGTAGGAAACGGACAAGCAGGTCATGTGCGCAAGATGGTCTCTCACTCATCTTTTTCAGTAATGGGTGTGCGAAGGCACTCTGGCTCAGACACTGCAGGTGGCACATGGCCATCAGTCTGGGAATCGTTGAGGTCCAGGAACCTCCTGCATCATTTATTTATTTATTTGTGGGGGGCACACAAAATCGAGCCCCGAGGACCTCCATGAAGCAATTGCCGTGGCGCAGAGTGACAGTCCCTCAGCACCACCATCTGGAACTGGTCAGCCAGGTAGGAGCAGAACCGCTGCAAGACGGTACCCTCTGCTCCCAGCCTGGCCAGCCGTTCCAGAAGAGGACTGTGGTCAACGGTATTGAAAGCTGCCAAGAGATCCAGGAGAATCAACACGGCTGCACTCCCCCGTCCCTCTCCCAGCAAAGGTCATCCCACAGGCTGACTAAGTCAGTCTCTGTCCCGAACCCAGGCTGAAAACCCAACTGAAGTGGGTCTAGGCATCCTGGCCCGGTCTCGTCCCTCATTACACAACACGAGCTCTCATGGATTGCAGCAGTAGGGTTGGATTCGGTCTCCCTCATTTCTTCACAACACAGTGGACGTTGAGTGTGTGAGTCAACAGATGCTCTGGGAAATGCTCAGAGAAGGAGCAATGCTCAGAGAAGGAGGCTAGGTGTTGAGCAACATGTACTGGCAGGAGCACCACAGCCTGGGAGAAATTGCATTAACAACACCTCAGCGTCACGATCAGTCATCCTGGGGACGCTCAAGCAGGACATGGGCTGGGTCCTGCCGGGGTGGCACGATGATGCAAGGCACACAGGTGTGCTGCAGGTGTGTGAGCATTTCCGTGCATATGTGGCTGCTTCCCTCTGAAATTCTCCCTTAGATCAGGAGAGAAACTGTTTCCAACACAGCCAACGCATTAACTCATTAATGTACGCAACATCCAGAGGTGACGGGACGCTTTCCCACCGTATAGGCTGCATCCCATCCATTTCAGCTTGCCATATGTGGACAGTATGTGCTCTGTGTGTGCATGAGCCATACCATCATCGGCCAATCTGTAGCAGGAAAGTGGAAATCAAAAGCTGAGCTGGCTGATGTCAAGGTTTGACTATGACTCTCATTCCAACGTGTGTCAGTATCAATAGAATAATAGAACATAGACTCACACGAGAGCAGAGTTGGAAGGGACCTATGAGGCCATTGAGTTCAACCCCGCAAACAGTGCAGGACTCCAGGTTAAAGCATCTTTGACAGATGGCTCTCCAGCTGCCTCTTGAGTGCCTCCAGTGTGGGAGAGCCCAAGTCCACCCTCGGTAACTGGTTCCATTGCTGTTTGTGAGGCTGCTTTCCCCCACTTCACATGACAATCATTGCATATTTTTGCAGACATTTCCCGGGTGTGTGGATCCATTGTGCACATTTGTGAAGTGTCTGCCTGTTCTTGATTAGGGCCAATCTGTGCATACCTTTTGAGGGGTCTAATTTATCCCTGCACATTTTCCCAAGGGATGCATTTTTCAAAATTATAGTTTGGGTTGTTCTGTGAGCGCCACCAAAAGCTTGGAAATGGGCATGCTTTGACTGCACATGTAGCCTGGCCTGCTTTCAGTTCTTGGAGGAGTGAACCGGGTCAAGACTCGTCAAAATGGAGCTCTGTCTGGGTCATGGACATCCTGCATGAAGCAGCTGTAACCCCTCCTGGATAGAAAAAGCTTGATGAGCTGACTATGGGTGTCCATGGGCTGCACCCAAGGAGGGTGTGGATCTCTCTTGGATGCAGTATAATTTGTTATTGTGGTTATGCACCTTCAAGGCATGCCGTAGGTGACTTATGAATTAAAGCTCTTCAAAAACTCTTGTTCTTCACAGCTCAGTTCTTGCAAATTCAAGGCTGTGAGGTCAGGCCACCTCATATTAGGCCTTCCCTTTCTTCTTCTGCCTTTGACTTTTCCTAGCATGATGGTCATTTCCCGCAAGTCTTGACTTCTCATGATGTGTCCAAAGTAGGAAAGCCTCAGTTTTGTCACTTTTGCTTCTAGGGAAAGTTCTGGCTTGATTTGACCCAGGACTCGCTTGTTCATCGTTTGATCAGTCCAGGGTATTTGCCAAGTTCTCCTGCAGCACCAAGTTTTGAATGCATCACTTCCTGGTAGCTTTTTCCACTGTCCAACTTTCCCACCCATACAGAGTGATCGGGAATACAACTGTGTGGATGATCTTGGCCTTGGTCACCAGTGAAACATCCTTACGCTTAACACTAAGCAGGAACAGAATAGAAAACTGCACCACCATAATCATGCTTAATCAATGGATTGCCGCTTTGGTGCTGGTATCTGAAATGTTGTTGGATTTTCAGGTATATCTCACTCAGCAAAAGCCTCTGTTCTGTGTTTTCTGGCCCCCACAATGTCTTTTCCATAAGCATCTGTCCAAGCCAGAGATCTGCTTGATGTGTAGCATTGCATCACATGTTTTGGCAATGTCTAGCAGTTGCCTATTTTTGGTTTGGTTTGGTTGGAAAAAGGAAACACCTACATCAATGTTCAAGCTGTTTTTGAAGGTTGTCCAGAAATGTAGAGCCAGTTCAAAATACAGTCACTTAGATGGTATATGGGAACAAACATTGGGAGCTTACTTCTCCTGTGCTGAAAGTCCACTAACTTCCAGTCCATTTCCAAGCACCTGGGCTTATCTTTAAAGCTCAGCATGACTTGGGAAGGGGCTACATCAGGAAGTTCCGGAAGTGGGCATTGCATTGGCATTGAGCACCAACTCCATTTGCCCACGAGTCGGCCTACGGAAACCTATGGACCAGACATCTGCTAAAGACACTCCATGTACAATCTGCAGTGTGGGAATTGGTCTACACTCAGTGCCAAATTAAAATATAAACAGAATGTTGGAATGTACCAGTGAGGACTACAAGCAGCATGTCCTATAACGTTCCTTTCCTCCACCTCCCAGCTAAATCTCCCCTCAGATAGAAGACTAACCTTTCAGGGGAAGAATGATGCAACATCTTTCTTGCTGATGCACTAGGTGATTACATGCAGGGACGTTTGGTGGAGGATCAGTGGAGGCCTGTCACTTCACTGTCAGGTCCACATTTTATCTACTCCAGCTTACGGGCTGTACTTTCAAGGAGCTATCCAGGGTGCCAAAGCCATAGTGGCTTCAGCACCATGGACAGATCCTTCAAAGGTGCATGTCTTGACACCCAGTGTGGCTCCGCCCCTCCACTGACATGGTGTCACTGGTCTCCACCATTGATGGGGGACATCAGCATATACAAACATGAGAAAACAACCCCCTGCCTTATTATCTGCTCCACCTCATCAGTCTAACCTCTTCAGTCTTCTGGTATCTAGTATGTACATCAGCTCAGAGTTGGCTCTCTGGCTGGAGAAAGTAGTCCATCCCCATTTAAATAAAGACACAAGTTTAGCTGATGTGGCTCACATCAATGGCTGTGGTTCTGTTTTGATTCTGTAAATCCAGCAATAAAAACCCAAGTCTCATGACTCTATGGTGAATGAGTTCCATTGAATCCAGTGGGAGTAGTTTTAAATGCATGTTTTCTAGCGCTGGATAAAGAAATTATGGTTTTGCAATTCTAGCCCAACAAGTTTACTCTTTAATGGAGTAGAAGGTATATCAAACTTGTTGATCTACAATGCGTTACCTAAAGGATTTGTCAACCTAAACTTTGTAACATGTTAATTAACCCATATCGTCCCTTTGGGCAGATAACTTAATATGGATTTGGAAACACACACAAATATCACACAAATCCATTCTTAGTCATGTATAGCCCTTAAAAATAAGATTAAGCTTAAGTCTGAATTGGAACATGTAATCGTGATGTGTAACAATTCATCCACGGCTGCCTGTTAAAGGTGATAAAATAAACTTTTTAGGGGCACAGACCTCTAACAGAAAATCTGCCAGCTAAGGGCAGTAAAATTCAGTGGAACGAGAGAAACGCCGTGCTATGGAAGTTACACTGCTGATAGACCAAAACAGGGTGGAGTTGTGGCAGCGGGGGGAGCAGCGATGGGTGAGGACTCTGGTTTGGGGTTGGTGATCTGTCAGATTTGCTCAGCTCTGCTTCTTGGATGCAGTCCTGCTTCCTCTGTGCTCTGAGTCTGAGTCAACGCACTTCGTACAGAGCCATGCAACAAGAAGCAAGTCCACGGTCAAGCATTTACAGGCGGGCAGGCGTTGCTAGTGAGCATGGCTTGTGCCCAGGCTGCTTGTACAGGATTTGCACAAGTGGCGTGTCTGCAGATGTGACCCCCCACATGGAAGAGGGAGGGCTTCGTGAAGCCACCACCTGCTTGGAGACATCTGCTGGAAGTGGCCAGGTAGGTGGGTGAGGCATATATTGTTGGGCAGAGGATGCTGGGAAAGGGGAAATCCATGCACACCCTCATTTGCACAAATGTTAGGCCAGGTGTGTGGGCTGTGGCAGAGGGTTGTGCGTATTCTGCTTGGCACATGGGGATTGTGTACTAAGTGGGAGAACATGTCTGAAAGCTCAACAGCGGCCAGATAACATGCCCATGCCTTGTGCCCTTGATCTCAGCCTGGCTTGCTTCCTAGGCCAGGACTCAACGTGGGAATGCAAGAGGGCAAGATCCCAGGTGGGTCTTCACATCACTGGGTGAGAACAGGCTGCATCCTATAATGCAGGGAAGTGGATGTGAGTTCAGCTGATGAGTTCAGCTCCTCCACTCCCTAGGCCGAATTCCACTCTAGGCAAGCTGTGACACATTCCTCGGTGGATGAGTACAAGGCCGAAGGGATGAGGCCAAAAGCTTCCCACATGCCAGTGTATTGTAGTTTAAAGTCCTTATTGCCCATAATTAACCCTTGTGGGAGGCATGGCAAACTTTTAGAAAGGGGGAAAATACCTGTACAATAGCTAAGAAATGTCCAAACAGTCAGTGGCTCTGGAAAAGGGCGGGTTTGCATGCCCTGCTAATCTTCCTGGGGAAAAAGCCATGGTGGAGTGCTTGTAGAAGAACCCACAAAATCTGTTGCCTGACAGATGATCAGGTGCACCATGACTTGCCCCCCCACCCCGCCCCCCACCCCCGGCCTTCTACCCAGCATTGTGGCAGAACCTGTCTTGTCCTCGCCATTCTGCGCAGAACACAACCTCTTCTCCTTTGCTGCCAGTTTGCCCCCAGTGTCTCCAAAAGGCAAAAATGGAGTAATCTGGGAGGGTTTTGGGTGTGTGTGTGTGTGTGACTATTTTTCAGAGCCAGAAGGGCACCCTTATGGCTATCTGCATTGTGTAGTTCCCTCTGTTCAAATGGCTTCTTAGTTTCAACTGTCAGATGGAGCTCAAGGCAAGGCTGCCTGTCAACTAATCTGGCTAATGTAATTTGGGCACAGCTGCCAGGCTCCAAGTGCCTCACTGTCAATGGAAAAGCACTGGCAAAAGGGGGGATGTGGCTCCCCAAACGGGGTAGCAACATTCCCTCTTAGCAAGGTAGCCTGGCCAATGTTTAGTGCTAAAGTGTCAGTTCTCAGTAGCTTCCAGCTTCTCATCGCTTCTCCAACCCACCAGGTACTCCAGAAAGTAGAGATATCAACTCTCCTAGCCTCTTCTGAGCGCTGACAGTAAAAAAAACAAAAACACAGAACTGTATGCAAAGCTAATGACTGGCAAATGAATACTGTGGAAATTTCGCCTGCGTTCACTGCGCAGTAATTACAGGTATGCAAATTTCGCCTCCGTTTGTTTCCCAGCTCTTATGATGTTGTCTGCTTCTGTTCTTCTTTTCTTTCTTAAAAAAAAATGGCCAGGGAACCTCAGTCACTCCCATCAGTAATCGCTCCGAAAAGGGACTGGGAAAAAGGGGTGGGGAGTCTTTACTCTCCCTATTCTGGAGTAGTTGCAAACTTGGAGAAGTGTTGAAAAGATGGAGGGCATTGAGAACTCTAAATTCAGCACTTAAAACTGAGAGGAGCACACTGCTTGTGGGGTGATAATGTCCCCATCTTCTGTGGGTGCAGCTTCTTTCTTGGCTTTTTTGCCCTTTGCTGGTGCTTTTCCACTGATAATGAGGTGCTCGATACCTGAGCACTGTGTGCAAAGAACTGCACGTGCAAGTGATCTCACCTTGTATCAGGGCGTTTTAAATGCGCACTTGTAAGGGACTGGCAAAATGGTGATAATATTAACAACATGGATAATTAGAGCGTGCAATTCGCAGGGGCCAAAATAATATAGGATGCCAATCGTGCTTTTCTGAGGCTCTGAAAAACAACGCTTTAAAAGGCGAGGGTCAAATGCCAGTCCTTCCTTAGTGGCGTAAAGGCTTTTTGTGCAAAATCACATGAGTGAGTGGCATTTGCTGCAGCATCTGCATAGCAGTTTTAGGTTCTCGATATCCCATCATAAAATTTACCTGGCTCAGAGGAGAGAATTGTGGGATCAGCAGCCCCCACAGCAAGTTGTGGGTTCTCAGGGTGCAGAAAGTGCCCTGGGTTTGGATGAAATAACAACCCACTGTGATCAGATACCTCAGGGTGATTTGTCATGTCATGTGAACTGGGGCAATTTAACTTCCCTTCCCCTGACTGTGGGGGGGGGGGGGGGGGGGGGGCGGGGTGTTTGTGTGTGTGTGTAATCATATAGCTTGCTCCTGCACTGATTTCTGCCCTGTCCACATTATTTTTAAACCACTTTATGGCATTGATGTAAATATACCCATTGTACAGAAATGTTGTATCCTGATTCTATCAAGTTCCACCAGAACATGGCTGTCTTGGCACAGATGGCATCAGAATAGCCCGGTTTATACCTACCTACAAATAAATTATTAGGCTCACTGTCCTGCAGATTCAGGCTAGGAAGTTACACTTATTTACTTAGGGTCAAGCTCCATTCAGTTCAGTGGGATTTACTTTTGAGTAGGCCTGTATAGGATTACCCTGTAATTTTTGGTCTAGAGATAAATGGATGTCACTTGAGCTGAGAACAGCTTCTGTGATTGTGAGATTATCCAAAGGCACAGGACTGCTTAACTCTTTCCCAACTTTATCTGTCTATTATCTGCTTGCTTAAGGTTATTAATTAGTTAATGCTCATAAAGCTCTTTGAAGCTCCAAAGTGCTGTGAGTATCATATTTCTTGCTATCTGTGTGCTGTATCTCACCTATATGGTTATCTACCTTTCCTATCTATCTGTTAGAACAATAATACTTAACACTTCTAACAGTGTTTTCTAATCTATAGCAGTGTTTCAAGGCACTTTACAAACATTAACTAATTAATCTAATCGAGCCATCTTGCAAACAACTCCTCCAGAGAATGGATGGCTCTCTGATTGAAGGAACAAGAGGTTTATTTTTAATTTTGCATTTTGGGGGATCATCATGCAGTAGAAACACGTCTGCATGGGAAGAGGCGAGTCATTACGGGAAACCAGAGCCAGTTTTTCCAGAAAGGGATAATTGACATCAGCAGTTACTTGACCCAGAGCATTGACTTGTCCAGTTTGCCATTATTTATTTATTTCACGCATTACACTTCTGTCTTGTCTTTCCTCGAAGGGAGTCCAAGGTGTTACCCACAGAATCATAGACTCAGAGAATAGTAGATTTGGAAGGGGCCAAGAAGGCCGTCGGGAACAACCCCCTGCTGTTGCAGGACACCAATTCCCACTGTCCCACTCAGAGGGCTGTCCAGTTTCTTTTTGAATGTCTCCAGTGTGGGAGGGCCCACCGCCTCTCCAGGCAGCTGGTTCCCCTGCAACGTTGCTCTGACAGAGAGCAAGCTTTTCCTGATGTCCAGCCTGAACCTGGGTTGTCGCAACCTGAGTTGATTATGTCCTACACTCCTGTATCAGTGAGAAGAGATCTTGGCCTTCCTCTTTGTGGCAGCCTTTGAGGTACTTATGGAGGGATATCAGGTCCCCCCTCGGTCTTCTCTTCTCAAGGCTGAACATGCCCAGTTCTCTCCGCCTCTCCTCACAGGGCAGTCTTTCCAAACCCTGGGTCATTTCTGTTGCCCTCCTCTGGACCCTTTCTAATTTACCTGCATCTAATTTACCCTTTCTAATTTACCTTCACTTTTCTTAAATCTTGCTGCCCAGAACTGCACACAGTATTCCGGATGGGGTCTGAGTAGTGAAGTGCACAGGGAAACTACTACTTCTATAAATGCATCCCAAAATAGCATTTGCTGTTTTGGCAGCTGCATCGCATTGTTGGCTCATATTTAGCTTGTTGTCCACAATCCTATTTGTGCACCATCACAACAACCCTACGAGGTAGGTTAGGTTGCAAGTCAGTGATAGCTCCTCTATCTAGTACCCCAGGGCTCTCCAGCAAGGCCCAGTATGTTGAAGGGAAGGAAATGGAGCATTTAAGCTTGCCATGGGCGGGGACAATATCTGAGGAAGATGCCCAACTCCCCAGCCACTTCCAATCAAAATGGGCTCAGAAAAGGGGAAAAAAATGAGCTGATTTCATTTTCCTATTTTTATTTTAAACAGGTCAGTTTGTGAGTCTGATCCCAAATGGAACTGAGAAACAGTTGCTGACCTTTGAAAGGCATTTGAAGGTCACATGATTCAGGGGGTTCATTCCAGATCTGTCCGAATGGAATACATTTGCCTCAATTTCCTTAAATGTCTCTTTGCACTTCTTTATTTATGAATGAATGTGCAGTTTGGTGGAGCCCTAAGTTTGATTTAGCAACACCTGCAAAACAACTCCGGGAACTTTCAGAATGCGACACATACTACCTGTCTGGATAAAGTCCAGAGCAACTTTACTTGGGATCTCAGATAAATTGGCTGTGAACAATTTGAGACCTTTTTGTATCTGATCCTCAGATGCCTCCGCAGACCACCTTCCCTTGTGTTGCATGGATTCTGCAGACTCGCAGACTGGTTTTCGTACTAAATGTATTTTATGCAAATTCAGTGGTAGAAAAATGCATAAAATAGAATGTGCATTTCCTCTGAAAATGTGCATTTTCAGGGATGTGTATATTTTGGGGAGATTCAGGTGTTTCAGGAATGCAAATTTGTGCAATTCTACTAAATTTGATTCTGTTGATGAATGGGTAATATCTGGCCAGGGCGACTTCTTTTATTTTGTTATTTATTTTATATTGTTAATTTTATATTGTTATTTTTGTATTTTATTTCTGCTGTGAGCCGCCCCAAGGCTTCGGCAAGGGGCGGCATAGAAATATTTTAATAAAATAAAAATAAATAAATAAATCTGCACAGCCATAACTTCCATAGCTCTCTGAGGGAGACACCTGCCCTCTCAGATCCTCTGAAGAGGCTTCCACACAGCACAGTGGAAGGAACAGACTTATACCCGGATACTCCCCTGGGTTCCAGCTGCTAAATTCTATCCTGGTTAGGGAAGTTTGCCACCTAGTGGCTGAAGATAGCAGTGCAGGCTTCAAACACATAAAGCCAGTAAAAGTACAATTTAGTAATGTATTTTAAACTTCAAACAGACTTGAGGTGTGTACCTCCAGGATGCTATTAGCATGACTGTCATGTTTCTGGTGTCTAGGTGTTTCTGCTATAGTGCTGATGGACAGACACAATTCTTATTGTAGTATATATATATATTTTAAAAAACCATGTCCAGTTATAAGCAGATTGGGGTGAATCCACTGCCCTCCCGCCAGTTTCTCCACACAGCAGCCGAGTGAGATGGGCTTGGCTGAGAATTAGTGAATGGCTCATGGCACCAATGTCACTGTATGACTGGTGTGTGTGTGTGTGTGTGTGTGTGTGTGTGTGAAGCTTCAGTCCACCATAATTCTAATCTGACAATCTAACCACATTCCATTGCTCTTCTTCCATGGGATTTGTGAATAACTTGAACTGGATTAGGGCTATTCAACTTGTATCTGATCTTGCTAAGAAGTCTCAGAAGAGCAAATGTTCTCTTTATGTCCCTTCCTTTTATTTTTGCAAACAAAGGAAAAAAGTCACACATACCAAGATCAATGCATTAGAAATATAAAATCAATACTATAAATGCATTAGACTCACAGAATAGTGAAGTTGAAGGGGCCAGAGGGCCCAATAGGTCCAACTCTCTGACCAGTACAGGACCCCTTTCAGATGTTGCACTGAGAAAACAAACTCAAATTCTCTATTGATATACGTAGTATATAATAATGTGGGAAGGAAACATCTACAGAACTATATTCTCACCCGCTAGTGAGATGAAATCAAATTACTTGACAGTCCATGGGGCAGGGTGGTGTGGAGAACTGAGCCCAAACACCATCACAGAATATGTCAGCTATCCACATAGAGGAAAAGAACTATTTTTGCATCTAAGAATGGTAAATTAGCATTTTTAAAATGTGCACATTCCTCTCCCACGGACTAAAGCACATTTGTGGCCACTCTCAAACAATCCACAACTCTCGTTCTGAGAATATATGCTAGATCATAGGGGTGGGATGTGGATTTGGGGACACGTAAGTGCACTGCTAGAAGTGAAGTCTCTATCCCCAACTCTTCAAGGTGGCACCTCCAGGCCTGGAAAAAGTTAAGGTGGTCAAGGGACCCCACTGAATGGAGTAAGCCATGGTGTTAGTGAAGAGGGGACCCCTGGGAATTAGCCAAAATTGTCTCCAATGTTGTGCTTCTCTTCTGTAATTCTGCTCACATAAGACTGCTCCTAGACCCAACCTGACAAGAGAGCATATGAATCTCTAGCAGCATTCATTCTAAAGTCAAGGTTGCAAGTTCATAAATGTCAGAAAGAAACCATAGCAGGACCTATCACTGGTGGAACACTGATAAATATTCCAATATTTGAACATTTTACTT
Organism: Varanus komodoensis; assembly: GCF_004798865.1. Classification (NCBI taxonomy): domain Eukaryota; kingdom Metazoa; phylum Chordata; class Lepidosauria; order Squamata; family Varanidae; genus Varanus; species Varanus komodoensis. The sequence goes on along the minus strand of NW_025335268.1, from coordinate 70,108,123 downwards.
CTCCAACAACTAGGGGTCCACAACCGCCCCATGAACTTTGGGTTAAATCCAGCATTAGTCCTCTTTATAGTAGACCCGTCAAATGAATTTAACATTCTCTGGGGTCTCCAGTAAATATGAAACAATAGAAAGATGTGTTTCACAGACTTACTGTTATTAACGTAATGCACTTGGCTATGCCAAGCACTCAATTTGCAGAAAAATGCTACAGGCAATTTTTCAAGCTTTTAGAAACTAAGCTCTGGTCAGGTTGCTTCGATATGAGTTGCCTGAGAGGTGTGTGAAATAACACACCTTTGAGGAGGCTGATGTTTTCTAGGTGAAAAGTTACTCGGCCTGTTTCGTAAGAAGGTGTTTCTACACTGAAGCATCGGAAGAGAAAACACGTTGATAGCCGCAGTTCTTCTTCCTGACGCCTGCCATGTCACCCAGTACCGAGACGGACTTGCTGGAATTGCTTCCCTGCACCCCAACAATGACCGGAATTGCACTGCAGAGTTCATGCATCTCTCTCATTCTCTCTGGAGAGGGTAGAGGAAAAATATGCCGATTCTTCAGGAATGCCAGAAGGATGGAATATCTCTGCCTTTTTTCCTGCACTTGCTAATGTCCGAATTGTCTGCATAAACCCTGGCATAAAAATGTGTAACACAATGATCAGAAGCAACCAATGGACCCCCTTAAGAGCAAGGACAACCAGCAACTGGGTTTCGAGAGGCAAGTGCCGTGGTTTGGGCACTGCTTTGCATCTTTGATATTCCATGGAATGCATCTTGAATCTCAGTTATGCACTTGCTGGAGGCAACAGTGGTAACATTCCCCTTTGGGAATGGGGAAAAAGGGTTGGGAAATGTTCTCCCTGAGCCACAGCCCGTGCCCTGTGCTACCAGTTGGTCTGGGCTGCAGTCCTAGAGATGTGAAGAGCTGAGGGGAAAGCTGGGGGAAAGGAAAAAGAAGGGGGAAAGGGGAAAGAGAACAGTTTGAAAATCTATCCTGCATCCCCTTTGCAGCGATTAAGACTGCAGCATGTGAGACAAAAAACCTTTATATGTGACAATCATGCAGTGGTCCTTGAAGGTGTTCCTCTGATGTTGTTGGACTACAACTCTGAATATCTCCAGCCAATGTGGTCAATGGTCAAAGGTGATGGGAATGGTAGTCAGCTATCCTCTGATGATCCAAATTTGGAAGCCACTCTAACACCAGAGCTGGTGTTGTGGGGCCGAGAAGGGTGTAAAGAGAGGAGAAGTGAAGCATTATTCACTGGGTCCTGGGTATCTAAAGGAACGCTTGCGTCCATATATGCCCGCCCGCCCCCTGAGATCAGCAACAGATGCCCTTCTCCGGGAGCCCTCCGTGAAGGATATTAGGAGGGTGAGCACCCGGAGGAGGGCCTTCTGTGTGGTTGCGCCCAATCTATGGAATGCACTCCCCAGAGAGGTCTGCCTGGCGCCATTGTTATTTGTTTTTCGGCGCCAGGCTAAGACCTTTTTATTTAAAACTTATTTTAATTGTTAATTTATTGGTTATTTATAGGATTTTAAATCTTTTAAGCCAAGATGCACCGGGTTTTAATATTTTTATTGTACAGTTTGTTATATTTTGTTCTTGTTGTGAGCCGCCCCGAGGCTTTGTTGCGATGGGGGCAGCATAAAAATGTTTTAAATAAAACAAACAAATAAATAAATAATCGAAGGAATAGTCAAGGCACCACTTGAAGAAACCCAAGTAGTGCCTTCAGACTTCGGCTCTTCCCCTTATGAGTCAGTACAAAACACAAGGCGCAACCTTACGCAGGCTGAAGCATGCTGAGACTTGTAGGCCATTTTTCTCGGTAAACTTATGTAAGGTTACATCCCCGAATAGCTCAAATTGGCTGTGTAAGTGCTTTGGACGCAGAAGGAGTGCCCTGAATGAATTTATCCTCCGTTCTTATGTCTGACATGACACTTGGCTCCGAGGTGGAACCTGCCACCAAATAGGCACCAATGTAGTGGAACAGTCGGGACCTGAACAATGTTTCAGAGGTACTAAGGTGTGGCAGAAATCTGGACAATCATGATCTTTAGAAATAACACTGAAAACAAAAGTGATGAGCCTAAATCAATCGTGGATCTATTCCTTCTTAATTCCTTTTGGATGCATCTCTCTGTGAGCATTTTCAAGTGCCGTCTCATTTAGCTCACATCCTGAAAAATGGATTCATCTCAAAACAAGATTGACTGCTAGGTGAACTGAAATGGCTTGTTTCTTTACTTTGCTTAGCACCATCTTGAAGAACTTTCCTACAGCTAAATAATAATAATAAAAAAAGGAGCAGGGCGGGGGGAGACCTTTGTTTAGAAAAAATATGTTGAAGGTAATGTTTGGGATGATTTCACGCACAAAGAATGCCATTCTGGAAAAGCTGAGCGGAGATGTTTTCCCCACACTTCTTAACTGATGAAAGGTGTCATGATTAGCTTTATAGATCCAAAATTTGTAGATTGAAACAGCTTACTCATATACTCTCCGTTTCAACTTGTGATGAACATGGAGGATTTGCATCTCATTATTGCAGTATAATGGAAAAAATGGCAGCCTGACCCAGATTCTTACAGTGCATTTTATGAGTTGATCATTGATTTGTACCTCACACTCCTTGACAAAGAGTCTAAGATGCCTAACAACCCATATAAAATTACATGGAACATTAAAGTCAGGACTCTAACATCACAAATATTTAACAAAATACAAGGAAACCATCAGCACAATCAATTCATCAACCCATCAAAATGCAAAAAGATGAACACTTTTGTATTCCCCCCAAGTCTGCATAAACAACTACATCTTTAACATTTGCCGCTGCCTTAGTGGTAACAGTTTTCCATATCCTGCCCTAAGCTGACGTCCTATTCCATGCAATGTGTGGAAGGCGTAGCCTTCAAACAGGGAAACAGAGCTAGTGAGAAGGGGTCTCCTGGGCCATCTAGTCTGACCCCCGGCTCCAGCTGGCTCTGCTCATGACATGCCCACCATGTGGACGTCCAGCCTATCCGTGAACACCTGCACCGATGGGGCCTCAACGACCTCCCAAGGAAGCCCATTCCACACCCTCGGGGTCCTAACCATCAGGAAGTACTTCCTGGCATCCGGATTGAACCTTGGTTCCCTGAGCTTGGGTCCGTTGGAGCTTGACTCCATCTTCATTCCGTAGAAGTGTTTCTATTTGCTCTGGTTCCCAGTGGGGACCACAGTTGGGTTTAGTGTGAACAATCTTACATGGTTTCAAAATGCCTACCAACAGCAACTCTGGATTTGCCTCTGTTGAAATACTTTTAGTTACTTGGCAAAGGCATGCAAGTAAAAGAGATTGTTTTGCTCCTGCTGTGTTTACATTTTGCATTTGTTCATTTTTTTCATTCATTAGTGCTTCCTTTGGGTAGAATTTACATTTGTTTTCATATTGATTTCAATGGGAGAGCTAAACATTCTTCTGCTGCCTGAGACTTTGGTGTTTCCAATCCAAATGGTATGACTTTTTCAGACTTTCTACTGCTCCAGCATGAAAGACGAAATAAATTTAAGGTTCTTTAGAATATGGAGCCACATTCCCTAAGTGATTAATAAAAGAGATGTATCCTCTGTGCTTTTAACGGTGGATCCAATTCTTCATTCCTTTTTGTAACCTGTGTTTTACCTGTCGACATGACATTCTGCAGTCTTCTACTGCCCTTTGAAATGCTTGGATTTGCCAAATATCAAATAGATAGGACAACAAACCCCTATTTTATAAGCCATTAAAGGGCAGTGTGTGTGCACTTCATCTATCACTGCCTTTTTTCTTCCCCATGACATTTCTGTGAGGTTTACACTGTTTTATACACCATGACCCAACTGAAAACAAGTGAGATTTTGTTCCTTTTTTCCAATATGTTTTCCATTATGAAACAGATGAAATTAATGTGGATCCCTCCTTTCATTTTTGTTCTTCTTTCGCAATGCACGCACCTCCCTCCCTTGATCTTCCTTTCCCCTCTCCACCAGCTCTTCTTGATGAGCAGCTAGGGAGGGATTAAAAACAGAAGGGAATTCCATCCTTGCCTGCCAGTCTTCCCATCTTTCCAAGACACACCAGCTCTTGGGACTGGCTCCACCCCTGGACCTATTTTCGGAGTTCCCAGTGGGCTGGTCAAATCAAGGGAGAGCCAATTGTTTAGTTGCAACTACAGCTGGAAGGATGTCAATTAAGTGGACAAAGGTTGCCCGTCAAGGCATGCCGGAAGCATGGAGATATGGCCCATCCAAAGGTCACATTAATCAACCCCAAGAGATGCTTATCAAAGGTGATGGTTGTGCTGGTACATCTGGGGGTAGCATATGCCCCATGAATAGATATGGTATCCTATCATCCATCCATCCATCCCTCACCTACCTATCTATTGTTAAGAATAGGTAAAACAATACCTATTTTCCATGTTCCCAATGTTTTAAGATTTGACTGCTTTAATATGGGTTTTATTGTTGATTGGTTAAGATTTTGACTAGGATGCTGTATTTTCTTCTATTTTGTCTTATTGTTAAACCGTCCTGAGACCACGGTAAGGGACGGTCTAAAATAAGCTTTAAATAAATAAATACTTTAACATGGAGTCCATCTTTACGCAGGGGGTTGGACCAAATGGCCTTAATAGCTCCCTCCAGCTGTACTGTTCTATCATTTTATGATTCTGTAGGGTGATTATGAATTGCCCCTTTCTTAGCTGCAGACTTTATGTAAGAGACACAGCCCATGTCGGTATCTCTGAGCGGACTTGTCAATGAACAGGAGAAAACAATTACCTGAAATGAAGAACAGGGAATGTAGTGAAATGACGGCTCATCCCATAAATAGAGGAAGAATGCACTTGCTTCAGATTTTCATGGGAACGTCTCTAATTCCCGCTGATCTTCCCCTGAGATCAGTGGGAGAGACCCTTCTCAGGGAACCTTCCATGAAGGAAATTAGGAGGATAGGTACTCGGAGGAGGCTTTCTCTGCGGTGGCGCCCAATCTATGGAATGCGCTCCCCAGAGAGGTCCGCCTGGCGCCGTCGTTATTTGTTTTTCGGCGCCAGGCAAAGACCTTTTTATTCAAGCATCATTTTAATTGTTAATGTTATTTTTATTTTAAAGTTTTTTTTGGCCAGGGCGACTTATTTTATACAGTTATGTGTATTTTATATTGTTATTTATGTATTTTAATTTATTTATTTGTAAGCCTAGAAATTTTCTAAATAAATAAAAAAATAAAATAATGTTGCAGTTTTGGACCAATATGTGATATGAAACTCAGTAATCTTTTAAACATTACGGTGGAAACGGTGTCCAAACAAAACAACGGGTGTTTGATCACCAGTGCAGTGCAAAGAGAACCAGCAAATCTTTTTAAGCTGAGCCTTTGGCACATGCAGAGTCTGCTGTGGTTCTTCTGAGGACAGCTCAGGGCTTCACTTGCCTATTCGATCCTCGGTTTTGTCCGTGGCTTTCTTTAAAATCAACCTCGTCGCTATGGTGCGTATTTTTCCTTAGTAAGCTGCCTCAAGTGTGATTTTCTCATAGAACCATGGGATAGAAATGCTGAAATGAAAAGCTTCCACCTTTGAGTGGATACCCCACCAAATGCTGGGACAGGCTGACTTGTCTGACCCCACATCCATGGGGATGACCCTACAGTGCCAGGTGATCTCAGCAAGCCCCTGGCAAGAGAAATTAATTGTCTGGCATCCTACACCTTTAGGATGATGAATGGGAGGCAAAAGGAAGCCCTCTGGTGAACTCCTCACCTTTGTAAGGTGACACTTCATCTAGCGATGGAGGAAGCTCACCACCACACTAATTGCTTTTGAGGCTATCACCTTGGCAAGAGGGGGAAGGAGGGCTTTCTTTAAAGGTTTCACTAGCTCAGGCAGAGGAAGTGGAAACCTTTTGAAGACAGAATGAGGCATCTTGTTCTTCATACTCTTCGAAGCCACTCCGCCCTGTTAGGCCCCACACAAAAGCGACTTCACAAGCCCACTTCCCCCACTGTGAGACACCATTGCAAGCGCGCCGCGGCAAGCCCCGCTCTGCAAGCACCGATCTCTTTCTTGCTCCGACTCAAAATCTCCCCCACTGCTCCGCAGAACCAAGGGGGATGCATCCTTCTCCCTTTTACGAAAATTCGGCCGTGCAAAGCAGCAGCAGGTGTGTTTGCCTCATGCCTTGCTTTGCAGAGAAATTGCTGTACAGAGATTTCAGGGGCATGTGCCTTGCTGGAATTGCCAAGACACCACAGTACCTGAGCAGCAAAAGGGCTGGGTTGCTTCTCAGTGCTGCAAATTCCTCCAAACTGAGACTCGGCTCCACTTTTGTCATGGCTTGTTTTCTGTATTAGTCTGAAGAGAAAGAGAGGCAATGGTTGCCCTTATCGGGAAGCCTCGATAGCAGCCGCAACACGGATAACGGGGTTCAGTCAGGAGAGACCCCTTTCGCCTTGAACCTCAGCAGTTTTATTGACAGATCACGCAGGACCCCCGCAGTGACTTACGACTGCATGCGACTGGGTAGTGGTTCCCACTACCAGCAACGAGCTTCTAGAACATATACAGAGTGTTTTATAGATTCCGAGTCACATGGGCCCTGCAGCTGGCAAAATAAGGGGAATGCAGTCATAAGAAGGTGAGAGGTCTGCCGAGGGGGCTCAATACAATGGCATTTGATAGCAGGATATTAACATAACAATTATGGGATTATTGAGCGTCTTGGCATGCAAATGAGGGTGATGGCCGTGCTGTTAGCCTGGCAGCCTGACCAGTTCTTACTGATCAGCAAGACAACAGCCCTGGCAGCTTCTTGGGGAAGCCACCAGGTCCCACGTCTTGAAGTAACAGCAAACTCCAAAGAGTAACCTGACCTGGAAGTTTTGGGTGCTTCCTGAGACAGGGGTGCAGGCATTTTATAACACAAAGACATATAAGCAACCCTTTTCTGCCAGGATTTATCTGGATTTTCCCGACACTCTTCCAGATTGATCAAACAATGAGAACATGTCGCTTTACACATGCACTAGACTTTCGCTTTCTCTGTTCATAGAACTAGCTCGGCTATTCTGTTCATAGAAATATGCTCAGGGGGCAGTATGTTTCCCAGCAACTTTAAGCTGTAACATAAGAATTGAACTGCAAGCAAAGAGAGTTTCACCCTTTCATTATATTGGTTGTGTGCATGAAGGCTGATGGCCCGTGGATTACTGCATTGCTCATTTGCTCAGCGACTAATAGCCAGCATTTCCTTCATGTGGACTGGTGAGCTGAGATAATGGAGGAGAGAACTCAAATTCTCAGACTGGAAATGCATCAGACTGAATGCCGCTGCAGTGTGGGGTTGTGCCTGGCTGGAAGAAGGAATCAGCATCCTACTGATATAAAAGGGGCGTGCAGACCACCACCACTGAAAGCAGACCCACCGGGTCTTAAAGAAAAGGCTTTTAATAAAGTGCCTCAGTGATTTTTAAAGTGGGGGGAAGAAAGGACGCTTGGGGCAATACGCAGCACCGAAACTGTCAAATCTTGGCACAAGATCTGACCTTGTTTGGGCTCCATGGCTGCTATCTGAGTGTTCCAAATGCCTTTTCCCCCATTCAAAATCAATAAATCATTTGTTTCTCAGGAGAATAAAATCCAACAGTGGTTGGAGCTCTGGGAGGCAAAAACAGCCTTTGCACTTCCTGGAGTTGCGTGCAAATACCGGAGGTTTTGTACATAAGTCAGCTTCTTGAACAATCCATCACATTGCAGGATTGATGTGTGCAAACAAGCAAATGTGAGGAGGGGCATCAGTGCCATGATATAGAAAGACAAAGAGAGGGAGGATGCTGACCCAAGTCTTGTCTTTGACCAGCTTTTTTCAGTCTGTTTATCTGGGACAAGGAACCCTTGAAATAATTTTCATGTTTCAGGGACCCCCTGTATAAAAAAGATTATGAATGATTGCAAAATAATAATAATGACTAAGAATCCTTCAGTCCAACCTTTGCAAATGCCCTCAGAGTTACCATGGAATTTATTGTTATTTATATTATGGTTGTTGTTGTTAATTTATTACTGTGACTTGTCCTCCCCATCAGAACTGCTTCATGGATTATTTATTTTATTTATTTAAAGTTTTTGTATGCCGTCCCCTTGCTATATAGCCTTGGGATGGCTCACAGAAATAAATAAATATAATACAATACAGTTAAAACCTGGAAACACCCTGGATTATGAGGGAAAGGTCCCTCTAGCGCAGCCTGGCCTGAGTATAGGAAGGGTCCCCCAGAAGGGCACGAAGCCAGCCTCATTTTCTTCTTTTGTGTCCTAACACCCCATCCCACAGATAGACTGCCTATGCCCAGGGAGGCTTCACCATTGGCTGAACGCTTGCTCAGCCATGGAGCCACCTGGGTAACTTTAAGCCAGTCACAGACTCTCAGCCCAGCCTACCTCACTGGGTTGTTGTTGTGGGGAGAAGTCTGAGAGCAGGAGATTTATGTAAGCATCTCTTAGTTTGCTGGGAAAAAAAGCAGGGTATACATCTAAAGAATGAATGAAGCAACCCATGCTTATTTTTATATACATACATATAAATGTATCTATGTGCACATGTATGCAATTCCATGATCTCTTGCAGAGCTCCTAGGGGACTGATTACAGTGCCATTCCCCCCCATCTCCATCTGCCTCCCACCAGCGCAGGGAGTCCGATATGGCCTGCAATGAGAACTAGCAGCTTTTTAGGCTCTCAAGCCAAGGAATATCTCCCTTTTTACTGGAATGTCTGGCTTTGATCTTGCAATATTCCGCATCCAGAACATGCATTTTAGCATCCAGATAGTACTCCTGCAAATGCGATCCTCCTTTTAAAATAGCCAGCAATAGCAAGTGAAGAAAAAAGAAATAGGGGACTCCAGTTTCAAGCAAATTCAAGATGGAAGGTTTTGCTTCCACTTCCCCTCCATAGTTCTTTCAGCTCCTGGCTTGTTTTATTCCTTTCGTCATCACTGATCATTTCCTCCACATTCAGTCGATCAGTTAGCAAATTGATAGATGTAATGCAGAGTGCTGACCAGCATAAATTCTAATTATTAACAGGCGCACGGTCTATTTAATTTCCTCAGGAAGATGAGCCTAACCTTTCCTTTGAGCATAGCACTAATTTGAATGAGCTACGAGTTGGAGCCTCGGGGCTTTGCTACCAGGAGTCACAATTTGGTCTCTTAGATATTGCAGAGGGAAACCGAGTGGAATTGTCTGTGATCGCTGGCTCGTGTTCACAGCCATTACGAGCTGACTCGGGCAAGCACGAGGTGCTTCCTTTGAGAACAGCCCTGGCACAAGCTGGCCATTTTGGGCTTGCCGTGCCGAAGCGGCTGCTTGAAGATCAAAACGGTGACTTTTTGAGGTTCTGCCATAGCAGCTGGCTGACATGCAGGCTAGGACAACCCAACCGCTAGCATTGGGAGTCATAGTTGCTCCTGGTCCATAAACGCATGACCTAGATTGCGCTAGTGCCCTGGGACAACCTTTGGGTTTTGTTGCATGCCCTGTTAAATCGCAGCCCTTTGCAACAACCCTTCAGAATAGAAAGGGGCTAAATATTCCAGACCAGGCTCTGCCTCCTTTTGCCTTGCCCAGAGGCAGCGTTTGGGGGTGCCCACTGGGGCTGGAGCCCCAAATCATTCCCTTGGAACCTTGGACTTCTGGGAGGCCACGGACCCGCTACCCTGCTGTCCGTGGGCACCTGGGACCTGGTCATCCTCCTTAAAGCGGATCTTCCTGGATAAATACAGAAAGCCTTGCTGTCCCACCGTTGGATCTTCCTGCTGGAGATGCTTCTTCCTAAGAGAATCCCCTTTTATAAAATAAGAGTGTCCTTGGGAGACAAGATGCTTTAAAGACCCCCACCACACACAGAGACTTCAGAACGTCGATAAAGGAGTGCATAAAAATGTCTGCATCTTTGGTCCTGTGGAATTTTGGGGGCCGCCTAGTATTGGGATAGACAGCTGAGCCTGGGCACATGGAATCTGGCTGAAAATAGATTTTGCATCCTGCTCTGGCTAGAGACTCCCAAAGCACAAGGGAGCTTTCCGCTGGGAACAAAACCTACTTATAAAAATCCTTGGTGTGACCACACTTGGAATGCTGCATTCAGGTCTGGTTGCCTGGCTTGAAAAAAGGTAAATATTGAGTAGGGAAAAGTGAAGTGAAGGACAGCAAAAATGATCGGGCTGTTGGAACAGCTTCCCTGTGAGGAGAGAGTACAACGACTGGGACTGTTGGGCTTAGCAAAAAGGTGAGGAAGGGGAGACGTGATAGAAATGTTTAAAATAATGCGTGGTGTGGAGGGAGACAGCACCTGAATCTGGAGTTGTTCCATGAAGCCAGTTGGTGGATGGTTTAGAGTCGATAAAAGGAAGGCTGTCATCACACAATAAACAAATATTTATTTATTTAAAACTTTTGTATACTGTTCCATCGCAAACGTCTCGGGATTGGTTTGCAACAACAACAGAACAGAGCACAGAAAAAGCACAGCATCCACTAGAGGTGTAAAACCACAGATTAAAACAAATTAGCAATTAAAATTGTGAGAGAATGAAAAAGGTTTTTTTCTGGCACCAAAAGGAAAGTGTGGGGTTAAGCTACGGAATTTGCTGCCGTGGGGAGTGGTGATGGCTGCCAGTCTGGTGGCTTGAAAAGGGGGCTGGGCGGATTCACGGGGGAGGAGGAGGCAACCAGGGGCTACTGGCCTTGCTGGCCATGGGCTCCCTCCTCCACCGGCGGTGGCCTGCCTGCACACACCGATTGCTGAGGAGCTCGTGCTGGGGGAGGTCTTGCCCCCATCCTGCTGGAGGGATCCTGGGGGCAGCTGGTTGGCCACCCTGTGTATTTAGCGATGGACCAGATGGCCTTTGGGTCTGGCCCAGCAGAGATTTTCTTATGTTCTTATGGATCATTGATTGTCTACTGGAGCCAATGATAGAAGGGAGTTTTGACTTCTCCTTGCCAAGCAAGCCCAGGACAGGGGCTTTGGCCTACTTTGTCCCAGGTTATCTAACTGACAAATCAACAGTCTTACACCTAAGACCCACTGAACACAATAAAGAGTAGACCAGCTTGGATTCTGCTGCAAGGCAAGCAAGCTGGCCCCGGAGGTTCTTCATCCCACAAAAACAGCATTTCTCCTGAAAGGGAAGGAACCTCGCCTCACAGACTCACTGCCAGGGTTAAGGAAAGGAAAATTCCGAAGAACTCTGCAGGGGAATCCGTTTGCAGGAATGGTGAATCGCGACTACACAGTGGAAGAGGCTTCCCTCGCGGGGTTCAGATTACACCAAAGAGTTGCATTGTGTGGGGTTTTTTAAGCTATCAAACATGGCTTCTCCAATATGATTGCCTCTTACAAAACAGCCACATTATGAAGGTAATACAACTCCTGAAATGGGAGTGGAGTGGGGGAGAAAGGGAAACCCCCCATATTCCTACCGGCAAAATAGTTCTAAGGTGTGAAGATACCTCTTTCCACTGACACTTGGCCATTCATTCATCAAGACAGAAACGCTTGCAGGCAAAACAGGGGGTGATGATGGATTGGAAATTTTTTTGAGATACACACACACATACACACACACACACTCTTAAAAAATTCCACCCAGGTGTTTCTGAGTAACTTTTCATAAATCTTCATGGATGTAGAACCGCAAAGGTGGGGTGGAGGGGGGATAACTTAATCACATCAAGTTATTAATAAGATTTACTGCTTTGCTGCACCACGTGGGTTAATTTTTTGGGTGGTCTTTGGGAAGAATTTTTTTTTTAAATTATCATTATTTTAAAATCCCCCAACCCTTCTTTCCTCTTCCAGTTTGCAAATGAGTGCTCTCTCTCTCTCTCTTTCTCTCTCTCTCTTGATAAAATAATCCATCGGAATTAGGAATGATTAGCCTGCTGAGAGGAAAATGTACTTTTGTGGTTGGTGATCTGTCAACGTTTGAAAATGACGGTTTAAAGAAATGCTCCATTTTACAGTGGGGAACAAATGAAAGTGATATGTATGGCCTAGCAGGTAATGAAAACTACTAATTAAAAGAAAATTAGAATCATATGTGATTATGTACCATGTCTGTAATCAGGAACTATCAGTTGCACACTGAAATGGGGGTAAGGGGTTGAATGCACACTTAGCAAGGGCCCGAGAAAGGTTATGGGGAGAATTTCTTTGCTTTAACATAGCCTGAAGGAGAGTCTCTTGACAACTTACCTGTGAAACTTTTGGCAAGATTTCAGGGCATCCTTAAGGACATTGATTTCTATGAATTATAGGTAGCTCTGCAGAACACTCTCACAGAAAGACCTGAGAAAACTTTCCCACCATAGAAGTATTCGCTTCTATTTCTGTAACACTGTTTTCAAATCATTTATGGGGTCTTTATATCTTTAATCTTCCAAGTGGCTGCCATTTAATTAATTTGAATGTCGTTAACTAGTCGTTCAATTAATGAGGCCCAGAAGACCCTGCTCTCCTTCCTTCATTCTTCCCTGCCCACAATATCCAGGACAATAAGAAAATGGTGTTTTGGCTACAATGCTGTGCCCAGAGGTAAGAAGAGCATTCTCAACATGGCTTCCAAGTTTCTGTGAGTCTGTCATTTTAATCTGTATGGTTGCCTTTATTTGTGTTTTAAAATGTTACAGTCTTTTGATGTCAGCTCACTTCCTTGGGAATTGCTGGACCATATAGGTGGGACATATAGGCAAAGAGCAGTCTTTGAAAGTGATGTGTACATTTTAGTAAACTTTTGCTTTCCTTATTAATTGGTAAGGAAATACCCCCCACTAAAATAGTCAGAAGGTGTGATGAAGGGTCTCTTTCCACACACACACACACGCACACACAGAATGGACCCATCCAGCAGGAATGGATGGCAGAAAGATCCATCCAACAGCAGAAGGCAGAAAGATCTCTCCCCAACAGTGCCCCCAAATGTCTAATTTTAACAGAAGTATTATTTCCAAATCGAAGTTCCTCTATATTCCTCACTGGTCAGACCTCACCTGGAATGCTGTGTCCAGTTCTGAGCACCAAGATTTAAGAAAGATGCAGGTAAATTAGAAAGGGTCCAGCGGAGGGTGACAAAAATGATCCAGGGTTTGGAAACGCTGCCCTGTGAGGAGAGACTGAGGGAACTGGGCATGTTCAGCCATGAGAAGAGAATATTGAGGAGGGACATGATATCCCTCTAGAAGTACCTCAAAGGCTGTCACAAAGAGGAAGGTCAAGATCTCTCCTTGCTAATCCCAGAGTGTAGAATAAACAAGTCAAGTTGCAACAGCCCAGATTCAGGCTGGACATCAGGAAAAGCTTCCTCACTGTCAGAGCGAAACGACAGTGGAACCAGCTGCCTGGAGAGGTGGGGGGCTCTCCCACACTGGAGACATTCAAAAAGAATCTGGGCAGCCCTCTGAGTGGGATGGTGTAAACTGGTGTCCTGAACAGCAGGGGCTTGGACCCAATGGCCTTTTTGGCCCCTTCCAACTCTGCTGTTCTATGATTCTGTGATTCTAAGAGCCTTCCGTGTGAAGGCATTCCTCAGTTTGATGCCCTGTCTTTCCATGGTTTAAAGCTAAGGGACCCTTGGAGAAGAAAGCTGGGCCCTGACATAGTCCATGAATAGCATCTGGAGAGCGGATGGAGCAATCACACAGGGCATCAGGACATGCTCTTCCTTGCCACGGTGAGCTGTGACATATGCCTATTCCTGTTACAGTTATTCTTTCTCTGTATGGTCTGAAGGCACACAAAGCATCCACCATGTCGAAGCTAAGCATGTCTGGGGCTGTCCTGCACTTGGAGGGGAGACCACAGGTAGCCACCTTGTACACCACAGCGGGAGAAAGGTGGGGAATAAATATAATAGATATTTATAGTCACACAGACACTTTAGGATGCGCCAGTGTGGTGCAAATTCACATCTCCTTGGTCCTCTCACACAGTGATGCATTTTCTCTTTTGGGGGAAAATTTTGGTAGCCACCCAAGTGGTGGCCCAGGACTCGGCCAAGTGGCCCAGACAGCTTGCTGGGAACAGCCACAACCCATTGCAACTGGTCCTCCCTGCCCTCCCCCAGTGACAAAGCCGAGTGGCTTCCACATCGTCACAGTGGTGGAGAGTGGCAAAGGGTGCTTCTTTCTGCTGACCTGAGTTCGGTTTCAGACTTCGGGTCTCCCACATCGAAGCTGTCGCATACAAGCAGGCCACGTGCGGGTTTCCAATTCTGTGAAAGAACGCCCAGTAAGAACTCTGCGTGGGGGTACAGGGGGAACCTTTCACCATTCTGCAGAACCTCCCACACACCTATAGATTCTCCTGAATGAAATGGAACATATGATCTCAGCGGAAAAAGAAGAGAACCTCTCGCAGAAACATCACTTTCTCCTTCAGTACAGGATTGCCAAAATGACCTGCCGGGCACCAAGAGATGGTACCTGCCGAAAAACTGCGCTAGAAAGGAAAATAAAATCCACCCCCTCCCAGAAATGAATAGTCATGAGGAACCTTTGGTTAGCAATGTCATTTTTTGCTGAGAAAGAAAGATGGCATTTAAAGAAATTGACCTTATTATGTCCTTAATGACAGCTATAGTTGAGGATGTCAAAAGAGGGAGGAAAAGGAGGAGGAAAGAGATTGTGTTTGGAGTCTTGTTGCTGTTGTTCTCCAATTATTCCACCATCCCTGCCCCATCCAAGTAATTTAAGCCCCTAAGCTATATTGGACATGGTTTCTGTTGTTTCCTTTTTGCAATTTGCCATAATAAGGTTGTCTGTGGAAGGGTCGGAAGCCGGTGGCCAGCTTGGATGGAGCCCGACAACCAGGCGAGAACAAGGACTCCATTCGGGTCCCAGCGAGAGGGGTAATCAGCGTACTGACAGCTGTGTCTGTCGGGGGACAAGAGGAGCGGGCAGCAGCAACGAAAGACGTGGAGCCTCCAGAAGGATAATACCAGGGCCCCATGGAATAAAAGCAGGATAATAGATCAGATGCAGAACTGCTCACTGATAGTTAGATAAAACGCACACTTTGGGGAAAGTGTTAAACCCCCTTTCAGGGTTGTTCCTTAAGACACATTCTTATGGATGGTTACTTCATCCGGGCAGACTCTTAATAGGCTTTTGTCTGGATTCTAACCATTCTCAGACATACTTAGACTTGCTTTGAGATAATTGCAGCCATGACTGCAACCTTTCATTCCTATTCTGTTGGGGCACATTATGTGGCTGTATGCACGGGAGATGCAGAAACTCACCATGCGCATGAGGCAGCATTTATCTTCTTGAGAACCTTGCTCCCTCGCCTTCTTCCTCCATGGTGGCTTGGCCAAAGGCGCATTCTGAAGGAACAGGCTGTGGCAACCTTCCCCGAGCGAAACATGTCTGGGGTTAGTCAGCACCTAAATGGGACACCACATAGAAGTCATGTCTGCAGTCTTGATGACTTGAGCTCTACATGGTTGAAAGAACGAATATACAGAGGACACTAGAAGACAACAGTTAGTTGCATATGGGAACTTTGGAGTCCCATGAGATATTTTTAAGCATGTTTTAATAATCCAAGAGCCCATGAGCTTTGCTTCATTATTTGAGAATGCTCATGTTTTAGTGGAGAATATTCTGTAAAAACTTAGAATGCAAGCATTTCCTTTCTAACTTGTTTTCTTGACACCCTTATTTTTGAGAAAGGAAGTACAACTGGTAGCAAGGAAAGTTTGTTGGCAATAGTTGGAAGTCTTGTAGTCTCGTAGTAAAGAGCTGGGTGCTTCTGATCATGGTGAAGAGCGATTTTTGCACTTCAAGATGCATGGAGACTGTCCTTTCACCTGGACCTTGGTCACTTGAATTGAGAAGACACTGGAAGTTGCAGCTTCCATGGCAACAATGTATGCCTTTAGGCCTTAGTGTTGAGACCTACAAGTCTTCTTCCATGGTCACCTAGCTCATTATACTTCCCCCTCCCTCATTTGGCAGGGAGATTTGGTTGGGAAAGAGGGAGCCAAAGGGAACACTGGCGAAGGTCATCCCATTAAGAGATGAACCCAAAATGTGTTAGTGTTGTGTGCTTGGCTTGGCTTTGGATAGGAAACCCTGAACTTGCCATTTCGGACTCTCCGTTCTGAACTTTGCAGCTTAACTTTGTGCTCCTGAGATAGCGCTGAACTTAAGAACTCAACTCAGTGTACATTTAGAAGTTCAAACATCACTCACTGTTCCTTTCTGAACTTTTGCCAGAGTGAAGAATAGGACTAGATGAGAAATTGACTGCATCAAGATATTTTAAAATGTACTTATCCGATTCACACCTCCCAGTGTAAAGTTAACCTATAGAATATGCTATTGCAAGATGTAGTGGTGGCCACACATAATGGGGCCTAGATCAAATCAAGCCAGAGGTTTTCCTAGAAGCAAAATGGCGACACTGAGAGGAGCTTAATCTGGATATAACATGAGAAGGCCAGACTCCCTGGAGAAGACAATCATGCTGGGCAAAGTCAAGGCAGAAGAAGACAAGGAAGGTCCAACAGGAGACAGAATGACTCCATCAAAGAAGCCGCAGCCTCGAAGAACTGTGCAGGGCTGTCATAGAGAGTCCCCTTTGGAGGGCATTATTCACAGGATCACCATAAGTCGGAGATGACTTGACTGCACATGGCATCAGCAACAAATAAAACCTATAAATTCCAGGGAACACGGTCTATGGTGAAGAATCATGGGAATGCATTGGAAAGATCTGGAGGTCACCAGATTGCCTACCTCTGGAGGTAAATTTAGAAATGATTACTAGGATCAAATAGAAATATATTTCATGCCCTCCATATGGAGAAAAACAGTGACCAGCTAACTCTTTTTTCCAGGTTTTCAGACTGTTGTCTGAGCACCAACTTTTGATGGCCAACTTTCAGGCCTCTGGTCTCCCTTCTTTGAGTTCTCTATCTTTCAGTGAAAAAGCATTCAAATATAAGCTTGTCCCCTGTAAAATAGGAGGCATGGCCATCCTAAAGGACAACAATTAAACTACAGAGCCAAAGTCCAGACAGCCCTCTGCTTCCTGTGGTCAAGCATGCATTTTAGGCCTCGGCAATTATAGGCAGTCTTTAAATACATGCAAATAAATAGATACTGTAGTTAGATAGGTAGATGATAGATAGATAGATAGATAGATAGATAGATAGATAGATAGATAGATAGATTTTTTTGAGATTATATTACCATGGTAAACATTAGAGCACTGCATGAAAAGCATCTGTGTTCCCCATCTTATATGATGGCAACGAAATGGGGAAGATAGTTTGGAGAAAATTTTGCTCGGTCACCTTTTTCCAGCAAACAGAAAAAGAAAAACCAAAAGCAAAACCTGATTTATACCCTTGCAAAGTGGGGGACTGTCTTCTGAGACATTGGGGTTCACCCCTACTAGAAATGTTGTTCCTATTGCATTAAAAACAAAACCAAGCCTCTTGCAGCGTAATAATTCTGGGATCCCCCTTTACCAAAGCCAACTTGGACTCAAGAATGCATTGAATTTTCATCTCCAAAAGGGATTTGACATCCCTTTTAAAAGTAGGTGCCGGGGCAGCTGTTCAAGTAACATGAATAAACACGACAGGTCTGGTAAGACAGATGGATATTGTCACTTCTGGAACAAAGGTACAATATTTCTCTGGCTTGCACCCTTTCTGTTCGCAGTTCAGAATGGTGGATTTCCAGAAGCTGTAATTACTCACGGATGGTGCAAGCTGAGCTTCATCCCAGTGTTTATCCCTAAACACAAAGCGCACGCTACATGGCAACAACAGTAGGACAGAACATGCCTTCTCATTTCCCCAGAATAGTTCCTGAGCATCTTCTGCCAAAAACCCAGCCGGAGCTGGTTGCAGAGCATGATTGCAATTGGCTGGTTGACCAATTGGAGTTTCCACACCTTGTGTGAAAGGCTGAGTTTCATGTTACTTCAAGTGATAATTGAGTTCAAATTTCATCATGTCGAATGCACTTGTTTCATCAACTTATGCCTGTGAGGGAAAGAGAGTGAGGAAGAGTGGAAGTAGAGAACATTTCCAAAACGTCCCTTTTTGGTTTGCGTGGCCAGCGCAAGTTTACCATGCGAGGTGTCGACCCTGCAGGTGGCAAGTGTGAGAAACTGCTGTCAGCGTTCGCACTTTGGATGCAGGCAATGAAAAACATATCCTGTCTGGGTGCTCATTAGTGCCACTAATGAAAAGGTATGTTTTCATTCATGGCGTGGCTTATAAACCAATCCCATCAGTGGCAGATTAGCATCGCATGGGGTGTTTGGAAGGAAAAGAAACGGGATGGGGTCCAACTCCTGAAAGGCAAAAACAGGCACCAAAATGTCAAAACGAACCGGGCAAAACTTATTAACTGCAAAGTGTCGTTGGGCTCCATCCAAAAGGGCGTGAGCAAGGCTCCTTTTGCAAATTCTGCGACACCCCGGCACCAGCCGATGTTGAAGGCAGACGACACAGGACACGTGCCGCGGAGGGAAGTGAACTGGAGAGGAATTAGCGACGCCAGGGCAACCGTGGGCATACCGTTGGTATGAACTACTTTTGAACGAGCCCAGTTTTGAATGAGCCAATAGGAGTTAATGTCTGCCCCAGAAGAATTGTGGGAACTGTATTTTAGAGGGAGTAGATTCTGTTTCAACTGAACTGCAAGGTAGTTCCCAAGGTAACCATCCTCATGCATGGAGTAGGCTGGACTCTGGCTCACAAATACTTCTTCCAAAATAAACGAGTTAGCATTCAAGCCAGCATGACATTCCTTCTCCCCCTTCCCCTTTTCCTCCCCCTCCCCCCTTTTTCCTTCCCCTTCCTCTTCCGCCTTTCCTACACATGCCCACTGCTCTGGACTCCTTGGAGAAAGGGACAAGATTTAAAGTTTAAATACCGTTTTTAGAGATACAATGTACACCAAGTGCGTTTCACCTGCTCCAAGTGCTTCTCTGCCCATCTCTCCCTCTTTATCCCTCCCCCTTGATCATACCTGGCCCACCTTTTGTCATTCTGAAAATGAGGTGACCGAAGTGGAAAAATTCTGGACAGTCGAATGTCAGATGGCAGATGTGAAGCTCAGGTTTTTGATATGCAACATTCTTTCCAGGTAGTAAAATGAAACCCCAGGAAGGCCATTTTAACAAGTCTTCCTCGTGATGCTCCAGCTTTCTGTGTCCAGGGTATTTTGTTTGTTTTGGTTTTGCAGAGAAGGAGAAATATTAAAAATATAATTCACCAGTACTTTGAAGTTGGTCAGTAAAAGGGTCAACCATCTTTCTCTTTTGCTTTATTCATCCATATTATCGAGGATGAGCATATAATTGAAGAAGAGCACAGATTGATAAATCTGCCAATTTCAGCTTTTCTCTGTTTCTTGATTTCCCACTCTCAAATTCACCCAGATCCTCAAGAAGTTTCCACTCTTAAGTTTAGCTCATCTCCAAATCTGAAAACTTTTCAAAGTTCACTTGAAGATTTGCACACATTTTTGTGTGGGTTCCTTCAAAAACATGTGTACAAGTGCCTATATTTATACTCATGTTTGCAAGCAATTTTTCATAGTGCAATGCATTTTAAATGTTATTTTCGCTAATCTACGCAGTGCTGTGTGCATTTACCTTGTATATGCATTATGTGTATGTGTTCAAAGGAGGATTTCAATGTAAGAAAGATAACACTTTCAATTCTGCATATCTGTTTGAAGGTATGGAAGTAGGTAGGCTCACATTCAAATGTGAACTGACCAAATTTCTCCCCCATCCCTTGAGAGAACTATGTTTTGGAAGAACACACGGAAAAGACATCATCAACTGGAATGGGCATCATAAGTACAGGTTAGGGGACAAGTGGCTGGAGAGCAGCACTTGTGAAAGGGATCTTGGGGTGTGGTCAACTGCAGGCTAAACATGAGCCAGCGCTGTGGCACAGAGGCCAAGATGGCGAACGCCACCCTTGGATGCATAGCCAGAAATGTGGCTTCTAGATCGAGAGAGCTGTTACTGCCACTCTATATGACTCTGGTGCGCCCTCAGCTGGAGTATTGTGCTCAGTTCTGGGCCCCTCATTACAAGAGGGATACAGCCAGGTTGGAATCGGGGCAGTGAAGGGCCACTAGGATGGTGGCTGGTTTGCAGGGGAAGCCGTATGAGGCAAGACTGAGGGAACTGGGTCTCTTCAGCCTTGGGAGGAGGAGACTCAGAGAGGACTTTTGCAGAGATGTGAGGGGGTGCCACGTGGAGGTGGGTCATGACCATTTTCCCCCTGCAGTGGAGGCCAGGATGCGTTCCAATTGAGCAAAGCTCAGGGAATCAAGATTTAGGGTGGATGCCAGGAAGTACTTCCTGATGGTTAGGACCTCTAGGGCATGGACTGGCCTTCCACAGGAGGTGGTTGAAGCCCCAATGGTCAGGGCGTTTGAGGATAGGCTGGACAGGCACATGGTAGGCATGTCATGAGTGGAGCCAGAGGTCAGACTAGATGGCCCAAAAGGCTCCTTCTGACCCACTCTGTTCTTATGTTTCTATGTTCTAACTATGAGTGAGTTGCTGGGGAACATGGACCAGAGGGCACTGGTTTCTCATAGCCCACTGATAGGCATGGATAGACTCCTGGATTGGGTGTTGGCTTTTGGAGTGCTCTAGCATGGAACTTCTGTTTTTCGGACCAGCATTCCCTCAAACAACCAGCTCGAGAAGAGAGAGACCATAAGCCCTCCAGGGAATAAGACTATGGTTTTATGGGTAATTTATACCTTCCCATGTATTAACTCCTCATTTAAAAAAGAAAGGGATCAGTCATAAAACATTGTTAAGAAGCATGGCCTTCAAAGATGTTCTGTCTCTCTACCATTAATGAGTGATGTATACAAGAGCCCACTAAGGCAGACAAGCAAGGATTGCTATTATCTCTGTTTTATGTGTGCTTAAACCGAGACGAAGGGCATGCAGGATTCTTCCCAGGGAGGAAAGATGGAAAACCTCAGAGAATGTTCCAAAAACAAACGGTACCGCAAAGAGCAAAAAGAGGCAACATGCAAGTGGTTCAACTCCCCCACGAGGAAAGCTTACAATACCTGGAGTTGTTTAGCCTAGAAAAGAGACAAAGAAAGAAAGATATGGCAAAGGTGTCCAAAATTTTTCAGGGAGTGGGAAAAGTGGATAAGGAGACAATTTTCTGCAGATTGCATAAAATTAGAGCCCAGGGTGATTGCATGAAGCTGCTAGTAAAGGCCAACAATTTGGATGGCTTTGTAAGGGGATTGGACTAATTCACTGAGGAGAAGCCTAGCCATGGCTACCAGTCTGGATGGCTTTATGCTACCTCCAGTATCAGAAGCACTATGCCTGTGTGCACCAGTTGCTGGGGAACATGGGCAAGAGGGTCCCATTGCACTCATGTCCTTCTACGGATTTACCACGGACAGGTGGTTGTCCACTGTGTGAACAGAATGCTGGACTTGGTAGGACTTGATCTGGACCAGCAGGCCAGTTCATCCCTTCTCACTGCTGTCATACAAGCATTCATAAAAACTGATGGGTGTCTCCTGTCCTGAATTCCTGATTCAGCCAGCTGGTGTTGAAGGATGCTCGAACCAAGCAGGTTAACCAAACCTGCCTCTTCAGTACCTTGACTCTGCAAAGAGATGGTGGGAGAAGTTTGTGGACCAGTGAAGAAGTTCCTGGCCTTCCCATGCAGCAGGGGACACCCCAGGCAGAAGGGAAGGTGGGGGTGTTTCAGTGCAGGTTTAACGCTACACATGGGCAGAGACTACTTGCACATCCCGAAGGGACTGTTACTTCAAAGTATGGTGTTTTGCAACCGGTAGAGAGGCATTTGCAGCCCAGGTTTCACCTGAGTCTGCTGCAAAGGGGAAAGCAGAGAGCTGGCATATGATCATTGCCAGAGCTTTGGGCCTTGAGCATGCTCCGTCACAGAATCCCAAGCTTCTGTGAACATGGACGGGAGCCCCTTCATCTCTAGGGAAGTGACAGAGCAGCATGTATTTTATGTGCGCCGTCCCGAGGTTTATGTGTGGCTATAAGCGATGGGACGGCATACGAAAACTCTAGATAAATACATAAAATAAATAAATGTATCCCGGACTGTGCTTAAATTCTTGCTCCCAACACTGAACTGCCTGGGAAGGATGCTGCAAGCCATTCAGTGGCCTGTGAACACAGACTCCTTCCATGGATGGAAAGAGAATGGCTGGACCAAGCAAATGCAGGCTCCGCGTTTCAGTTATTGTTGTAACGCAATACCTGCAGACGTATTAACACTTGCCTTAAGAAACAGATCGCTATTGTTAGGTGTGACTGTAGCAAAGTGTTAAAATCATTTGGCCAGGTTTAACATAATCCTTCCTAAAAACCAGCCTACAAAGGATGCCAGTGAATCCTCTATTTTTAAACAGATTTTTTTTTTAAAGACAAGTTGCAGCTTGCCTTTCAAGGTTATTTCCACTGCAATAAAACTTTATTTCCAGTGCATCGCCCATAACTGTATTTTTTCACTCCTTGAAACTCTTTGTTTTGCCAAGTTAACAAAGTCTAACTTGTCAGATTTAAATCATGTGTGGAAAGGTGTTCTTTTCACATTTGTTTAAAAGCAAAGACCTCAGAAATCACATTTCAGCTATTCCAGACAGGAGTTTTCAGCAACTGTTTGAGAGAGGAGTAATCCTTTCTGTTGCTCTGAGTTGTGTTTCTTACCCTCCGAGATGTGCCAGCCCTGCAAAATGAACATCTGAACTGGACATTGCAAATTGCTACCTTAAGGGGGAAAAAAAGCAAAACGTTATCTAAAACTCAATGCCGTGGCCATCTATCTCTTGCATGCCAAGAGGGATTTTGCAGTGGTGTTAATACTATTTCTGAAGCTTTAGCTTCATGTCACAGAATGGCAAGGGAGGCAGATATATTTGTGGCTCTCATTCCTGCGCTTCTACCAGAGTGGAGCAGGCCAAAGCATATAGGAAAGGAGCACAGAGAGTAAAAGCTGACCCCAAAGCCCTCCATCCTCCCATGCGTTAGTGAGAGAAAGTGGAAAGGCAGAGCAGAGACAGGAAGACTGGAAGGGGGCAAAGCTGAAAACTGAGAGGGAGATGTCAAGAACAATGGCGGAGGAAGAAAATGATGGAGAGAAGCACATATCAGTGGTCCTCGCAGAGGATGGAAACCTGATATTCACAGATTGATAATGCTTCTTTTCAGATGCTCTGTGTGTGTGTGTGTGTGTGTGTGTGTGTGTGTGTGTGTGTGTGGCAGCTTGCTAAATAAATGGCAGGCTGCTGCTGAATGGTGGAGTTCCCCCTTTGCATGCAGAATGTGCCAGATCCAATCTGTGCTATCTCTGGGCAGGGCTGCAAAATTTTCCTCTCTGGAATCCAGGGGAGTTGCAAATGCTTCGCTGGATTGCCGCCTTGGCGTTAGGCAGCTTCCCATACTTCTGATCCCATCTTCTGCTCATTCACTTAAGATCCACACTGGCCCTCTACATACCAAGCGGCACAGTGCAGCTTTGCAGCATGAATGGCCGGGCTTTCCCAGGCTTCCGATAGCATGCAGCCCGTCGGTACACGGGCTCTGTCCTCCCGAAGATCGTGCGGTGCCAGGAAGCAGGGACAACAGGTGTGAACCTGCTCCTTCCTCTCTTGCATTCATTATCCACAGCTTGTGCAAACTTGCACAGGGTTTGTGAAACACACCTCTGGTCGCTTGTGTCTGGGCTCCACTTCATATATGTTTAGGAGAGGTTCAAAGAGCCTTCTTTAGTGAACAGCTTGCAGAAAGGGGACCATGTTAGCCTGGTAAACTTACTTTGTAAGCATAAACTGGTAAGCGTAAACTTACTTTGACCAGAGTCCTCTCTCTCTTTCTCTTCTTCTCTCTCTCTCTCTCTCTCTCTCACTTTCCATATGTATGTATGTATGTATGTATGTATGTATGTATGTATGGATGGATGGATGACTACTGAGGCCTTCTTAGGTGGCTTACAAACATACAAAGGATATTCTTTACAAAGGATATTTTTCCTTGCTTCCTTGGACAGCCAGTGTGGTGCAGTGGTTAAGAGCACAGGACTGGGACTCAGCGGATCTGGGTTCTAGTCCCCGCTCAGCCATGGAGCCAACTGGGTGACTTTGGGCCAGTCACAGACTCTCAGACCAGCCTACCTCACAGGTTTGTTGCTGTGGGGATAAGATTGAGAGGAGGAGGAGAATGATGTGAGCTGCCTTGAGCCCTTTGTAGGAAAAAGACAGGATATAAAATGCAATATAAATAAATAAAAATAAAAATAGAAGTATCTGTTTCTCAAACAATGAACTCCAGTGCGGAGTTCCAACAGGAAAGTGGCCAAAATAGAGCTACCAGGCATGCCCTGGAATTGCAGGTTTGGTTTGAATAAAGGGGCAATCCCATTGCACAAATAACCCAAGGAGAAGGGAGCACACCAAGTACGGAATGGTGACTGTTACTTACAAAGAAAATCAGAAATGGATTGGGAGGGGGATGGAGTAGAAAGCATTGCTTGAATCTCTAAGGGTGCTGGAGTGTGGTGTGGTCTGAAGGCACATAAGGCAGCCATCAAGCTGAAGCTAAGCAAGTCCGGATCTGTTCAGTGCCTGGAGGGGAGACCACCTGGGAACTACATGTCACCTACTTGAATTCCACAATGAAAGGAAGGTGGGATATACATGATATATATGCATAAAATAATAGCCTTCTAGGCACGTTGAGAGAGAAGAAAAGTACCACAACTCCCAGAATGCCCCATAATCTGGAGAAAACATGGCTGGCAGGACCCTGGACAGGAACACTCATGCAGGGTGGTAGGAATATTCTGTCCGTTTTGTTGCACATCTTGCTCGTTTATCCATGAGCCCCACAGTGCAGGATCTAATCAGGTGCGGAACGAATATCAGATCACACCAGAGGCAAACCCTGATGCAGCTAAGGAGGGGAAGTGCTAGTTATAGGACAATAGGTCTAGGTGAGCAATAGGGATAGGTGCGTATTTGGGGGTCAGAGAGGAAGGCCCCCCATTCCCCTGGGCTGAAGCCAACCTGTGCGCTAGTTGGGACAAGCCACCAGTGAAGGAGAGCTTTGGCTCCGATTCGCTGGGGTTGCTTTCACGAAGAGCAGAACAGGCGGGCAGGAGGTTCATCCTGCGAGTCCAGAGAGCAGTTGAAGTTCATCTGGCGGTGAAGTTGCCACGCTGCATATCTTTGCCTCCTCGGGAAATCATGAACGGCTTTCAAGTCCCGCTCGGGAGAAATGCTATGCGGAAGAACGCCTGTGCTGGGAAGGGCAGAGAAGCAAACGATGCAATTAGGAGCTCTTGTAAAGCCAGATGAGAGATCCTCCGACTGACATTTCAGGATTAAAGAGATGGCAATAAAGAGGCTGCAGGCAAGAGGGGAAAAATGACCAGGTTTGCTATGGTGGAACCCTCAGTGCATGACGCACATTCAATACACAAGAGGAGAAGCACAGACTCCAGCAAGGTATCCCTGTGTGCATCTGTCCAGGTGTTTGCATTAGGACCACTGACCCAATGGGAGGTGCCTGGTTTGACTGGGAGAAGCACACTTAGGGGTGGACAGATTCATGTCCTTGCCTTCCAGGTTGCCTTTGCTTGGGTTGACCTAGGGAAGGCTGGTGACTCCTGTGTCGGAAGCTGTCTATGGTGCTGAATATCATCCATCGAGCACCATGAATACCCCCCATTTTGCTCAAAATAAAAGCTGGCCTGGATAAGGAGCCCCACTGACATGAGAGTCACCAGCCGCTGCTGCTTCAGCCACACCTCTTGGCTATTTGGTCTCCCTATTTATTTAGAGTAAATGTCATGATGTGCGATCAATATGTCATGAATAATTAATGTAATCCTGCTCATCTCAGACTTGCTTTTAAATCCACATGAACATGGGCACTGGGCCATGAGTCTTAGGGGGTTTTCTCTCTGAAAATGCACATTTTGAATTTTATTTTTAGCCAACAACTGCATCAAAATATTTGGGAAATGCAAAAGTCCGTGAATAACTATACCTGCATCAGGACTTCGATCTGGGAAGTGCAGATCAGCTCCACAGAGCTGGTAAAGGCTGGACCTTTCAGGCATCCTTGTATGACTTACCTGCTTTGCCCAGGTGCAATCCTTCATATCTGCCACTAAAGAGTCTCCCACAGCAGAGTAATGCAAAGGGGAATCTCCTTGTTATCTCCAACCACAAATTAGGGATAACAAGTGGATTTCCCTGCAAGTTCTGGCTGGGTAGACCTTACTTGTTCTCCCCCTCAGTCTTAGTGAAAGAGGAGTAAAGTGGAAGCAGGAAGCAGAGCAGAGCAAACACACACACAAAATCCCCATAGGCTGATTTCCATACACTGAAGTCTCTTTCTTTGTGCCTTTAAAGGACCCCGTCTCCAAAGAGCATGTCTATCTGTAGAAAGGGATATATGGTCTGGGGAGATGAAGGCATTTGATTTCAGAAAAAAAAAAGAGTCAGGAAGAAACATGGGGCAGAGCAGCAGGAGGGAAGGCCCTGCAGGGCCACCCCATAAGCTCAGCTCTGCCCGGATGTTCAACGTTCCCCCAGGTGCCTTTGGACAGAAAACTGAACTGTAAATAGAACAACCAGGTACAGCTTGCCAAATGCATCCAGAAATATCTGGGTCACTGTGGGGCACCGTTGCTCTCTTTCCCCTGATGATTTTTTGGCCCATGGCTAATAAATGGGATTTTTCAGATCTGTCTAAAATACTTCTAAAAATAGAGTGACAGAAACCTTTTCCAATCATAACCTTTTCTTAACCCCCGTGGTTCAGGTTCAGCTTTCATTTCTGCATCCCACTTGGTTTCAGTCTCTTCTCCCTCCCTCCCTCCCTCCCCCTCGGTGTGTTATTTAAAAACTCCTTTAGAAAGATACTTGCTTTAAGGCGAAAAACAATGTCTTAAGTGCTGACAGTTTCATCCATGACAATTGGGATTCCTTTTGCCAATGACTGCATTTTCACCTTCAAATCCTGTAGGTCATGGAGAGGTAATGTTTTCATTAAAACATACCTGTTAAGTTGACCTAAAGCCGTAACATAAACAAATCCTTTTAAAATGCAGACACCTGAAATATTGTGTGTGTGTGTTTAAATGCAGGCTTCAATGTCTGAACACAAGAAGCAGGAGCGGGAGAGAACAAGGCATAGTAATACCCTTTGAAGTCAAAATTCCAGCTCCATATTGGGTTTTTGTAGTGTAGAAGTTTTTACTCCAAATCAGTATTATTAATAATTTCATTTCTAGACCACCCTGCAGCTGAAGCCGTGCAGGTGGTTTACAACAATCTGTAAAAACAGAAAATAAAAATGCAATTAAAAGAAAAAGAAAGGAATAAATTACATGTCTCAGGGCAAACACACTCATGCATGGCATTGCATGAAGTGCTGTCTCATCTGGTATCATGTCTCCCCTGTTTTAAACATCACCTGTGAAATATATTGCTCCCTGTTCGATTTGAAGTGCTCCATGCTACCTGAAACCCTTGGCCTCAGACACTGTCTGTCACTGAATGGCTGGTTTTGATATTTATTTATTTATTTGGAGTTTTTATATGCCGTCCCATCACGTAACGCCTCGGGATATGAAGGGAATGTTTTTCTGCAGCGTTGTGTCCCATCGTGTACAGTTCAATATTCCTTGGCATGGTCTTCTAAGCCCAGGCTGGTTACTTTAAGCATTGACAGGAAGGAAAATGCATTGCTGAAAAAGAAGCCCAAAGGGACAAAGATTTACAGAAAATGCACGCAGGCTAATTTCTGTGCTGAGCAGAGTGATCTTCTGGTGCCTAGAAAGCATCTAAAGTCCCAGCTCTGACCCTCCATGACTCGGCCAGTCTGGAAAAAAACGATTCTGGCTGCTTCTCCGAGGTCACACAGGCAACCTCGAAGAAGGCGGCTGGGGCTTTCCAGAAGTAAGGACTGGTGCTACCAAGACATGACACACCCTGGGGGTGCAGGCGCCCTCCAGCTCCACGGTGTGGCACATGGGTGGCCAAGATCTCCTCCCACCCTGCAGAGGAAGCCGGAAATCACCCACATTAGCCTCGGATGATGCTCCGGATTACAGAGAATCTCCATAATTTCCACAGAAATAGAAGAGCTCCTACCACAGTGAACGAGGCTGTGACCAAGTGACCTGCATGTCATGCTTGGCCCATAGTCCAGGGGCTGCTGTCTACCATTATCTATCGGATGGGACAGTTACAGCTCTGTCCTCCAACAACTGCAACAACTGCTGAAACTGCACTCTTGGTGGAGTCACAAACAGAGAAGAATGTCCATCCATAAGTGGTGGGAGATGCCAACTATACAAAGACTCTGCTTCAAGGTATATAAAGTAAGACCACCTTTTTGGGTATAGTGCAGGGAGAGTAGAAATACTCCCGGTGGGGGAGTCTGCACTGCTTTGGTTTGAAAACTAAACTTTTAGACACTGAAATCTTAAACCACTTCTGCATTGCAGAAGCAGATAGAGTTCATACTTCACTTTTTCCTCAAAGAAGCCTAGAGTTTCTTGTTAAAGACTGTGCCAAACATTTCCTCAGGTGCCCCAGTTCCTCTTACAGAATTACAGCTCTCAAGGTTCCTTTGGAAGAAGGAGTTTTAAAGCAATCTAACTAGATAAGAGAAACATCCCCCTCCCCTGACAATTGTCTCATGGCACCTAAAAAACATGCATTCCAGTATTTTGTGAGCACTGAAATTCAGCAGTGAACATGTTGCCCAGACAAGTAGACCAATGCTGTCTTGGTGAGATTGTTGGACCGGGCATCCAGGAGTTCCGGGTTCATGTCCCCCGCTCAGCCATGGAGTGACTTTGGGCCAGTCAAAGTCTCTCAGCCTGACCTACCTCACAGGGTTGTTGTGACACTAAATTGAGAGGAGGAGGGGAATTATGGTAGCTGCCTTGAATTCCTTGAAAGGAAAAATGGTGGGATAGAAATATAATAAATAAATGAAATGCAATGTTCTATCCAAATGAAAAAGAATCTTCCTGTTAGGATATCCCATAGAACCATCACTCGATTCTGTGATTGTGTGAAATTGGTTTGATGGCATAAATTGGCTAAATGAAAATGTTTTGTATCTGTGGGTGGAAAGGCCTCAATGAGAGGCTTTCACAGTAGGAAGTTCCTCAGAGAGGAACCTGTCTGGGAGATCGCAACACCTGGACAAGCTCGTACAAGCCTTCATCTAGTCAGCCCAGAGAGATCTGACTCACTTGTTCTCTCACAGTCCCTGGCCAGAGAAATTCCTTTGGTTGCTAGTGATTTTGCTGATCACTGGCTGATAGGATAGCCCTCTCCAAGTACTTGGAAATCTATCACAAAGGGGAAGGCCAGGGTCTCTTCTTGATCATCCCAGGGTGCAGGACATGGAATAACAGGCTCAAGAGACAGGAATCCAGATTCCGTCTGGACAGCAGGAAGATCAAGCAGTTCAACAATGGAACCCAAGAGCTAGGTTGGTGGGGGACTCTCCCTGGCGAGAGGTATTCGAGAGCCGTTTGGACAGCCATCTGCAGGGATGCTTTAATTTGGAGTTCTCCGCACTTTTTCCCCTGCAGCAGAAGGCATGATACATTCCAACGGAGCAAAGTTCAGGGAACCAAGATTCAAGGTGGATGCCAGGGAGCACTTCCTGATGGTTAGGACCCCAAGGATATGGAATGGGCTTCCAGGGGAGGTGGTTGAAGCCCCATCTGTGAGGGTGTTGAAGGACAGGCTGGACATGTACATGGCAGGCATGTCATCAGTGGAGCTGGAGCCAGGGGTCAGACTAGATTGCCCTGGAAGTCCCTTCTGACTCACTCTGTTTCTATGTTCCTTTAGGCCCTTTACAACTCTACTATTTTATGACTCTAAGGTACATTTTAACTGCTTTTATCTGTTCTGCTTTCCCTCTTTTCAGTCATGATCTTTTTGTTGTTGCTTTGTTTCTTACTGATTTTTAAAAACCTTATCCTTGCATTGTATTTCTTTGTTAGTTGCTTTGAACATTTGGAAAAGTAGAAACTAAAAGTTTCATCTTTTAGAAAACCTACTATCTCTCCATTATCTTCAAAGTATAGAAACTGAAGGAGATGCCTGATTTCTGATATATTTCCTTTCCCCTTTTGTTCTTCCTTTGGCTTACATATCTGTTGAAACTGATTTTATTGCTAACATTTCTAATACTTGCCTCTTTATTTCTGCCCTTCTTCCTTCATTCCTGCCCCCAAATCTAGTTACTCTGAAGCAATAGTAAAACTCAGGAAGAACATTTCAAAAAACTGCCTTCCCCACAAAGAAAAGAGGAAAAATAAAAAATTTGCTTTAAAAATCCTCAGCATCAAACTGCAAGTGTTTGTTCCCATTTCCAGCAATGCTTGCTCAAGGGAGAATTTCCTTTAATGGGCTAAGTCTGAGTTATCATTTTAACAATACTGCATTTTAAAAAAATTGTGGAAAATGGGAACCCATTAATTCTTTCCCACTCTTAAAAAGATGTTAAATATATACTTTTGTCTGATTTCATACACTTGGCATTTAGTTTTGACAGCTTTTTGCATCCTTGTCCAATATTTTTAGCATGGCAATAGCTGATACAGTCACATCATATCCATCTTTTGATTTGATTTAGACTCCAAAATAGCAAACAGAGTAATTTTCTGGCTGGCCAGTAGTCTTTAAGTTGAAACTGAAACAGTGGCTGTTTAATCGCCTTAGCATCCTCTGCTAGCGGAGAGACAAATAATTTCCAAAATCAAAGGACCTTTGTTTCATTGCTGCCTTGCATCGAAGCCCAGATTTTGGGCTAGACATTGGCTGAATTCAGGAATGTTCTTTGGGTTCCTACAGAAAATTCTGACTGAAGTATGAGCCCATGTTCATACATTTCCTTCATCAAGTTTCCCTCTGTATCCAAAAGGGGAGGGCCTTCTGTACTGAAAAACAAACATTTTTAAACACTAGTGCAATCTGGTAGAACTCTGATTTACAGGAGATTTTCAGATTCTCTGAAAAGCAACAATCAAAAGACCTTCTCTTTCCTAAATTATATTGCCGAAATGAAGAAAGATAATCCAGAGTGGATTTGGGCATGAAAAACTGTGCAGTCTGAACTGTTTTGGTTCCCAAAATAAATTCCTAGACTTTGTAATCCTAAACTTTATCTGCACTGCAGAAGTATATAAATTTCATATTCCAAATTTTCCCTAGAGAAGCCTAGAAATTCTTGTTAAGGAACATGCCAGACATTTCCTGTTGATTACCCCTGTTTCTCTACAGAATGGAACTTTTCAAGGTTGCAAATGAGTTTGGGGCTGGATTTGGACTGCTGAAACCCTGGATTTGGATTTGGACAGCTGAAAGTTCAAATCCCTGCTTGGTTCTAAAGCACCAGGAGACTAAGATAGGATTGATCAATCGATTGCATTTATATACCATCCCAATAACCCAGAGGGCTCTCTGGGTGCTTTACAAACTAAGCTAACCTACCAGACAGGAGTAGGGGTCCATTTGGAGCAACTGAACTAGCTGCAGTGCAATGATGGTACTGGATCACACTCTTTCACTTGAAGCAGTATTATATAACGAATATGAATTTACTTCTGTTCTAAGCAATGCCAGTCGCTACAGTGAATAATAGTGCTATGTATCCCAAAATCTGAATTCCAAATCCCCCCTTTTTATAACAACATCTGTAAAAATATTAACATGCCCTTATCTGTAGCACCAACCACCTTGGCAGACACTGATAACACAACACAACAAAAAACCAATATGTAAATGCACAAAGATTTTTTTTCTTCTTTTAATTGACTGACATAGAAATGGGTTAAAATGAGTTTCTTTCCCATGGCAGTGTAACTCCCAGCTGGATTGGTTGCTCCAGTAACAAAAGATACAGGCAAACTGAACCCCTGATTAGAATCTGGGAGAGAGAGATAAAAGGTTTATCTGTCTAAGGAGGACCATTTTGATGGCTAAAGAGATGGCCGGCTGGTGTGTTTTCCTAAACCCGGCTATTTCTTTGCTTTTGTCATTGTGGGTGGGGGGGAAAAGAGACGGAGGGAAAAAATAATCTTGCCTTTTAAGTGAATTTAATGAGCTGTGAATAAATATGCAAATAGCTCTGGCATTTGGCTTCAAACTCTCATTCAACTGGATGTGTGTTTGAGGTTAAATATCACGGCTAATATCCAGCGTGGGTTGCAAACCATCATTATCATCATCATCCTCATCATCAAGCAGTATTGGTGGTTGTATCTGGAGGTACCTAGTTTGATGCATGTTTTTGGACATTGCCTGGAATGAGTAAAAGGACTTATGTATTCGTATGTATCCACCTGATGTGTCTACCTTCTTGGACCTCGAATCATATTTTGGGGTCCTTCTCCAGAAACAGCCTCCAAAGGAGAAAAGGAGGTGGCTACCAGGAGGAGGGCCTTTTCAGTTGTGGCACCCCAGCTGTGGAATGAGCACCTCAAAGAGGTGCCCTTGGTGCCTCTTGTACTTTGCATTATTTCAGTCCCAGATAAAAACCCTTTTATTTTTGCTGCATTTTTAAATCTGCTTAACTGCAGTGGTTCTGCTCTTACCTGGCTGACCGATTCCAGATGTTGTCACTGGGAGAATGTGGCTTTGCACCATGAAGCCATTGGGAGGGAACATCAGGGGCTTCAGGCTGAGGACACTCAGCTCTGCCTCTCATTTTCGTAAAACCCAGGTGAGGCAGTGACAGTCCTAAACCAGCACCTGGCTGGGGTGATGGGCTGGATGAGGGCCAATAAATTGAAACTTAATCCAGACAAGATGGAGTGTTTGTTGGTAGGCAGCTCCCATGTCCAGATGAAGGATATCTGCCCTGTCTCGGCTGGGGTTACACTCCCTCTACAGCACAGGGTCTGGAGCCTGACCTGTCCCTGCAGCACCAGGCTGGCTGGGTGGCCAGGAGTGTCTTCTATCAGCTCTGATTAATTTGTCAACTTTGACAGTATCTAGACAGGCAGGACCTAGCAACAGTAATCCATGCCCTGGTCACCTCAGGGTTGGACTACTCTAATGTGCTGTATAGAAACAGAGTGAGTCAGAAGGGGCCTCTCGGGCCATCTAGTCTGACCCCCAGCCCCAGCGGGCTCCACTCATGACATGCCCACCATGTCTTTGAACACCTTCACTGATGGGGCCTCAGCCACCTCTCGGGGAAGCCCATTCCACACCCTCGGGGTCCTAACTGTCAGGAAGAACTTCGTGGCATCTAAATTGAACCTTGGTTCCTTGAGCTTGGCTCTGTTGGAGTGCGTCCTGCCTTCCTCTGCGGGGGAGAACAGGTCTCTCCCCACCTCCATGTGACACTGCCTCACATACCTGTATGTCGCCAACATATCCCCTCTGAGTCTCCTCCTCTCCGGGCTGAAGAGTCCCAGTTCCATCAGTCTCGCCTCACACGGCATCCCCTGCAAACCGGCCACCATCCTTGTGGCCCTTCGTTGCACTGACTCCAACCTGGCTATATCCTTTCTGTAATGAGGGGCCCAAAACTGAGCACAGTACTCCAATTGTGGGCACACCGGAGTCGTATAGAGTGGCAGTAATACCTCTCTTGATCTGGAAGCCACACTTCTGGCTGTGTTTGACTCCCCTTGAAAACAGTCCAGAAATTACAGGTGGTGCAAAACAGAGCACCGAGACTGCTGACAGGGACTGGTAGTACTGAACATATTATACCAGTCCTCTACAAATCACACTGGCTGCCCATTGAAGAACGGACCAGCTTGAAGGTGCTCATTTTGAAGCATAAGGCCCTGAACGGTTTAGGAATATCTGAAAGAATGTCTCCATCTCTATAACCCTACCAAGACCCTGAAATCATCATCAGAGGTCCTGCTCAGGGAGCCAGATCTAAAGGAAGCTAGGAGGATGGCGACCTGAGGCAGGGCCTTCTCAGCTGTGGCACCCCATCTGTGGAATTGACTTCCCATGGATATACATTCATTTCTGCTATGATGTTATGCTACATTATGTTATTTATGATTGATATTCTGGTTTTCACTGTCTAAATTGTGTGCATTTATGATGTTTTATGTTGTTTGTTTTTATCATGTAAACCATCTAGTGCTCCAAGTAGCTATCAGATGGTAAAGAAAGTGTAAAATGAATAAATAAATAAATAATTTTGATTTGATACATTCCATTTTATTCAATACTGCTGCTGTGCTTTCATGCTGAATAATAGCAATTGCTATTGCTATTATGGTTTTGTTCCTTTAAATTAATTGGGGATGTGTGTCTTTTTGTTTGATTTTAACTTTTGTTAACTCTCCCACACACCTTGACTATTTGGAGGTATAAAAATGAAAAAAAAAAACCCACCAAAAATTAAATATCAGTAAAATGATGTCCCATCAAAGAGCACAGGGCTACTATATATGTAAATGATATGGACAAGGGCCTTTAACCTGGAAAAAAAGATGTCAGCTTGCAAACACTGAAATTACAAATGCTGGGGAATATCTTGACAGCTTTGGGCTCGAAGAAGAATATGGCATTTCATAAATGCTTATTTCAAAAGGAAAAATGCTTTAATCCCCTGAGTCTTTCCTGTCTCCCATTGGCTCAGAAATATCAACTGAGCTCTTCCAAAGTGCATATGTCTTTAAAAAGAAAAACTACCCCGAAGAAGAGACATGCTTCTGAACTCTCCAAATTCTCTGCCTCCAACTAGTTCAGAAAAAATGATGTGAATTCTTTCAATTTAATTTCATGAAACTCAGTCTGAGGTGGACCCGGGAGAGCTTAATGTTTTATCCCAGTGGCTCATCTCCAGAGATGGACCCTATTTTCTTCTAGAGTCCCTGGTCAGCAGAGATACCAAAGAAATTTGCAACAGATTCCAGTGAATTTTGATTTCTGTGAACCTCACCCACAGATTCTTTGAGGCATGAACTTTTGCTGAGTTGCAAGGTTTCCGTGGACTTACGCACCGTTCTCCTCTTTAACTTCACAGAAATCTATGCAAATTTAGTTGCCTGGGAAAAAAAATTAAAAAACGCCAATTTCCTGGCTAGCCCAAAGCATGAAAATGTAAATTTGGAGGGTGGTACATTTGGGGTCATGTACGCATTTTCTGAAGTGCAAATGCATGCAAATCTGATTGAAAACAAGTTGTTGCTGTTGTTGTTTTATTTTATAATAATTCGATTTCTATACTACTCATTAGCAAAGCTCTGTGGCCTTTCACAGCAATTTATAAATCAGGTACAATAATAGAATAAATACAGATACAATAAGAAAATACAAACTACAATAAAATTCAGGCTAGAGTTCTGATATACACAGTTTAAAACAGTTTAGAGAAACTGAAAGAAATTCAGTAAAAAACTAGATCTGTTCAAGCAGCAAATCTGTCCCATTATAAGCTGTTGAAAACATAGAAACAGAGCGAGTCAGAAGGGGTCTCCTGGGCCATCTAGTCTGACCCCCCATCTCCAGCCAGCTTCGCTCATGACATGCCCACCATGTGCATGTCCAGCCTATCCTTGAAGACCCTCACCGACGGGGCCTCAACCACCTGGAAGCAGTGGGAAGACTTCATCTGGTGCTGGAAAGAGGCACTGTTGTTAACCATGCTAGGTAGGTTTCAGAGGGGAGACACACAGAAAATAGATAATCAGGAAATGTGCAAAACATCTTATGCTCCAGGGTGAATCTGGATTTTATTTGCACTATTTGTATTCTGTTTATTTATTGTATGTAAGCCGTCCCGAGGTTCATGCGATGGGATGGCATGCAAAAATTCTAAATAAATAAAATAAATAAATATGTATTTTCATGCAAACCGTTTTCCAAAGGTCAGGAGGAATCATTCTTAAGATGGGAGTGATTCTTAAAGTTCATGCCAAAGTGAATTTAAGGTTCTAAAGACCAGGTTTGGGTACCCACGCTGATTGACACTGGGTGTCCAGCTGGGCAGGGTTGAAGATGAACACCAGGGCAGTGTGGTTCAACCTATACCCACTGGGCTATACTGGCAAATAGGAGGAGAAGCTTCGCGGAGTGATCATTCGCTCGCTCCATAGCATATGCACACGCATTCATGGTGCCTGATGTTTGGAAAGAGTGACGGGGCTTCGGGAGAGCTCATTTTCCAACGCCCAGTGCCAAGAATAAGCACACATGCTTAGCGTCAACGCTGTTAACAAATCGACTGAAACAGGAGCTCAGCAAACGCTGCTGCCCAGGCAGCCGTCAAAGGGGTCCCGTGTGCAAACACATCTTAGACTGACACCGGTATGTAAGAGCTGTTGGCACAGGCCAGGAAAGCTCCTTAGAAAAGACGTTTTCAAATCATTTGAAGAATCGATAGAGAAGGAGCTCAGTAGCATTTCTTTTTTTGCCGTGATCGCTCACGGAATCTCCGAGATACTGGCAATATGCACGGGATGTGAGAATCAGCAAAACTCAAGCTTGTTGCTGTTCTGTGATTTCCACCTCAAAGTTCATTCTGACTCATGTCCGTATCAGATTGTGATCTCCCCCATTTTGAAATGAAAATTGGTGCGTATGTTTGCATGCATCTTTCCAAATGTATAGCCGGATGTCACATTCTTCAGATGTAGGTATTTCCTCCCATTGACTAACCCATGCATACGTGCGTTTTTCATGTGTGTGCACCTTTCAAAGGTTATTGCTCA
This sequence comes from Varanus komodoensis, assembly GCF_004798865.1. Lineage (NCBI taxonomy): Eukaryota > Metazoa > Chordata > Lepidosauria > Squamata > Varanidae > Varanus > Varanus komodoensis. The sequence goes on along the minus strand of NW_025335268.1, from coordinate 70,071,284 downwards.
CATAACAAGGCAAGTTCAGCAATGGATGGGCAGCTTGCATTTAGGTTCAAGGTATGGTTCAGCTGGGCATGAAGTGGCCAGATCCAAAATGCATTTCTCACCTATCCCAAGCCATGCAAGAGCCATGGACTGTTGCCTTCCAAAAGGATTTCCTGAAGACATATGGAGACAGAAGGCTGGACTGGAAAGACCGTTCATGGGACTCTTCTTTTAAGCCTTGATACTAGAGCATCCTTCTCGAACTGATGCCGTCAAGAATGCCGACTCCCGTGATCTCCAAATTGGGATGGGCCATGCCAGCTGGGGTCGGGGTCACAGCCCACTGCATCTGGAGGGCACCAGCTTGAGGAAGGCTGCACAGCTGTTCCTGATTTATGCTATTCAGGATGCGCATTTCTGAATAACCACATGGAAACCCAGCAGGTGGCAAATGGGATTCTTATTGGACAGAAATTATGAACTGTGATTTCCCTTTCCATTTCTCCACTGGGCCCCATGCACATTTTAAAGCAGTTCTATTTTTGATTTAACGATTAAAAGGTGAGCTTTATTCTCGGCATTTTTTCTTGTAAAAAAATAACCATTCGCTTCCCTTAGGTAATTAATGAAACAGCGCACCACTCTCCAACCCAAGACATTTTTGAGTATGAATGCAATCACAAGTAATTTATTTGGCTTAATTAAACAGCAGCAGAAACAAATGGAAGTGACAAATTCTGGGCATGATCCAGCCAAAGTAAAAGTCCTTCCAAAGTAAAGTCCCTCCAAAAAAATAGTTCTCTTGATTAAAGCGAAAACCATTCAGTCCATTCACGGTCCCAGATCCCTCATCTGTGGAGAAGACTGTTACTGGTATACAAAGGGAGAAGAAGGGATACCCATGATACCTGTGTGTACAAGCGAAAGCCCTTGTTTTCAAGGCTGGAGGGGAACTCCATCCTCTGCCGCTAGGCAGTAGCGAGGGACAAATAGTCAATTTCCAATTCATGCCATTTTCCCATTCCCTCAGAGGTCCATCATTCCAATGCTCTTATTAAACTTCCTTTTAAAGCCACCTGAAAACCCATATTGAAATCTGTGTGCTTGCACATAGTTCTCTTTCAAAATGCACATCTAAAAAGGCACTTTCTTTCAAAAATACATTCCTCTGAATTATTATTTTTTTATCTATTCATTTCTATACCATTCAATAGCAAAACTCTCTGGGTGGTTCAGAGCAATCCAGAACTCAGCACAATAATAGGATAAGAATAAAATACAAGTACAATAATGCAAGAGAAACATAATGCAAAACAGCATTAAATTGTGATATACATAATGTATACTTTCTGAAAATACACAGAAATTTTGTGTATCTGTCAAGGCTGATTTCCTCAAGCACACCAACTGGTAGGTAACAGTCTTTAGTAGTGGAATATGTTACTTTTCTTTGTAGTTCATGGATTCTGCCAACCACTTACACAACCACTGGGTGTTGGGAAGGCAATATTATGAACACACAACACAACACCATGGTGTACGCTTTGTGTGAAAAGTTCACCCTCTTCTTCCACTCCTTCTAGGCTGGCCTTTCTTCCAAGTCGATCAGGGCAGAGGCTGTCTTAACTAAATGTCTTTATTATGTTAAAGCTGATCGTCCATGTTGACTTTGTAACACAGAAGAAGAATATTTCAGAAACGGAAGAAACAAGGAACATTATAATAGTGGTTGTTGGGGAGATGCAATGGAATTATATGAAGTTGATTCCATGCTGAATACCTTTACTCCCTTCTAAACCAAGAAGCTGGCTCTACCTTCAAAGTGGATCCTGCTAAGAGAAAATTGCATGGAGTGCCTGATATTTCCCCACTGGTCCACCTTAACCTGGTTGCTTCTGGGTGGACCAATGATGTTGTGTGCACCACTCTGAAATCAGTTTGCTAACTCAACTTTCCTTAAGTTATGTTCTGTTAGTCGTGAACTCGTGTCCAACCCATCACAACCCGATGGATGACATTCCTCAGGGCTCTCCTGTCCTCCACCATCCCTCAGAGTCCACCCAAGCCCACACCCATTGCCCTGTGACTCCATCCAGCCACCTCATCCTCTGCCATTCCCTTCTTCTTTTGCCGTCAATCATGCCCAGCATCCAGGTCTCTTCCAGTGAGTCCTTCCTTCTCATTAGGTGGCCAAAGTATTTGAGTTTCATCTTTCCTACAGAATTAGAAACTATATGTTCTTCAGGAACTGTCTAGTGTATTTCTGGGTCCAGAGGTCTTGGTAAAACCATGGACTCTGTTCCCCTTTCTTTCTCTGAATCAGAATCTGAAAGGATTTTGAAGGTGCTGCCATAGGTGTAAAGGGTCCAATTCCCATGCAGATCCTCTGGACCAACTGTATCTTGATGCTGTCAGATGTTTTAGACTTCAGCCCCATCAGCCCCAGCTGATACAGCTAATGGTCAGTGATCATGGGAATTATTTTCCAAAACATCTGTAGGGCACCAGGCTGGGGAGACCACATATAACTGAACACGTAGGTAGAATCTTCCATCATCCCCATATCATCTGTTCTCCTAATCCGGTGAAAATAGTTGCCAGTACCTGTTTGGAAAGAAACTACTTCCCAACTACTTAACCTTTGGTTTCCTTTGGTTGTCTGCCAACAGTGTTACACAGTTTCTATTTACTTATCTGATTATAAAAATAAGATTATTCATTTGTAGAGTCCCATTTTCAGCTATGAGCTAGACTGCTAATAGACAACAGTTAAAGCCCAAAGCCAAATCCCGCTGTTGTCTAACTGCTTTGACAATCCAGAGCAAATCCTTGGATCTTGAAAATGTTACACCAGGTGCAAATGGATTGCAATGGGAACAGAGTCTGGCTAAACATTTTGACAAAGACAGGCCTTCTGTTTAAGATGAGGAACACCTATGCAAATGACATCATATAATTAGAACACGTTGATGGATTTAAGCTGAAGCTGAAGCTCCTTTCCCCCGCTTTCTTGCTGTACAAATTGGCCCAATTCTTTTCATTGTCTTTTTTAACTGCATCCAGACAAACAACCAGTGAGTTATGGTTTATTTCTTCAATCTAGTTAGCTCTGGTTAGCAAGAGGCGACAGTTTGGTTGCTCACAGTCCTACTTAGAGATTCTCTCTCTCAACTTTTTGGCTGGATCAGACCAAAGTCTCATCTAGCATCTAACCACATTCTCCCAGATTCTTCTGGGGTGTTCAAGGGCCAAGCACAATGGAACTGCTCTCTGTCATGAGAATTGGATATTGCTATAGGATGCATTTATACCCACTGATTCTCTTGTATGCCATCAATTCTGTTGTGCAAACTGCCCTTCCTTGTTGTGGTCAGTGTCAGCATCCGCATCCTCATCCGTATCTGTATCCACATCCGCATCCACATTATCAGCTTCAGCATCATCTAACTTCTATATCACCCAACAGTCTCTGGGCAGTTTGCAACAATCCGTTAAAACACAATCTAAAATGCCCACCACAGAATAAAAACATTGAGGAAAAATGCCATGCAAAAAATGGAAAACACATTTAAAACAGATATAAAATTCCAATAAATTAAGCAAGATAAAAGTTGAATGAACCTGATTAAATAACAAAGTCCCAAATATTTCAGTGCCCTGTGGTAAAGGTTGTAAGTTTGGCACCAGGTGGGCATTGATGGGGAGCTCATTCCATAACAGGGGGGCCACCACTGAAAAGGTTCTTCTCCCTGTTGCCACCATTTGGGCTTCCCTTGGAGGTGGCAGTTGGAGGCGAACCCCAGAGGCTGACCATACTGTCCAGGCAGATGGTGGCTGGGAGTGGCCTTCCATCAGGAATTCTGGTCCCAACAGAGACCAGACTAAGCACTCATTCTGGAAGGAGCCAGGTTTGTGGAGCTTCCTCCAAGGAACTGCCTTCTCCTAGACCCTTGGAATCTTCCTTAAGGAAGCTCTAAATCTCCTTCATGGAAGTGGTGGCTCCCACATTGTGAACATGTGGCGATGTGGTGCTCACCTGCCCAGAAATACGAGCTCTGATAAAGCATTGGTGCTCATTTTAAGAACATAAGAACACCATGATGGGCAGGCCAATGGTCCATCCAGCCCTCACTCCTTTCAGCCAGTGGCAAACTAGCTCCTCACAGGCTCCCTCATCCTGGATGGGTACAAATCCTCCCCTTGCCCAAGCTCTTCCATGGCTTGTGTTAGGAAGGCATATGGCCTCTGATAGTGGAAGCAGCAAATAGCCCACAAGTCTTGTGGACATGGATACCTCCTTCGCCATTCATTTATCCCATCCCCTTTTAAAGCCTTCCAGATGACTTCCTGTGGCAGTGAATTCCACAGTGTAACAATACACTGTGTGAAGAGGGACTTCCTTCTATCTGTCCTGAATCTCCAGGTTTCAGGAAAGGGAGATAAAATGTCTCCTTTCCCACTTTCTCCACCCCATGCATCATTCTAAGCACCTCTCTTATGTCTCCCCTTCTTGTTTTTCTAAGTGGAAGAGTCCTAGTTGTTGGAACTGGTCCTCCAAAGGGAGCTTCGCCAACTTCTTCCTCATTCTAGTTGCCCTTTTCTGCACTGCTCTAATTAGAGCCTGGAAAAGCATCATCTTTCCCGCTTTTATTTTGAAATGCTCACCAAAACTAACATTATGAATTACATATTTTTGGGTTTACATTTGGTGGCACTGGCTGTATTTTGCTTCCCTCCAAAGCCAAGTTCAAGTTCTTTTACAGATAAGGAAAAAAATACGGTTTTGGTTCTGATTCAGTGCGATTCTTCTGCTGTTCATATCTTCTCGCTGTTTGTGTCAGATCCCTTTACCGTTCCCTGTATGGCCATCTCCTCCTCCTCATTTCCCCCCACCAACTCGCTTGCAGTGTCTCTGTCTAATCCCCTGTAAAGAGTTTAGGTTTCCAAAACAGCCATCAATGCATCTGTCAAATGCACCCAAGTAGGTGACATTTAGCTGATTCAGCACTTCAGCCGGTTTGACTGCTGTAGCTTCTCCAACAGATAATCACCTCTCCACAAACATCAAATGGCTTGCAGCTGAAATAGGACTTTGGCAGCCCCAAAGGCAGGACGTCTTGCCCTTTAGTCAGTCTGGAATGCACTATGCAAAAGTGGGGGTCTGGGTGGTGGGCGAGAGATCTGATTTCGCTGCTCATTTCTCCCTGCGACAGATGTTTCAATTGCTCAGCACTTTGATGCAAAGGGACAGGGCCTGACTCAAATCTATGCATGGGCATCAGCTGATGCTGCCCTCAGGTAGCGGCAGTCACAGCCTCTGGAACACCCTGAGATGCTGATTTGACGCGGCAGGTCCGTGGAGGCAAGGGGAAAGTGGGGGTGCGGGGGCCCCTCCCCTTCCTTTTCCCAGCCCCAAATGCCTGAGAGGCACTCAAGTCTGTGGGAAATGCAGATCCCTTAATGGGTACTGGAGCAGGTGAAGGGCTCACACACAAGGAAGCATGTTCCTGCTCATGATCCCCCAGTTGGTGAAGGATTCAGGCAAAGGAACTTTTCCAGTTTGGGATGACCTATGAATCCCATGCATATTTATTCAAAGGCCAGCTGAAGGGGACTGGCTCCCGGGTGATTGCAGATGGTCACAGCCCAAGTGGCAGCTCCTCCAGATTGCTGAAATCGCAATGCTGAGCACAAACAAACAAATAAAAAACTACTCACTTGGGGGAGAAATTCATTGTTTGCATATCACTCTGAAGGCACCTTTCTGTGCTTTTGAACCACTGCACACTGAGATTCAGTTCTCTTTCTAAATGTGCTCATCTCTGAAGCCTGCAAACATGTTTCTCTGAGGAATGGGTATAAAAATCCATACTGTAGGATACTAATGCAGAATATTATATGCAGTATATTTATACTGTTAAATTATATTGTTTTATAGGATGTTATTTATTTATGATTGTGAGCTGCCCCGAGGCTTCGGCGAATGGGGAGGCATAGAAGTTCCCTAAATAATATATATATATATATATATATATATATATATATATATTGGGGGAAATGCTTGCAACAATGACCATGTTAGGCAAACAGTCATGCATTTGGAGAAAAGGGAACAAAACGCTTATGAACTTTAATAAAAGAATCCCCAGTTGGGATAAACCAGACATAAGATTGGAGAAATTCTCAAATTTGAGATGACCCACACTATAGATGAGAGAAACTGATACACACACACACACACACACACACACACACAGAGACTTGGAAACTTGCCCACAGTATTTAATAGTATATTGTTCCAGTTATTATTAGTATTGTATTGCAGATTTTAACCGGTTTAGAATTGGCAGTTGAATCAATGAAAGCATCCACTGATTAATCAATACAGGCCAATTTTAATCAAGCAGGGCAAGCTTTAATTGATGGAGCTGTAAATTAAAGGAGAGCTTGCTTGAAGCTTTGGTTTGCTTCTGGTGTGTTGTTTTAACAGGGAATGGATGAGACAACTTTTTTTTTAATGTCATTATCTGAAATGGTAAGTCACAGACGTTATCTGAAATGGCAAGTCATCTCATAATCCCTTCCATCTTTCAGAAAGGTTGTTATTGAGGTTTTGATAGGCAGATAACTTTGCATTTAATGGGCTAGTCAGTCAATGGATTGGTTAAAATGCAGATGATAATTGACTGGGAAGTTTTAATGGGGTGACGACGACAACACACACAGACGCACCAGGAACAATCCCCACCCCCAACACTAAGAACTAGGAATCAGTGTTCACTCCAGGTTTTCGGAGGGGATCCTTGGGAAAGGTGCTTTTGAAGGAGGAGGTCCCCAAGTACTTCCACCTGCTGTTCAGTCCGCAAGAGAGTTCAGTTCCTTATTCCACTGGTTACTCTTGATTTTCTTGGACTCAGCAGGTGGTTGACAACATCAATCTGCCACACTGTTGTACTTTGGCCAATGGATAAAGACAAGGCTTCTGCTTAGAGCCTAAGTCTATTGGACTGTGATGTGCTGACAGGAATTTCATAAGTGATGCATGCACTGTGTAAAGATAACGGTGCGTGGCCCAGGGGTGAAGGGAGCTCTCACTCTCGCGCTGGAAAGTAAGCCCAGGTCTCTTCTGGAAGGGCTCTTTCCCAGCCCTTCCCGGGGATGCAGCAAGTGAAGCTGCGACCTTCCACAGGCCAAGCAGGAGTTCAGCCACAGAGGTGCCAGAGGGCATCTTGCCAGAGCCACTCCAGCCCTGGCATTGCTGCTGCATCAGCAGCTATTTCTGTGCTCTGTAAGCCAGCTTTGTGGAAAAAGCTTCATTGCAGCTTCGGAGGCAGAGATGTCCGAAGTTAGTGCATGAGAAGCTTCATGGCCTTTGAGCTCATGCATACTGGGAAAAAGGTTTTCAAGATGCTGACATGAAGAAGGGGAGGGGAGGGGAGGGGAGAGAGTATCAGCATCCTTTCAAAACTCTAGAGGTTTGCCAGTACCTGTATCGGAACCAGCTGCATCACTCCAAGCATTTCCTATTACAATAATGCAGGCACTGGTGGTATTCCTGTTACATCGACTGAGGGTTTAAATTACACCTAGGAACACATTGTTCCTGGGTAGCACAGTAACCAGAGCAGGCCCACAGTGCTGGTAACTGAGCAGGTGAATCCAGCCCGCTACTTCATAAGCTTCTTCTGGGAGGGTGTCTCTCTCAGACAACAAATGCAGGAACGTGTAGTCTGAGGCTGCCTGGAAATCTGGCAGGGATGCAGATGAACCCAGATCTATCTCTCCTATGCTCTCTCTTCCATCACAGCCCACTTTTCTGAGTCCTGGATGAATTATGGATATTCCCCTTTCCCCAAACGAACTGTGTAGCCATTGATGGCACGTTGGGCACCTGGGACCTATGCATCATAAGTGGGCAAAGTGTGAAAGATCTGATTGTTCCATTCTACAACATCCGTTAGAAATTACTTTTACTGACCGGATGGCATCCAAAGTGCCCTTCCAGTGATGCTGGGTTGCATAGCTTCTCTGCACTCCCTGTGAATGGGTCAGCTCTAAAGGTAGTCTAATTTCGGTCCCATTCAGCCCAATGGGACTTCAGCAGGACTATAATAAGATGCCATTCACTGTGTCCACAAATGCATATTCACTGCTCAGCTCCTATTAATCTCAGTATCTACACACAGAGATTCCTGCATTGGAAATAAGTGCAATTTGAACACAGACATTGTCTTGGAAAAACAGGGGCGGCAGGACCAGCTTAGTTCCTGGCATGAATTCTTGGGGGTCAAATCATTTCCTCCTTCCCCATTCCAGGCTTGTTCTCTCCCTCACTGCATCTTGTCCTTCCTTCTGTTGAAATGGGAGGTCAGGTCAAACAGATTGTTGCTGTAATAGCTAATTACGCTCCTCTTATTTGTCCTAGGATATGGACTGAGGCATAAATCAGGATGCTGATACTTTGGTTTGTGCCGCTTCTGGTTATTAGTTGTGTGTCAGTGAGCAAAGTTGGGATCAAAGCCCCCAACGAGACAGCTAAGGGTCACGAAGCACGGCCACAGTCTAATTGCTGGCCCTTGCTTGTGCTAAGAGGAAGTTGGGAATGAAAGGCCATTAGCCAGAAGCTCCGCCCGAGCGTTGGAGCAAGGCCGAGAGGAAATGTGCTTATTAAGCAACAGGTAGGTTCATAGCTCTGGGGGAAACATTTGGATTCTCCCTCTTTGCACCGAAGTGCTGCTGGAGCTCAGAGAATAATCCGAAGTTGAGCAAAGGGCATCGCATCCAATGTCCACTTTGACCAAGGTTTTGTCCCCAGGATGGCCAGCCAAAGATGGCGGGAAACTCACAAGTGAGTCAGGGCGTAGTAGCTGTGTGAAAGGTGGAGTGGTGTGGTGGTGTTACCATTGGATGGGGGGCCAGGGGGATCTGGGTTCCAGTCCCCACTCAGCCTTAAAACTCACTGGGGGGCTGCTTTGGGCTAGTCACAGCCTCTCAGCCCAACCAATCTCACAGTGTTACTGTTGTGAGGACAAAATGGAGCTAAGAAAGCTGCCTTGGGGTTCCCCACAAGGTGGGAAAAGTGGTATATAAATGTAATTTGAGGACGATGATGATACGCCTTGCTGTTTTGTCTCAGCTTTTGGCTATTGAAGCGACAGTGCCTGCGATTTATGGGGACTCCAGCTAGGCAGTCCTGACAAGCGTACAGGGGAATATGCAGGCCAGAGAGAAAACATAAATGCCTGACAAGCAAACAGGGAGAAAGTGGGGTGGCCAACTCTAGCAAGGCAGTGCTCTCTCTGGTGCAGAAGAGGAGAGGGCAAGATCCCAGAGGTCCATTGTGTCGTTTCTGACTTTCTTCGGTGCTCCAGGTGACCAGAGGGGGAGGTCTTTGGGACCTCGGAGAACCCAGCTGATCCATCTCTGGTACTGCCTCTGTGGCAGGCAACTTATTCCCTTGTTCGCCGAATCCAGAGCACAGCCTTTTTCTCCCACCATTTGTTGGGCTAGATTGCTTGCCATTTCGGGGTGTGTGCTCACGCCCTCATGTCCAAAGTCGCCATCATCAAGCTGGCGTTATCCAGATATTTGGGCCTACAGTTCCTATCAGTCCCAACCAGAATGGCCAATTGACAGGGATGATGGGAGTGCCAGGGCAAAACATCCAGAAGGTGCCTTGAGGATGGCTGTTAAAGTGGCCACCTAGAAGTTTGTTGGGCCTGAAGAAAATAATAAACAGCAGCAGGGTTCCTGCAGGCCATAAGCTCCGTATGTTTAACACCAACAATAGTATTCCTGGTTGACATTAAATATCAGATCCCTTCCATTTAGTGATGGTTGAGAATTAGACATTATAGCTTCAAGGATCATCTTTGCAAAGGTTTGGCAAACAGGACAGATCATAAACCATCTCCTGTAAAGCGGGAAAATAAAATTTGACTTATTGTAATGATGAATAAAGTAAGTTATACATTGTTATGGAAAGAAAAATGAGATCTAGTACTGCTACGTGAGGTCAGGTTGTCTCCAACTTTTGATGACCCTATGAAGGAGGGCCCCCAAAATGTCCCATCCATGACAGCCATGCTCAGCTCCGTGGCTTCCTTGATGGAGTCCATCTCATGCTTGGTCTTCCTTTTCTTCTTCTGCCTTTGACTTTCCCCAGCATGATTGTCTTCTCCAGGGATTTCTTACCTTCTCATGACATGCCTGAAGTACGACACCCTCTGTTTTGTCATTTGAGCTTCTAGGGAAAGCTCTGGCTTGATTTGATCTAGGACCTCTTTGCTCATCTTTCTACCAGTGCAGGGTATTCACCAAGCTCTCCTCCGGCACCATGGTCCAAGTGCATCCATTTTCTTCCTGCCAGCTTTCTTCACTGTCCATCTTTCTCACCCATCCATGATGATCAGGAATATAGTTGCATGGATGATTCTGGTTTTGGTTGGATGTAGCACAACAAACATCCAGTTCTGGTTCTATCACTTCCTGGCAAATAGATGAGGAAGAAATGGAGGCAGTGACAGATTTTATCGTCCTGGGCTCCAAGATCACCGCAGATGGGGACTGCAGCCAAGAAATTAAAATACGCTTGCTCCTTGGGAGGAAAGCTATGGCAAATCTAGACAGCATACTAAAAAGCAGAGAATCACCCTGCCGACAAAAGTGCGTATTGTCAAGGCTATGGTTTTCCCAGTTGCAATGAATGGCTGTGAAAGCTGGACCATGAGGAAGGCTGAGCGCAAAAGGATTGAGGCCTTTGAATTGTGGTGCTGAGGAGACTCCTGCGAGTCCCTTGGACTGCAAGGCGATCAAACCGGTCAGTCCTAGAGGAGATCAACCCTGACGGCTCTTTAGAAGGCCAGATCCTGAAGACGAAACTCAAATACTTTGGCCACCTAATGAGAAAGGAGGACTCCCTGGAGAAGAGCCTGATGCTGGGAACAATTGAAGGCAAAAGAAGGAGGGGACGGCAGAGGATGAGGTGGCTGGATGGAGTCACTGAAGCAGTTGGTGTGAGTTTAGGCGGACTCCGGGGGATGGTGGAGGACAGGAAGGCCTGGAGGAATGTTTTCCATGGGGTCGTGATGGGTCGGACACGACTTCGCAACTAGCAACAACAACAACAGTACAACAAAGGGAGAATTACTCATTACTAAGAAAAGAAATACAGCTAGAATAAAATCAGCTGTTGCTGAGACACCTCCAGCTTGTGCTTACCCCATGAGTAAATGTCCTCCAGAGTATTCTGTTCTTGATAGCCCTGCTCAGCTCTTCTAGACTCAAGGCAGCGGCTTCCTTGGTGGAGTTGATCCATCTCCTCTTTCCTCAGCTGTCGCCCAAGCCTCAATACTGTTGATCCGCTAATAGGCTGAGGCCAGGTAATCTAGAAACCTCGCACATATGTGTGCTAAGCTTCGGCTTTGCAATCAGTAGGAATGACTGCACTGCAAGCAAAATCTCGAGACACACACACACACACACACACACACACACACCCTGGGCAGGGGGGTGGAGATGAGATTTTTGCCTCCTTCCTCTCTGCAGCAGAAGCCTCCCCCCTGCCTTCTCCAAGTTCCGCTGTGCTCACACCTGGCCAGAGGTAGCCAAGCACACAACTTGTAATCTTCCTCATGCATTAGGTGGATTTCAAAGTCTTCGCAGCAGAGCAAAGGATTGTGGCAGCACTTCAAGGAACAAGGTGTGCAATTAACTGTTGCCTCCAGATGGGAGGAATGCCCCGGCTTTGTTGCTGAAGGCTTTCCTTTCGCTCTGGTGAAAGCCTAATCAAAACAGAGACCACGGCGAGTTGACACAGCCTGTAAGCCTGGCTGAAGAGGGAAAGGAGAGGGAGGTGGAAGGGAAGGAATTATAACATCCAGGCATCTGAATGGGATTCAGAACACTGAACAGGACTGGGAAGGGAGTTTGCTGAATGAGAATTGCATTTTAAACATAGAAACAGAGTGAGTCAGAAGGGCTCTCCCGGGCCATCTAGTCTGACCCCCGGCTCCACTTCTTCCTTCCTTCTTCCTTCTTTTACTTCTTCCTTCCTTCCATTCAGCTATGGAATGCACTGCCTCCAGAAGCAGCAATTGTCCCCAGCCTGCCTGGCTTTAAAGAGGGTGCATGGAGCATAGAGCTTTCAGTGGCCAGGAGACCTGGGGGCTCAATGTTACCTCCATGATCAGAGGCTGTCTGCCTAAATGGGCAGGAGGATGCTGTTGTGCTCATCTGGTTGGATACTGTGTGAACGGGACGCAGGTCAAGAGGAGCCCCCCGGGGTGGCCCAGCAGGGCTTCCTTATGTTCATCTATTGGCCACCTTCCTGCCACTGTTGTCTAACACTTTTGTAACTGCCACTTATTGCGGTATATGGATTTGTTTGGCACGACAGCAGTGACAGAACACATATTGGTAGCATCCAATCACGTATTGGTAGCACCAGATGGCTGTAGCACATTCATTTAGAACAGCCTTCCCCAACCTGGGGACCTTCAGAGGCATTTGGACTGCAGCTCCCAGAATTCCCATCCAGCAGAGCCATTGACTGGGGACTGTGGGTGTTGCTGTTCAAACGTGTCTGGAAAGCACAAGTTTGGGGAAGGCTGATTTAGAAACTGCCTTGGGAAAAAAAAAAAAACGTATTCTGATCCTACAGCTTCCAAATGCAGAAATGTGGACAGAAAGACCTTCTTGGCTGTGTTAGGGGATTCTGCATAGCAGTACACCCTTGGATTACCAGGAGGAAGAGGAGCAGCAGCAACAGCAGGAGGGGAGATACCCATTCTTTCTTGAGCAAGAATTATACAGATAAAGGTTGATGACTCGGTTCTCTGTAGCCTGATTGTAAATACCTCTGGAGGAGAGGAGAAGAAGAAGAAGGAAGAGACAGAGATGAAGGACAAAGAGAAGGAGAAGGAGAAGAAGGAAGAGACAGAGATGAAGGAGAAGGAGAAGGAGAAGAAGGCAGAGACAGAGGTGAAGGAGGAGGAGGAGAAAGAAGAGACAGAGATGAAGGAGAAAGAGATATTCTTCATCCTTCAGAAAGCTGTACTCAGATTGGAGGAGTCAAGGAGAGGAAATGATGTATTCCATCTAAGGCCATGTCCTCAGTGCTGCATGACAGGATGGGAAAAAGGGAAAGTATGGAACCCATGGTCCCTTGGCATCCTTTCAGATTTGACATCTGGCTAGTATTAAAGAAAACATTTATTTTCACAAAAGCCTCTAGATTGTTCTTAGTGATCCACCTGAAATGGTGTTGGCAAATCCAGTTGGGTGGCAGGTCATCTGCTTCTGGGAGAACAGGAGAGAAAAGAGCCCAAGAAGCAGGTAACTGCCACACATACCCCAAATGTCCCATTGATTTCACTGTCAGTGGCTGATTGCATCATAAGGATCTCAAAACTAGGAATGCTGGGAGTTGAAGTCCCAAAAATCTGGAGGGCATCATGGTGATGAAGCCTACCCTGAAAGGTGAAGTTCCTTTGTTTTATATTGGAAAGATAGTCTTCAAGATCAAGTGAATCAAAAGGCAGCCTTTGGAGATAAACAACCTGTTTTCCCAGGTTCTGAATCCTATATTTCTATAATATGTGCTGTGACAGATTTCATATGAAAAAAGATAATAAGAAACTAAAAATACATTTTATTGTCTGAAAAGGAGAATAACATGCAAAATTTTTAAATTAGATAGTATTTGCGTATACAATGCTGCTTTCTAACTTTGTCCAAAATGTTGATGGAATAATCGAAACAAAAATATTTGTTCCAGCCTGAGTTACGCGTGCTCTGGTGTTAATTAGCAGAGCAGGTTCATCATCAGTGCCTCTGATTAGCACTAGTGAGTTATAACTGCTAGTAATTTTGCTGTGTATCAGCTGCAACTTTATCTCTCATCACTAATTTTTCCTTGCAAGGTCAGGATAACTTTTTAATTTTGCTTTATTAGCAAAAGCAAAATGTATTAGCAAAAGGCAAAATTTATTAACAGAAAGGATTTATTAGGCAGCAAAGGGACTTTCCTGCATCCCATCTGCCCATTCAGAAATCCCACTTGTGCCAAGGTCTTTGCTGTCAGGGTAGATTTCTGAAGGGCTATATTTTTTCTTCAAGGGCTTCCCAAGTCTGAAATCTGGTCCTCAAATCTCAAACTCGATAAATTTCCTCAGTTGGAAGTAACCTTGCCTAGACGTCAGATAAAAACCCAAGATGTTGCTTCTGTTGATAAAGTCCCTACATTAAAGGCTTCAACCTTCAGCAGTTTTCAATTCCAAGCGAAACACCCAAACATTTTATTTTCCCCTGTACTTTCCATTTATTTTCTGAGTGCAATGCAGTGATTTCTTCTGCGGTATATTTGCTCAGTTCCGTGTCATGGCAGTGGAAAATGCCTGGTTCATCCCAACACTAGTTGATTAACTTTAATGAAATCTGAGGTTGTAAACCAATTTAAAAAAAAAAAACCAAACCCATCACACTATAACAGCCAGCAAGATTTTCTAGGGACCAGCTTGGAAAAAGCAAGTATGAAGTCCTGAACACACCAAGGAGAGGAAGTTGGTGTCCACAGCATTTCTTTTTTTAAAGAAAGGATGGGATATATCTAGTTCCTTAAGGCTTTCTGTACAGGTTCATTTTCATGCCCTGTTAGCATCCTGAAATGGAGCCTGAGCCCACGAGGATGTGATGCTGGAACTTTTTGATTAGCGGCAGTAATGATACAAAAATGCAAATTTCATATGAAACAAGTTTCTCTCCCAACTGCGATCTACCCAGATGCTACCTCTGGGGACTTCCATCGAGTGCCGGAGCTGAAGGAGGTACAGCGGATGGCTACCAGGGCGTGACTTTCTCAGGGTTGGCCCCTGTTTACGGACCAGCCTCCCCACCGTGGCCCAGCTGGCACCAAATCTGCCCTCTTTTTGGTGCCAGGTGAAGACAGTCCTCTTCTCTGAGGCCCTTAAGGACTTACTTGGCCACTTGGAGGCTTGAGGGGGTTCACAAGGTGTTTTGTGAAGACCCCCTCCCCTCCCCTCCCCTCCCCTCCCCTCCTGCTCTTGCTATGGCTTGTTATATGTCTGTTATATATGGCTTGTTATATATCTGTTTTAGCTGTTTAAAACTTTTAACTATTTTACTGACTTTATGATACTTTTATTTCAATGTACTATCTCTTTTTATGGTCTGTGTAAACTGCCCAGACAGTTCCAGCAGTGGGGCAGTATGGAAATGCAATCAATCCATCCATCAAGGTAAAACCCACCCCTTCCCCTTCCCCTCTAGGCGTAGCCGCGATGGGCGCAGCAGCCTTGTGACTGAGGCTGTGGGAAGGCTTTCCCAGGGCCACCCTCTTGTTTCTGGATGGCATGCAAGGTATTTTGGGTGGCCTGGTCTTGGAGGAACATGCGAGACCTGCAAGCTTTCCCAAGGACCATTTCTGGTAGAGATGAAGGTGGTGGCAACTGGTTTGCCCATATTGACCAGCAGGGCTGCCTGGAATGCACGGCTTCTCCAAGGAGTCACGGCTTCGGGATCCGCCAGGGTGGGCACCTGAACTTGAGCGGGATATCATTGTATCCCACTGCGGGAAGCACAAAAGCAGCCGTAAACCCAGTCAGGGCTTTCTCGCACCTTCCCCAGAGCAACCAACATGGATCTGCTGTGATGCTCCACCAGTCCAGCCAAGGTTCTTGCCCGGTCCAGCCTGGAGGTGCCAGGGACCACACAGGGACCTCTCCCACGCAAGCCGCTGTGCCACTCCTGGACTTGGCCATGAATTGGACGGCTGCTCCTCCGGTGGAGCTGCAGGCCACTGGCACCGCTTCTCCAAAGCAGCCCTTTTGGCCGCTCCAGGTTAGGGGCGGGAGCTTCCGCTGCTGCCACATTGCAGCCCACGGAACACCAACCTCCGCATGCCGTCAAGCCTTTTCGCGAGTCAGTAGTGGTTGGCCCAGAAGGAAGGACGTATTTGCACATGCTCCGGCTCTCCACCTTTACCAGGGACAGTCCCCGTCCTTGTACAGTAAATCTTTGTCCTTATTTTAACCCTCCGGGATCTGTTGATCTCATCTCTTCTTCCTTCCCCTCCCCTCCCCTCCCCTCAATTAATTTTATTTTCGTAACATAAACAGAGTACAGAAAAAAGGAAAGCATATATAAAATAAAGTAAAATAGAATCGAGTTGCCAAGGTAGTTTAAACGAGCACTAAGTTTCCCCCTCTTCTTTTCTTACAGGCAAGGCACACATTCTTCTTCCAGAGCATACACATTTATTTATTTTTATGTATTGATTAACAATATTTATATCCTGTCCTTTACAAAATGTCCCAGGATGGCATGTGTCCTGGAGGACAATTGCAAGGTGCGGTTTGTCATTAAGCTGGTAGCTCATTTTGAACTGCTAGCAGCATATTAGAGATGTTTTGGGATATTTCTCGGCTAGCTGGGCTGTGCGAAAACATGTCTGGGCTTCCCATAGCAATGTAGGCCATACTGGAAGCATCCTCTGGCTTCATGAGCCTCCTGGGCTGTAGGCTGTACTCCGTATTCCAATCCGTCTGCAACGTTCAGGCAAACGTTGAATGTCCTTTCAAATGGATTAGATTCGCCAACTTTCGGCGTTGCTTCGAGGTGGGCGAGGATGCCCTCTGAACTCCAGCAGGTCAACGGCCGCCATGTTGCTTTTGCCCAGAATGGTGTCCCATTCCATGGGGTGTTGTGGGGTGGGTGGCAGAGGAAGAAGTAGCAGCTCAATGCTTTGCAGGGTTACTCAGGAGTAAGAGCCAGTGAATTCCATGGGAGTTACTACCAAGAAAACCTTCTGATGAACCTGCAGAATGAAGCAGTGAGATAAACCTGGGGAGGGGCAGGGTTCATGAAGCATTTTCCCCCACAATTCTGTTCTTATTTGTCGCTTTTAGAATCACAGGACAGTTGAGTTCAAAGCGGCCGTTGGATCCGACCCCCTGGTCAGGGCAGGACTCCAGCTAAACTGTCCCTCTCTGATGGCTGTCAGCTGCCTCTTGAAGGCCTCCAGTGTGGGAGAGCCACCACCTCCCTTGGCCCTGGGTTCCATGCTGCTCTCACAGTCAAGAAGTTCTTCCTGATATCTAACCAAAACCCGACTTCCTGTAATTTGATTCAGTTTTCATTCTCTAGGATGACCGTGAAGAGATCCTGGCCTTCCTCTTTGCCACAGCATTCCAAGCACTTGAAGAGTGCAATCATACATCCCGCCTTTCTTCAGTGGCAACTTACAGCATCCTCATTCTCTCCATATTACGGCCCACATTCCCTCCAGGGAACTGAAGGTAGCATACACAGCCCCCCTCGTCTCCATTCTATTCCTTAAAACATCCTGGGAGAAGGTTAGGTTGAAAATCAGAAACTGGCCCAAAGCAATCCAGCAAACTTCATGGCCAAGCGGGGACCCAGAGCGCCTTTGTTCCACTCTAACCACTACACCCTACTATCACTATGCCACAACAGGGTCAATTTTACGCCCTTTCTGGCTGACTCACTGGTCCTTTAGGATTCTAGGAAGCAGTGACATTTTGACCTTGTTATATATCTTCCCCTTTCATTTCCCACAGCTGCAGTTCCATTTTGACCAGGGAAACTTCCAAAACAAAACAAAAAGAATGTGTCGAAGGCCATTCTAAATGCCATTATAATGGAGTCACGGCTTCATGGGATGAAATCCAAACTTGGATAGTTGCATCTGTAGGGGGGAGTGGAGACCCAACCCTTCTGCTCCTGCCTCCCCAGCTTACATTAGGTCAGAACCTGGCTGGCACCATCCACATTCTTCTTTTCTCTTACTTGAACTCTGAAAGGGAGCAGAAAAGCTGGTACTAAGAGGGAACTGCAGTGCACCTTCCAATTTCAGTCTAAAATTTCACTTAATGCAATGGTGGCGCCAGCCCTCTACATATGATGGGTACCGTTAAGCATATGTTTATGTAATGTGACGGGATGCCTTGGTGATCCTTTCCCATTCTTTGCTAAAAGCTTTAGTCACTCCAGGTTCACTCATCCAAAACCCTTTATGATCTCAAATGTCTCCGCGACTTTGTCTGTAACTCGCCCGGAGCTGAAGGGGAGGGCAGGAAGATGGGAACGGCAGGTAGGAACAGAGTGGCTGAAGAGAAGAGGGAGGGGTGGAAGTGTAAGGAACTTTCCATGAGCCTTCCTGCTCTCAGTGTTAGCCAATACTGTGTTTGGGAAGGGCCAGTTATCTGAATATACCCACCAATATACACACATGCAAGAATATTTTTAATAAGGGTATACTTGGTTATATATTAATTGTTGTAAGCTGCCCAGAAAGCTTTAGCTATGGAGCCATATAGAAATATAAATAGCAGTGGTAATACTACAACTACTGCTGCGACTACATAGGGATACAAATAGGAAACCAATGATAAGCATCTTTCCAAATCTTATCCAAAAATTGTAATGTGTGATTTAGTTTCATTTTTGTACCATGAAATAAAAAAAATTAAAGCCCTCGCGAGCCTGCATGCTCGGCAGTCCATACAAATAAAGCAATTTTCTGCAAGCAGAATAAATTATGCAAATTTGTCATGACTCTTACGGGATTCCGCCCCCACTTCGTAGAATTGATTCTGCTTCTGTATTAAGGATGCGAAGCAACCCAGCTGTGTAGTTGTCCTGAATGAACATAGGATATGTGTGAGTACATGTGCGTACCTACGTGGGGAGGCAGGGCAGAAATTACGGAAAGAGACCTGTGCGGAAAGTCCATCCATTGGGTTCTATCCAGACTTAGCCACACTTAGATACAGTAATTGAAAGCTATCAGTATACTTACCCATCGGTGAGGGTGTTCAAGGATAGGCTGGACATGCACAGGGTGGGCGTGTCATGAGCGGAGCCGGCTGGTGCCGGAGGTCAGACTAGATGGCCTGGGAGGCCCCTTCTGGCTCGCTCTGTTTCTATGCTTCTGTGTTACTTTCAGTATAACAGCATCTACATTGCTTCAATGTAGATTCAATGCACTGATGGGTCCTTGAGTACAGAGCCTCTGCATGCATATGCAAACGGATGTAATCTCCAGCAAATGCAGACTGGGACTCCCATCAGCCATGGACCCAGATTACCACTTGCATAGGAGTCTGTGAATGCTACATTTGTGGGTCAAACAAAGTATAGGGGGCTGCAGTGAGCATAATCCCAGTCCATTCATGCACAGGATGTACCCAGACTTTGGAGCTCTGCACGGGACGATCGTGTTGGCCTTAATCAGCCCCAACAAGAAGCATCGCTTAGGTTTCCCCTAAAATCCAGAGGGGTTCAAAGATCTAGGCCAACCTAACTCAATGTGGTACTTTCAATGTTTTGGGCTGAAACTTCCATTAACCAACCAGCTCATTGAGGTTTGTATCTTGACACATCAGAACTTAACAGGTCGATGAAGATTGTGTTAGATAATATCCTGTGTGGCAGAGTGAGTTGGAACATACGTAGAGCAAACCCAAAAAAACAAGCCACTTTTCATAACAAATTAGGTAGCAGACATGCTGTTCACCTCGGGAAGGTCCCGAAATAACGTTATCAAGATGGCTAAGCACCAAGAGTAAAAGGAAAACAACCAAACCAAACTTGATAACAACTTTTAATCTGCTGGGCCACATCAAACATGACAGCAATAAATAGTTATATCTCTAAGGAAAACAATTTTTGTTCTTTGAAAAGTTTCTCTCCCCCTATTCACCTGGCTCCCCACTCCACATTTTATTGGCTTTTAACTTTGTCCAAGGATGTCATTAAAGTACAAAGAAAAAAATGCCCACAAAAATCTTTAAAATTAAAGATTTACATACAGTACATTGGATAATATTAGGACTAGGGCCAAGGCTGGGTTATGCTCCTGTCCAGGAATAAACTCTAGTCACATTTTTCACTTAGCACAATTTAGATTATTGATTTATTGACAAATGTAATGAGTGGCTAGGCTGTCAAAGATATCCAAAGGAGATGCCCTCCTGTGACAGTCTGGCATCTTATGGAACCTTAGGGTCTGGTTAACTCTGGAATGAGAAATTCATTTGGTGAACTCGCCAAGTACACACCTGTCAAATTTAAGGAAGAATCAAAAGGCAGTTCATTTTCAAAACATGTCCTTTTCCAATATTTTGCCATGCAGTTCAAAATAATGCATAGAGAAAGGTTCACAAAGTGTATATATTTTGAAAAATGAGCATAAAAACGGGAAAAAACTGCATGCAAAAATCGCAGTCATTTAAAACAGTACACATGAATGTGTGCATTTGGAAAAATGCATGCCAGGAGTATGTGGCATTTGGAAAAAGTCGCACAAAATTCATGCCAACTTTTGTGCAGTCTGAAAAATGCAGAAAAGGGAGGGAAGGATCTTAGCAGAGGGAAAAAAATGAGAATCTCAGTGAACTGGTGCTTGGCAGATTTATAGAATCACAGAGTGGAGAGGGCCAACTAGGTCACTGAATCCAAGGCCCTGCTCAATGCAGGGATACAGGTGAAAGAAATCCTGAGAGAAGGCTGTCCAGGTTCTGCATCGATAATTCTAGCAACAAAGAACCCACAACCTCACTGGGAAATGGGTTCCATCGTTTGGCTGCTCTGGTCTTTAGGAAGTTTTTTCTGATGTTTTCCTAGAAATGGCCTACCTGTAACTTAAGCCGGTTATTTTGGGTCCTTCAGTCCTAAAGGGTGGAGAACAGATTGGAGCCCTCCTCTGCCTGACAACCCTTCAGGTACTTGAAAAACATGATCATAACCTTCTCAATCTTCTCTTTTCGAGGATAAACATATCTCATTCCTTCAATCTTGTATCTTAGGACTCATTTTCCAGTCCCCGATCACCTTGATTGCCCTTCTATAAACTCATTCTGATTTATCGGAAACCTTCTTAAAGCTTGGTGTCTAGAACTGGACACAATATTTGAAGTGAATCCCAACCAGTGTGGAGCTGAGTCAAACCATAACATGCCATGATGTTGAAACTAAATGTGTAGCAATGTGACCTAAAATTGCATTTGCTTGTTTGTGACCTCATCACACGGTTGACTCATGTTCAGCCAAGGTGCGTTTCATGTGTTCTGTTGGGAATCCAGGTTTCCCCCACTTTTTCCCTGGGCATTTGATTTCACTTTCCAAAATGAAGAACTTCTCACTTGTCTCTGTTAAGTTCCATTGCGCTATTTTCAGCCTAGTTATTTTTTTAACCTGCCAAGATTGTTTTGAATGCTGTTTTTGATTTCTAAAGTATTAGCCTTCCCAGCCATGTTTGTGGGAATTCCCACTCATTCCCCCTCACCTATTCCTCCAGATCCTTACTAAAATCCACTCAGCTGTAGATAAACCCACTTCGATCACATGGTAGTTTCCCATTGAATTTTCGTACTGAATTAGCAACACACCAGGAGAAAGGGAGAGGAGCAGAGAGGGATGTCACTAACAAGCTGATAGTACCAAACCTTGGTAAGATGCTCTCTTGGAAGGAAACAGCTCCTTGCCAAGGCCTTCTGGAAGGAGGACGTTGAAGGGTGGCTGCTGCTCAAACCAAGATCTGGTGGGAGAGAGGGACCTTTTGCTGTACACAGAGCGGTGCTTTCAAACTGCAGTGCTGGTGGGGATAAAGAAGGTTTTGATAGGCAAAGTATGCCACCCAGAAGGCTTCCCCAGAGGTAAAAATTTTCCAAAACTGCCCCAGGTTCAGAGCCAAGATGGTTGAAACAAAACTGGTAAAATGGCAAAGGCTGTGGGAGAGAAATATTAAGGTAACATTAGCAACTTCATATAAAGAAAACCTGAACAAAATGTTTTATAGATAGTATCTGTAGCCAAATAGATTAGCTAAGATGTTTCCAAATATGTCAAATGGGTGTTGGAAATGTAAACATAAATTGGGTACTTTCTATCATATGTGGTGGACTTGCGATAATGCAAAAAAGTATTGGATTAAAATACATAAATGGCTTGAGAAAATGTTACAAAAATCCTTACCTTTTAAACCTGAAGTCTTCTTATTAGGCATTATACCTGTTGATATTAGTAAACAAGAAGTGCACTTGATTTTACACGTAATTACTGCGGTGAGGATTTCATTTGCTCAACACTGGAAAAGTGAAGAACCACCCACCGACGAACTGATCCTAAAAAAGATCTTGGACTGTGCAGAAATGGATAGATTGACTTTGTCATTGAAAGAGAAAGAAGATGCTGATTTCTATCAAACTTGGGACTCTTTTTATTATTGGCTGGAGAAACGGGATTTCCTATAGATTTAAATCTGTTTCTAAGTTACCATAAATGGAAAATAATGTAGGTCTGACCCAGCAGGTCCGATGTTTCTGATGATTGATGTTGTTTTTAGTTTTTCTTTGTTTTAGGGTTATAAAATTTTGAATAAAACTTATCATAAAAAAACTGGTTTGGCAGCTCTAATGAAAAGTGAAAGAAACATTCAGTTTGCGGCAAACAGAGCCAGTTCAGGGCACTGCCTGGGGTGAAGAGCGAGCTGGTACCTCTTCCTATCCATGCGTGAAGCTAACTGGATTAGCAGTTCTTCCACCTGAAAGCCAGAAGCCAGCGTGGGCACTGAGCTGGCTGTGGCATCTGGATGTCTCCCCCGGCACTTTGCTGCCCCCTCCCAGCATCTGCTGTCTGACGTGGCAGTCAAACCCTGCAAAAAGGGAGGACTGGCCCTGCAAATAAGGGAAGTTTGCTTGATCCCAAATGGTCCCTCGCTAGGGATGATGAACGATAGCGCAAAGGGAACGAAAGCATCTTCTCTTGTGGCTGCCCATTTTTATGCCATGCACCATCCTTTCTTCTTCACTTCAAAGCAATCCACTTGGATCAAGAAAGAACAGGCAGTCAGCTTGATGACGTAGGTGACTTGCCAGTGAAATGAGAGTTGCATCTTTTTGGACATAGCATCACTGATGTCAACAGAATCACACAGGTGTAAATCCCAGGACAGAACCAATTTTTGCATTGTCAGTTCATGAGATAGATTGGATTTTTGACTACAGATTGGCAGGACCGAAGGTTTTGGATAGAGGAAAGTTGTCATGAATTGGGCATGGAAAATGACGTTTATGAGAGAGAATACTTGCGGGGAGTTCCTAATACCACCCTCCACCTTTTCCCCTGAACTAGCAGTGAGAGGGGATTAGCAACCGGTGTTATTAAATCATCACGGATTTATTCTTTCTCATCTTTCTTGATTATTAATTTGCATAAATGCAGACCACAAGAAAAACCAAGTTTCAGTCATAAAGAGGTTGGAAATAAATTCCAGTTACTGAAAGTTAATTTTTATACAGTCAGAATTGGACATGTTGCAAAGTTGCTGAAACAGGAAGTGGTTTCCGTTTGGAGACAAAATCAGTTTGAGTCACTTCCCGTGAACCAGGTACCATGGCTTCCCATTTGGTATAAAATTTCATGCAGGTCCCAGGAAGTATGATGGCAGGAGCTATGGTTTAACTTTCCACCTCTGGAATGCTCTGTGGGGTGGAATATCTAAGAAACTGGCAACAGACTGAAATAACTTTGGATTTCTAAGAATCCGACTTACAGATTCCTGACTGGACTGGCTTTTCCTAAGCTACGTGGAGTCTGCAAACTTGCAGACTGGGTTTTTTAATTATTTTTGGTGCATAATTTTCTGCAAATTTAATTGTAGGAAAATCTCTAAAATAATAATGATAAAAGCTTCCAAATGTGCATTTTCCTAATAGGCTAAAGTACTGCTGCAGTGGAGCTCTGTGGAATCTGTCCCTTTCATGTTGGTGGACTTCCTTTTGTGCTCAGCCTGGTCTTAGAAAGTGAACTGAGCTAAGAGGAAGTCTGTGAATGCTTGGAGAAGGAAGGTTCTGCAACCGGCTATCCCTTTCTGTATCAGATGCAGCGTAACAAAAAGAGACTTCTGCACATAATACAGAAGAGGAGCACTGATTGGGTAGCAGTTGACTCCGTTCCTGTGCAAATTCGATCACTAGGAATTTGAACCCCTAGAAAGTGGGCCAGAGCCCAGGGAGCTGAGCCAGGGAATCCACTGGATTCTCACCCCCTCATAGGGATTCTCCTCCTTCCTATCCTAAAGTGTGAAAATATGTCTTTTGTGGAGATTCACAAATTATACCATTTCAGGTGTGAATTTCACAACTCAGAATTTGCACAAATGCTTTTGCACAAAATCCAGAGACCATAAAGGAACAAGCCTTTTATTGGTAGGGTTGCCATAGGTCTGAGACAAGTAGATGACACATAAGAACAATATCGGAAAGTTTCTGCAGAGGAAGGCTGCACCTCCAGATTTCCGTGGCGAGATCAGCAAACTGGGGATGGCGGAGAGGAGTGCGGCTTCCTGTGGATTCTGGGTTGGAGAATTTCCTTAGAATGATGAGATTTAGGCATGTGGTCCAGTGCAAAACTGAACGCTGGTCTAATTTGTTGCAGGAAAAGTATCCCAGTGATTTCTAAGACATTCTTAGAAACATAGAAACAGAGCAAGTCAGAAGCGGTCTCCCGGGCCATCTAGTCTGACCCCCAGCTCCAGCTGGCTCTGCTCACGACATGCCCACCATGTGGACGTCCAGCCTATCCTTGAACACCCTCACCAATGGGGCCTCAATGACCTCCCATGGAAGCCCATTCAACACCCTTGGGGTCCTGACTGTCAGGAAGTGCTTTCTGGCATCCAAATGGAAGCCTGGTTCCCGGAGCTTTGCTCTGTTGGAGCGCATCCTGCCTTCCTCTGCAGGGGAGAACAGGAAGTAATTCTTGCAAGTAATTTTAGTGGGATCAGAGCATGAGTTCTCCCAAGGCTGTCCTTCAACTCATATTCCACTGCTTTGCAGTGGGGGAGAGGAATAGATAGGTGGAGTCTCTTCAGATATTCCAACTCAGACTTAAAAAGAAAGTAGACTTTTTGCCCAAATGCCCAAGCAACACTTTTTGCCTCAGGAACTCAAATCCCTCCAGTTCCAGACCTCCATGCCGCAATGGATCAAATTAAGCTGAATCATGCCTCTCTTACCTCCCACTGATTAAATTGGGAGCTAATATATTTTCCCAGGGAATGTTGTTTTTCTTGGTGCAATTTAGGTCTGAAAAAAATGCCCCTCCTGATTAGAGCTCTTTCATTTTGTAGGACTTTATTGGCAATTTTTCTTTCTTGCACTTTCATATCGAAAATGCGCCAAAGCTTATCACAAGAGCAAAAACCGTGATGAGGGAACAGATAGGAGCAGGAAATTAAAAAAGAAAGCTATTACTCAGTTGAAATAATAAGTTCAAGGAATGAAGGGTGCATGCAGGAAATCACACCCTTCATGCTGATGGGATAAATTCATGGCGATGTGGCAGCAAAAACCATATTCGGGCTACACCAGAAAGTCAGTATTATGTCAGGGCAAGGCTAGACCCAAATGCTTGGACAGTTGAATCTCCAAGAGGGGTGCTTCCCAAAACAGGGTTTGGGCTATAAATAAAGGTGCTGATTTAGGGTCTAGAGAATCCTGAGGGTGGGAATGTCGCTTTTATTCATGTCACAGCTCAGAGGAACTGTTCCTACATATACTGAATATGCAAGGGCTCAAAACACCCACTATAGGGGTATCATGGTCTTTACTTTTCAACAGCACAATATAATAAGAGCTAAGAGTGTGTCTGTGGAGTAGTCCCAAATTTGCAGACAATACAAAACTGAGTGGAATAGCAAACATGTTAGAAGACAGAATGAAGATCCAGGGTGATCTTGATACACTTGAACATTGGGCTGGAAGCAAGAGAATAAGATTCAATGAGGACAAATGCCAAGTTCTCCACCTAGGAAAGAGAAACCAAATGCATCGATACAAGATGGGGAATACGTGGCTCAACAGAACTGAAAAAGAAAAAGACCTCAAAGTAAAGGTGGACAACAGGCTAAATATGAGCCAACAAAGCAATGCAGTCAGCAAAATGGCAAATGCCTTTTTGGGATGCTTTAACAGAAGTATTACTTCCAAATCACGAGAAGTAGTAGTTCCTCTATACTCCTCACTAGTTGGTCCTCATCTGAAAACTGTGTGCAGTTCTGGGCAGGCACCAAGATTTAAGAAAGATGCAGAAAAATTAGAAAGGGTCTGGAGGAGGGCAAGAAAAATGATCCAGGGTTTTGAAACACTGCCCTATGAGGAGAGACTTCTCACTGATCCCAGAGTGTAGGGCATGGAATAATCAAGTCAAATTGTGACAACCCAATTTCAGGCCAGATATCAGGAAAAGCTTCCTCACTGTCAGAGCAATACGGCTGGGGAACCAGCTGCCTGGAGAGGTGGTGGGCTCTCCCACACTGGAGACCTTCAAGACGAAACTGGACAGCCATCTGAGTGGGATGGTGTAAATTGGTGTCCTGAACAGCAGGGGGTTGGACTTGATGTATAATACAGATACAAAAATCACATGCCCTTTCTACCCTGTTTGCAAAGCAGAAGCAAACGGACCAAATGCTCACCCATAACCCACTTCAGGAGAAATAGCCTTTTCCTGTGCAGAGAAGGGCTCCCTGGTGCATTGGCCTTGGGCATCATCTGCCATTTTGCCCAGGGTTGGATGCCAGATGTCCAGGCTCAGTGTCCCCGTTGGTGGCAAGGCCCCTTTGCAAATGGCTTCCCAGGGGGAAATTGCAAACCGTCATCTTGGGCAGAGGTTTTGGACGTTGGCACCTGACTTTCAGCTCCTTTAGAAGTGCAGGATTTTGGCCACTATGACAGAGCTGTGGGGACGGTCTCCAGCACTGCCAAGGGCTGCCTGACCCCTCCCCAGACCGTACCCCAATCTCCTAGCTGAGGAACTCAGGAGAGTGATGAATCCTGATCAACACTGCAATAGCAGCAGGGTCAGGGGAGTTGTTAGATACCAGAGCCAAGGCCAAGAGGGGAAAAAATGGGTATTTGCATATGCTATTTTACATTTACAAGTCTTGGTGTGTATGTCTGTAAAGGATCTGGTCTCCTAAGGACACCTGTATTTGTCAAAGTGACAAGAGAGCAAAAGCCATTTATTTCAGAAAGCCTTTTCCGGAAGAAGGATTCAGGGTGGTGGGGCAGAGGGAGGTGAAGCCCCTGTGCTCCGGAAGCTAGCTAACCTGGAGGAATTAGGCTGATTTATGCATGAGATTAATATTCTGCTGTTTTCTTGTGGTGAACTCAAAGTGGTTTCCCGCATTCTCCTCCGGCTGCCCTTAATCTTATCCCCACAACAGCCCTGTGAGGGAGGTGGGGCTGAGGGTCTGCAAGCAGGCCATCACCCAGCTGGCTCCGTGGCTGAGCGGGGACTAGAACCCGGGGCGCCTGAGCCCCAGCCACGTGCTCTGACTCACTACACCACACTGGCTGTCCAGATCTCAGGGCGCCCACCCCTTTATCTCAGCTAGTGCCCGTGGACAGCCAGGTGGTGGGCCAGAGATCCCAAGCTCCGGATTTGGTCTCCCGGCCCTAGTGGGCTACTCCAAACACCATCCTTGCTCAGGACGAGGGGACAGAGAGCAGAGCTGGCCTCTTTTCTGCTGGGCTTCAAAACTGTAGGCACTGGGATCCACCAGTTCTTCTCTGCTAACACCCAGCCACGTCCATTCCCTGATTGACCAGATACCGCCCCTTCTTTCCTGGGCTCCACCCCATACGTCCCAGGGCCTGGGCCCCAGAAGAAGCAGAAACACCAGCAAAGAGGAACGGCAAGTACAAGGCATGAGCCCTAGCTGAGAATTCCAAGGGGCTCATTCAGAAAGAGGTAATTGACACGTACCAGCACTCCCTGTAATGGCCACAGGGTAAGTTCAGATATCAAGCCGTGAATTTAACGATGGAGAAATTCCATATTGACTTAGAGGCTTGCTCTTTTGGCGGGGGTGACGAGAGCCGTGGGGAATGCGACCGCCTGGTGTGAATAACATGGCGGCTCACCTGTAAATGACCGGGATTGAAAGAGGGGACTGTTTGCCCTTCAATCATTCCACTAAAAGAACCTGCCACGGCCTTTTCTACCTGGAGCCACGCTGTCCCAGAGCAGAAGGCGGAGGTAAGGAAAAACCTCGGAGGGGGAGAAGCGCTTGACAATACAGGGCCCGTCAATCTTCCCCCCAATGATTATGTACTTGGCCAAACTAGGCTGATGTTTTATATGGTAATTACACCCATTGTGACTTTTGTAATTATAGCACAAGAAGGTCACAGACAGGGGAGTGCCTGCCAGCCATGGTGAGGTGGAAGACTAGCATGGGGAGAAAGAATGGGGGGGGGGGGGGAAAAGGGGGGGGGGGGGGGGGAGAAAGCGAGAGAGAGCGAGAGCATGCCACTTCAAGTTAGAATTGATGACACAAGGCCAGGATCTGGGGGTTCAGACTGGTGTGCCCCCTCCCTGGCCCCCGCCCCTGACGCATTTGACATTTGACAGTGGCCCAGTGAAAGTTTATATCCCTTGCAGACACAAGTTCCCTAGTTGGTACCAGGCATCTCCAGGCAGCGATGGACAGCAACCAGCAGGACTGGGAAAGGCCAATCTGATGTCTCTGAGATGCTCACAAATGGGGCATCAGGACACTCTGGAGCCCAAGGTGACATACAGGCTTCAAAGGATGGGGGAGAATTACAGAAGGGCGTAAATTCATTTGGCTCGCATTTTATTGCAGACTTTTAAACAAATACATGGACGAAAACTCAGTTATTCTTTGAAATTCCATCTTCAGCAGATGAGCTGGAGTTCTCCATTCAAGCACTGGAAATGTTACTAAAAAGACATCATGTTAGAATTTCCCTTCCCAAAAATGTGTATTATTATATTAGGCAGAATTGTGTACCAAGGAAGGAAGGAAGGAAGGAAGGAAGGAAGGAAGGAAGGAAGGAAGGAAGGATAAATACCCAAAACAAAACCAAAGAAAACAAACAGAGATAGGAGAAAACATTTGTACACATTTTTCATGCCAGCTTTAAAAAAGTCAAAGTTCCTTATGAAGCTAATTTTAGACTGGAAAATGGGAAACTGAAATTGACAGATTCATCTGTTCTTGGTAGTAGCTCATGGCACCTTTGTCCTGCATGGGCCACCTAAAGTGGTAGCCACAGTCTCCATCTCTTGTGGTAGCTTCCTGTGTGACTGAACCTTCTGAAAATACAGAGCATAGCCTGTATAAGATGGATCACTGACTCTTCCAGGGGTTTAGTGGAACTGATACAAGAACCTGGGGTTGTCCCATGAAGTCGAATGCTAGATCTGAGACAGATAGAAAGACAAATATTTTCACATGGCGTATTAATGAAATGGAGCCATCCCCAAGGGAGGTGGAGAGGATGGCAAATAGAAGAGGGGCTTTCTTGGGGGCTGCTTCCTAACTTAGGAATTGGCTTCCCACAGAAGTCTGCCTGGTGCCTTCTTTACATTCCAGTGCAAGGTAAAAGCAGCTTTATTTTCCAGATATTTTAACAACTATTTAAATAGTTTTAAGTTAATTTGAAAATTTAGTTGTTTGATTAAGTAAATACATTCTTTTGATGATCTAACCACTATCCTGACTAGAAGATTAAATTCTTTTTGCTAAAATGTTTGTGGCAATCTTTTTAATAATTATTAATATTAGTATATGGTTTAATCATTTTAAAAATGCTTTATCTACTATTTAATGTATTATTTTAGTTGCAGTTGTTGTTAGATACACACCACACAGAGGGTCTTGTTTAGGACCATTGGCTGTGGTTTTATACATCAAATAAATAAACTCAGTCTCACAATGCAGGTTGAGGGCTACTAATGCAGATGGTTTTGAAAATGGACTGGGTAAATTCCTGAAGAATACGGCTATCTGTGGCGACTAGTCAAGATGCCGATTCTCAATATTTATTTATTTAGTTAGTTAGTTATTGCGGTTACATGCTGCATCCATAGTTGACAAACTCTCTGGGTGGCTTATAATAAGTAATAGCAAACACTGAAATTGCAGTTAAAAATAAAATGCATTAAAACAATACAACCAAACAATTAAAATTTAAAAACAATCAAATCAAAATTTTGAATCAAAACAAAATATTGGAACAATTAAAAGGTAGAAATACAATGACTGGCTATGATGCTGATGCTGTAAAGATAGATTTGGATTCTGGGAACACAAGCTCAGGTTCCTGGAAGATGGAGCATTCGCAAAGGATGGGCTGCACCTCCCAAAGAATGGAAACTGGTGTTGTTTGGCCACTCCATGGAAAAGATCATCAAGAGGGCCTTAAACTAAACCTACCGGAGAAGGAGATGTGCAGCATGGCATACCTTCACCCAACTTATGTATTTGAACCGGGAAAAAACCTCGAGGGCCCAACACCAGTCTCCCAACACCAGACTTACGTATTTGAACTGGGAAAAAACCTCAAGGGCCCAACGCCAGTCTCCCAACACCAGACTTATGTATTTGAACAGGGAAAAAACCTCAAGGGCCCAACGCCAGTCTCCCAACACCAGACTTATGTATTTGAACCAGGAAAAAACCTCAAGCAGGGCCCAACACCAGTCTCCCAAAAAACAAAGAAAGAAAACCAGGGCACAGCAAGAATGAACTTGGACGTCTCTACACCAATGCCCAGAGTATGGGGAACAAACATGAACTTGTGCTCACAGTGCCTGAGAGCAATTGTATTCTTGTAGGAATAATTGAAACTTGGTGGGATGACTCACAGGACTGGAATTCTACAAGTGATGGATCCAACCTGTTCAAGAAAAATAGAAAGGACACAAGGAGAGATGGAATTGCATCATAGGTAAGAGATACATATATCGGCACAGAAATGCAAGGACCTGATGAACTCCATCCTGGAGTCATAAAGGAGCTAGTGGGGGAACTCTCAGAACCACTGGCTGTTATCTTTGATAAATTGTGGAAAACACGAGGAGTACCGGATGACTGCAGAAAGACTAACGTTGTGCCTGTCTTCAGAAAAGGAAAAAAGTGAACCTGGGAACTGCAGACATCAGTCCCTGGAAAAGAAACCAAATGCATTGATACAAGATGGGGAATATGTGGCTCAAAAGAAAGAGACCCTGGTGTTCTTCTGGACAACAGGCTGAATATGAGCCAACAATGCAATGCAGTCAGCAAAACAGCAAATGCTATTTTGGGATGCTTTTATAGAAGTCTTACTTCCAAATCATAAGAAGTAGTAGTTCCCCGATACTCTTCATTAGTCAGAATTCGTCTAGAATACTGTGTCCAGTTCTGAGCACCAAGATTTAAGAAAGATGCAGAAAAATTAGAAAGGGTCCAGCGGAGGGCAACAAAAATGATCCAGGGTTTGGAAACGCTGCCCTGTGAGGAGAGATTGAGAGAACTGGGCGTGTTCAGCCCTGAGAAGAGAAGACTGAGCGGGGACATGATATCCCTCCATAAGTATCTCCAGGGCTGTCACAAAGAGGAAGGTCAAGATCTCTCCTTGCTGATACCAGAGTGCAGGGCACGGAATAATCAATTCGTGACAACCCAGGTTCAGGCTGGATGTCAGGTAAAGTTTCCTCACTGTCAGAGCAATACGGCAGTGGGATCAGCTGCCAGGAGAGCCCATGAGCTCTCCAGCAGGACCTGATCCAGCTTGTGACCTTATGGGGTGACCAT
The DNA here is from genome assembly GCF_004798865.1 of Varanus komodoensis. Classification (NCBI taxonomy): domain Eukaryota; kingdom Metazoa; phylum Chordata; class Lepidosauria; order Squamata; family Varanidae; genus Varanus; species Varanus komodoensis. The sequence goes on along the minus strand of NW_025335268.1, from coordinate 70,039,654 downwards.
ATCTCAAGAACATATCAGGGACATGCACACCGAAGAAAGCCTTCTGTGGCATAGATGTGACTTTTGTGGATGAGGTAGGGCAGAATTGCATAATCTTTGGGCAGAATCCTGGCTGCTTTCCTGGGATGTCATTTTGGAACTCATATTACATTCCTGCGTAACGTATTGTATGTGTCTGAGCTCTGACTCCATTCCCCACAACGACGCAAATCACTAATTAAGTACAGGAGGAAGGTAATACAAAAGCGAGTACTTATTGCACATCTATTTAATAACCTATATTTATCATAATTACATAGGCATTTCAGCTACCAGGCAGCTATTTGAATGCCGCAATTTCTCCATTTTCTTAACTTATTAGAATGGCGCTGTGTACTTGGCAATGTAGAATGGGAAAAAAGTAAGATGAGTAATTATTCTTGCTAAAAGATTCTAAAACATTTTCTTCCGTACCTTCATGTATATCTATTGTCATCGCAATTTGATTTTTTACTCTAGCATTCCAGTGCAGTGGACAAAGCAAAATTCGTTTGTCCCATTAGTTTTCCTGACTAATGAAAGGCTTGAACTCGGGGCCTGGAACAGCTTATTGGGCTAAGTTTGTATCTTACCACAGGAGAGACAAGCTAATAGCATGGCGTGTACCTACTTCCAGACTTCCAATTAATCACTTGGAAAGCCCACTCTAAACACTGTTAAAAAGCTCTCAGTGGAAATGGGAAAGTTTCTTCACAGGGACACCTAAAGAAACTCATTTATTCCACCATGTGTTATTGCTTTACAACAAAGTGCACAAACATGAATATCATTTCAATCTATTTATGGGTTTTTCTCGGTTTTTAATATCCAAAGCAACTCATACGGACAGCAGCAACAAGTAGTAATAGAATAGCAGGAAACATACAGAGAACAACAGCTCCCAATTTAAATCAGATGGCAACAAGGAGTATTCGTGAGCAGCTACAGCATGGTCTAAGATCAGGGCTTCCAGCAGCTCTTCCCTGTCGTTCCCTGGTGGCATCACAAGGAGGGAATGGAGGTCAGAGGCAGCGCCCCTGGTGGCCGTGCCGAATGCTGCAGGCTGGATCACCAGTGTCTCCAGGTAGGGCAGGAAAACTCCTGACGAAAATCTTTGGAAGTTGCTGTCAGTCCATATGGACCGCACTGGGCAGGTGGAGCCAGATCAATAACTGGGACTCGTCATTTTGAACATGGAAAACTGATTCTGGCCCACCTGCACTGGCTACCTGCATGCTTCAGGACCCAATTCAAGGTGCTGGTTTTACCCTATCAGGCCCTACATACCTGTTGGAGTGCCTCTCCCAACCCCTCTCCCCTGGAATGTGACACTCAAACTCTGGGGTCTTCTTCCAGGTGCCAACGCCACAAGAGTTTCAGAGGGGACAACTCAGGGGAGGGCCTTTTCGTCGCTGGGCCCCAACTTTGGAACAACCTCCCTGCGGGGGTCCACCTGGCACCAAATTTGTCATCTTTTCAGCACCAGGTCAAGACAGCCCTCCTTGGTTTTCCTGGCAATTCTTGCTGGGACTTTTTGTTGCTTTTTAAGCTATTTAAAATTAAGTTAAATTCTTTTCACATTGTTGTTTTATGGCATTTGTATTGCATTTTATTGTTTTGTTTTATACCTTGCTATAAACTGCCCAGAGAGCTTTGGCCATGGAGGCACTATAAAAAATAAACAAGTAAATAAAAGCAGCAACACACAAAATTGAGGCCAAAATGGAGGCTTCTGATTATGATGGGATTTTTTTTTTGAGGGGAGGGGATCTTCCTATTTCTACCTGGAACCCTGTCTCCCCAAAATACTTCAGGTCAAATGTGCATGGGCATCTTTGGGATATCCCAAAGGGTCAAGAGTGTGACAAAGGAACTGGCCACGCATGGTAGTCTTGGGCTATAGAACCTGCCACACTTCAGGTCATGAAAAATGTTAAGGGCGATGTAATTATTTGAGTTTTTATTTACTGTCCATTCTCCCTTCCCACAAAATAAATAAATAAATATTTGCCCACGAGGTGGTTACCTGAAAAATTTGGTTTAAAAGCAAAATTTTAATTCAGTTGTAATAGAGAACCCAGAATAAACACTGTAATAAAACAGTGAAAGAAAATTAAATCCCTTTCAACATCAGGTCAGGTTTTAGGTCAAAGCCTGGACTGAATAAAAACATCATTGCTAGCCACCAGAAGGGCAACAAAGAAAGGGCCAATCTAGCCTCACTTAGAAACATAGAAACAGAGTGAGTCAGAAGGGATCTCCTGGGTCATCTAGTCTGACCCCCAGCTCCAGCCAGCTCTGCTCATGGCATGCATCTGGAATCTTCTCTTCTTCAGACTGAAAAGACCCAGTTCCCTCAGTCTCACCTAACATGGCTTTCACTGCAATCCAGCCACCATCCTTCTGGCCTTCTGATGCACCGATTCCAACCTGGCTATATCCATCCTGTAATGTGGAGCCCAGAACTGAACACAGTGCTCCAGCTGTGGGTGCACCAGAGTCGTATAGAGTGGCAGTAACACCTCTCTCGATCTAGAAGCCACACTTCTGGCTATGCCATCAAAGGTGACATTTGCCCTCTTGACCACTGCATCACACGGCTGACTCATATTTAGCCTGCAGTCAACCAGCACCGGAAGGTCCCTTTCACAAGTGCTGCTCTCCAGCCACTTGTCCCCTAACCTGTACTTATGACACCCATTCCTATGCCCCAAGTGCAAGAGCTTGCACTTATCCACATTGAACGCCACCCTGTTGTCCAACAGAGCCAAGCTCAGGGAGCCAAAGTTCCATTTGGATGCCAGGAAGCATTTCCTGACAGTTAGGACCCTGAGGGTGTGAAATGGGCTTCCATGAGAGGTTGTTGAGGCCCCATCGGTGCGGGTGTTCAAAGATAGGCTGGACATGCACATGGTGGGCATGTTGTGAGCGGAGCCGGCTGAAGCCGAAGGTCAGACTTGATGGCCTGGGAGACCCTTTCTGACTCGCTCTGTTTCTATGATTCTATGCTGTGGAACACTCCAGAGCTGCACTGAGCTCGAACGCAGTCTCCTCTGGACAATTACCTTCAATTAATGCTACATTGCACATGGCAGAAAATGAAGGGCAAGGCATTAAATTCATCAGCATGGACTGGAAGCATTCCAGCTTGAAACTCAGCTATCCTAAATTGCCCATCTTTGTACTGCAGAGTTATAACTCTGGATGCTCTGTGAAGAGGGAGAGCTGGTGTAGTGTAGCGAAGAAAGCGCTGCTTGCCTGATTGGATTCAGTCCTTGCTCAGCCATGAAGTTCCCTCAATGCAATCACATTAGTGTTTCTTGAACACACAGAACTGCAGCCACATGTTGCAGTGTACAGCCGGTGCCCATGCTACCCACGCCAGCTCAGAGGACCTCTCTCCCCCACCCCCAGTGCTCAGCCAGCTTCCCATGGCCTCTGATCAGATTCATGCCTCATTTGGCCGTTTTGGGGATCCCTCCCTTGGAGTTCTTTTCCCCACAGATTTATTTTTGTCCTTCTGAAATCTTGGGGATCCCTTAAGCGATTTAGTTCCTGGGCATGGATTTAGAAATAGAAACAGAGCAAGTCAGAAGGGACCTCCCGGGCCATCTGGCTCCAGCCGGCTCCACTCAAGGCATGCCTACTATGTGCATGTCCAGCCCATCCTTGAACACCCTCACTGATGGGGCTTCAACCACCTCCCATAGAAGCCCATCTCATACCCTCGGGGTCCTGACTGTCAAGAAGTACTTCCTGGCATCCAAACTGAACCTTGGTTCCTGTTTGGCTCCATTGGAGCACGATCTGCCTTCCTCTGCAGGGGAGAACAGGTCTCTACCCACCTCCGTGTGACACCCCCTCACATACCTGCATGTCGCCAAAGATCCCCTCTGAGTCTCCTCCAGGCTGAAGAGACCCAGTTCCCTCAGTCTCGCCTCATACGGCATCCCCTGCAAACCGGCCACCATCCTTGTGGCCCTGCGCTGCACTGACTCCAACCTGGCTATATCCTTTCTGTCATGTGGAGATTTGGGTATGCAGAGAATGACACAACCTGAAATTCCACCTTTCCGAATAAATATCTTGCACTTTGGCTATGCAGATATCCTGAAATTTGATTACATACCTTCAAGGTCAGCAGCTCAGCATAGAATGAGCACCTGCCTACTGCTGCGCGAATAATGCTTCAGCCCCCGTTACGAAGTCTAAACCATCCACAGTTGGTTTCTCTGGTCATTACCAGGGGTCCTGCTGTGACCCTGTGGCAGATGTCTGATTATGCTCTGGTCTGATGGCACACCAGCTTCTCCGGAAGACAGCTGGACCATCACCAGAGATCGACTGCCAGGCGTGTGTCCTAATTCTGAGTGGGGTCCAAAGGGAGGCCCAGCAGCCTGGGGTTTCTTGCTCCCTCGTGCTTTGCGTCTCTCACACAGAACGGTCTGCCTCTCTCAGCACAGAGAAAGGGACTCACTCTGCTCTGGGAGGAGGGCCTTCCTCCACGCTTCACGTGGTGTGCGTCACCCTCCTGTGGAAGGCCTGGGCCACATAAATAGACCTTGGTGGTTCTGGGAGGATCAGACGTACCTTGGATTCCAGGTCTAGCACTGCCTGGTCCATACCGTTCTCTCCAACATCAGCCCAGAGATGACTGGGCATTCCCACAGGGCGGGTGCCTTCAAAGAGCAGAAAGGACAAGCTCTAAAGCCCTGAAAGGGTGAAAGAAGGTGCCACGGACTCAGTAGGGGAACCCAGTGGCAAGAGGTACAACTCACCTGCCCTACATTAATTGAATGCACACCCTAACCTATTTTATGGGATTTTTAATAGAAATGCCTCCCTCCCATTTTGCCACCCTGCCATAGATGGGAAAATGGAGAAAGACCATTCTGCAGATTTCCCCAGGGCGAACCCATCTGCCTCCCAGGTGTTGCATTGTTTTGGTGTGGCACAAAGCTTTTGCTCCAATATCACTCAGCTATGCCATTAACATGATACGTCGATCGTTTTTCGCTGTCTCCACCAGCTCTTCTTCACAGAGCAGCCGCTGACCAACTGGGCCGTGCTGGTAGTGGTAGGACCCTTTTTCTGCCCAAACATGGATTGCCTCCTCAATCTCTGCTCCTCAATCTCTGCTTCTGCAAAGCTCTTAGGTATTTCTTTTGATAGGGGAAGTAGTATGTAAATTGCTGAAATTAAAATGTGTGGGTGCGTATGTATGACCTCTTACCACAGAGAGGAGCGGAACACAGGATCTTGATGTGCTGTCCAGATACTAACTGTTGAGGGAGTTCAAAGCTCAGCCCTTCTCACTTATTTTACATTTGCTTTATTTCGCTTTGTTTACATTTGGATTGGGCAGCCTTTCAAGCAGGGGACTATCTTCTCAAGCCCTTCAAATACAGGACTAGTCTTTGTAAAGTAGAAGCTAGCATCGCAGAGTTGTGATGGACCTTGGAGACATCCAGATTCTGTTTCAGTATTTCCAGCAAAGGAGTACCCACCACCTCCAGGGGTTCTTTGTCCTGCTGTTGAACAGCTCTCACTGTTGGGAATTCTCTCCCTCCATGTAGCTGAAATGGGCATCTCCGTCATTTCCGGCTGATGCTTTTAGGCCTGCTTTCCGGAGCATCAGAGAACAAGTCTGCTCCATCTTCTACAGGAGAGCCTTTTCAGTATTAGAAAAACAGGAGGTCACCCTTTCAGTTTTTCTTCTGCAGGCTAAACATTTTATTTATTTATTTATTTATTTATTTATTTATTTGGAACACTCATATGCTGCCCCATTCGCAAAAGCCTTGGGGCGGCTTCCAATACAAATAAATACTATATAATTACATTAAAAATCTGGAGACATCCCGGCATAGATATAAAACTAATAAATACATTCAACAATTAAAATAACATGTAAATAAAAAGGTCTTGGCCTGGTGCCAAAAAACAAATAACGACGGCGCCAGGCGGACCTCTCTGGGGAGCGCATTCCATAACTTAGGCGCCACTGCAGAGAAGGCCCTCCTCCGGGTATTCACCCTCCTAACGTCCTTCACGGAGGGCTACCAGAGAAGGGCCTCTGCTGCCAATCCCAAGGGGCAGGAGGGCAGATATGGTCGCAGGCGCTCCTTTAGATTGCTCTAAGATTTAGGTTACATTGCTCTCTCTCTCTTTTGCCTGTTCCTCGAAGCACTTGCTTTCCACACCTCTCAACATCCTGGCAGCTCTTCAGCTTGTAAATGTCCTTCACAAAACAGGGCACTGAGCACTGTATGTGATGCTCCCAATGCAGCCTGGCCAATGCAGGATAGGAGTGAGAAGGATTTCCTTCCTCCCTTGATTACTGTGGTTCAGTTCATGCAGCTGAAGGTTTCCTCTGCTGCCACAGTGCCTGCTAGCTCAGATCCACACTGGGTCTTCTAGGACACCTGGGGCGCAAACTTATTTATTTATTTATTTAAAACATTTTTATGCCGCCCCCATCGCAACAAAGCCTCGGGGTGGCTTACAACAAAAACAAAGGTATACAAAATTATACAAAAACAAAATTATACAATAAAAATATTAAAACCCGGTGCATCTCGGCTTAAAAACTTTTAAAATCCTACACAATAAATTAACACTTAAAATAAGTTTTAAATAAAAAGGTCTTGGCCTGGCGCCGAAAAACAAATAACAACGGCGCCAGGCGGACCTCTCTGGGGAGCGCATTCCATAGGTGGGGCGCCACCGCAGAGAAGGCCCTCCTCCGGGTGCTCACCCTCCTAATTTCCTTCACGGAGGGTTCCCGGAGAAGGGCATCTGTTGCTGATCTCAAGGGGCAACAAACTTGCTGTTGTCGTTATTGTCTGCAGGGACACAGGACCATTTCTATCCCAGGGCCAAGCTCATGTGACCTCCAAGCTGGAGGTTTGCCTGTGGAACATGGAGCCAATATGGGACGAACTGCACCAGATGCCTTTGCAAGGATGCAACTGAGCTTTGGAAAGGAAGCTCATCCCAACATGCTAAGACTTAATTGTTGTTTTTATTGGGTTTTATTTGAGGATGTGATACTGTGCTTCTTATCGTATTACCATCCTGAGATTTTTATGATAGGATGGTATAATGATTTTTTAAATAACAAATAAATAAAAGAAAAGAAGAGGGAAGTGCTGGCAGGCATGCAGAGAGGGAGGTCGTCATTCCAGCTGTCGTTCCAGCGGCTTCCTGCTCCCCTCTCTGGCATTCTCACCTGGACACACAAAGCAACCATCAAGACGAAATGCACAGCACGAGGCATCACAGAAGCATCGCCACACCTTGTTCTGTGCATTGGACGCATGGAAGCCTTCAGGTTCGGAGGCTTACAGTGTCTCCAGCAGATGGCACTAGACTGCGGTCAAAACTCTCTTCTTCCACGCTTGCTTTGCTTCTGGGTAACACGCTGAAGCATCCTATTACCCCAGGTCCCATCTTTGAACCCAGGCCCTTCTGCATGTAAAGCAGACCCGCAGCTGAAATATCACCCCTTCCTTTGAAAGTGTCCCCTGGAACTGGAAAGTTCGATGGAAAAAACATGGCAGCAGTGGTCCGGATTGGAGTTGAAGCCCTCGCTTGTGAATCAAAGTGATCATGAGACCATGCGAGTTGGCGTGCAGATGGAAAGCTGCGATTAAACCCACTGGGTGTAGAGAGAGATCGCTATCATTCCTCTCAACTTGCAAACAAAGCAAATATCTTCACCCAGCAAGATTGCAGATAAAATATGAATATCAGAATAAGTCTAACATGTGGGTGAGTTTCAAAGGACATATGCTGTGGATTTAATCTACAAGTCTAGCTAACCAGTGTGTGTGTGTGTGTGTGTGTGTGTGTCTGCATTCGCGTGCATGCACGCAGTTTTGGTACTCTGTGTCTTCATGCGGATGATGATTCTCATTTCCTCGTACAGTCATGCACAAGGATAAAAATAGCAGCACCCACCATTTTAAAAGGCTTTTCAGTGTGTAACGTATCACATGTATGCTATTCTCTAATCCCCATTAAATTATTATCCTCCACTTTCCTCCAGTGCAGCCCTCTTAAAAACAAGGCATTTACACACATCCAACTACTATTTGTAATGCTGTACAAGAAAATCGAGAGAATCAGGCAGGAAATCTCAAAAGGGACAAAGAAAAAAGAGTGTGGGAAGAAGGAAGAAAAGGAAACCTTGGTTGATCTTAACCTTGTAATGCACTGAAAACGAGCTGGAGTTCAAACGGGAGGTGACAGAGTGCTAAAAACTGGATAGACAGTGCAATTATATGCACATCCACCCAGAAATGCCCCCTTGAATTCAGTGGGGCTGACTTCGGAATTGACATCTACCAGGCTGCACTGTGAATTGCATTGGAACCAAGTCTCTCCCACCTCCGCAGTGTGTAAAAAACAGCGGTGCCTGTGGGTGGAAGGAGGGGCAAGTTGACAGTGTGGGACGATGGCCAGGTTGGATAGCAGTGAGGCATGAATGCTCTCCTGATGGATGTGGTGCCTCTGGTGAATGCATGCGCGGGGAAATGCCCCACGTGCTTCCAGTGCAAATGGGTGACAAATCTGGCAAGGGTCAATGTATTGAGACATTCTTGTTCTTGCTCTCTCTCTCTCACTCTTTCATAGGAGAGAGAGAGAGAGAGAGAGAGAGAGAGAGAGAGAGAGAGAGAGAGTTAGAGTTTACACAAAAACATGTGCACATTTTTGGTATCTCTCTCATAATACCTACTTTTTGTATGCAATTTTATCCAAAGGGCACTCCTTTTTGCAAGCCATTTTCCTAATATGCAGGACTGAACATTCTTTTCACCAATATGCAAATTTGTGTATACACTTTCCTTAAACATAAACATTTTTGTACACCATTTTTGCTTGGAGGACTCTCTTGCACATATAAATATGCTTTTCAAAGAATACCTGAAGTGCAATCCGTGCAAGTATGGACAGAAAAAGTCCCACGACGAGCAGCGTTTCCAGCTGCTTGCACCCCGCTTTTTGTTCTGCACATTGCTTTGCAGCTGCACAATTAGATATGGGCACAACCTGCGAACCAAACTGATTCTCCTCCACCTGTACCCCTAGTTTGCCACAATCCATTGCTTAGACTGCATAACCCCACTGGAACTTTTTTTAAAATAATTCTAGCTTGCCAGATGTGATACCTTTATGGCCACGCCTCGCTATTTAAGACAGAAGGCGAAGGAACGAATGTTTGAATGGTCACACACAGCCCACAAACAACCCATGGAAAAGCATCCTTGCACCTTGGGGGGAGGTGGTGTTGGAATCTCTGGGAGGCCACGTGGGCCCCCCCGTGTTCTGGGGGTGCTTGCTGAGATCAAGGGAAATGGCCCTGGATGGGAGCTTTTTTGACACAGGTGCTCTGCCACTTGCTGCCTACCTGCCCCCCTCCCACCTTGAATCCTTATGGATGAGGATTTCTTCTGAAATTAACTCCCCTCTTCTCCCCTGTCCATACTTTCCTTTCAAGAAATAGGGTTGTTCTTGGGAGACAGCATCCAGATGCCTTCACAAAGAGAAATTTTGAAGCACACACACCTGCGATTCTATATGTGAGTGTCTGGTCTTGTGGGTTTAGCACTAGATCTTTTTTGCACCTAGCTTTTCCCCTGACCCTGAGATTACGTTCTTTGCCTGGATATCCTGAAACAGGAATCCCCAAACTCTGTAAAACCCTAGCAACCCAGAGGAGGAGATAGGCTTCCTTTAAGCCGCATATAGTTCCTGTCTAACCTCTGTCATCTCAGCTAATCAGGGACTCCATAGAAAATAGGACCATGTTGTGATATTGTGTAAGTGTTCATCTTTTGCTGCCTGACTGAGAGCAAATGAAGCTAACTGAGATTCAGGGCAGGGAATTTCCAGACTGGCCGCACAAATTATCTCAGCCAGCAGGACCCGGGATTGCTCTTATTTTGCAAAGACAAATAATTGTGCTGACTTTTGACAAGGCCATAAAGGGTTGCTTTTTGGTGCCGTCGAAAGCACTTGCGAAAATTAAGCCCCACAGCACTGTATTTTTCTTTCTCCTGCTGCAAAGCCCCACCTAGTTCTGAAATCAGTTTGCCTCACCAGATCTCAATAATTCTGATTGTTTTGGTAACTTCTAGCTGCCACTTATCCGAAGTGACATTCTCGCAGCCTACCAGGTGTCTTCCAATTCAAGTGAGTCATACTCTTTCTCCACCCCCACAAGAGTGCAGCAAGCTGGTCTCAGCGAAGGAAACAAAGTCTGAATTTTATTATTTTATTATTTTCTTTGGCAATGCAGAAAATTCAGCTGGCAAAGCTCATAAATCAAATCATTATCATTAATAATCAAAGTGAGACACTGTGAGGAATGGTGAATTAATCACTGCTGGCAGGAGCGCACCTCTCCATGAATTGAATGAGTTGCATATAAGAGCAGGAAAAAAGGTTGGGAATTCTTCCTTAACTGACAGACAAGTTTTTGCACCATCCAACCAGGCTGGCTTTGGATAGTTTCACACCCAGAATTGAGCAAATGAGAAGATGCCCTTCCTTAGAGCCAGAACCACCACTGTCCCCTGGAGGCAGCTACTTCTTGCTGCTTCACGGTAAAATTGGACCTGCCATTCTCCTTGACATGGCAGGCAGCCCCAGGTTTTCAAAACCTCCTCCTTTTCAGCAGGTCTGATCCTAGAGAGCTGTTAACCAGGAATGGGAGAACCTGTCCTGTTTGCTTTTTTTGGCACTCCGTCCCCCTTCCCTGCAGCCCATGTGGAAAGAACCGTGCTGGCTGTGTCTCCAAGGCTGGAAGAATGCCTTGGAGAAGGCCAAATTGGATGTTCTGGTGCGGGAAGAGTCCTCCTGCTGGAGCCATAGATTTCATCAGCCACTGCACCTGAAATTCATTCCCAAGGTGCCTCATTCCCTGCCTATGTTGTCTGCCTCTGGTCTACACATAGAGTGGTTCACACAGTTGTCACTCTTTCCTAGGGACTCTATGGTAGATGCATACCAGGATAATGGAAACCATAATCCCAGGTTCAGACAATGCAACAAGCCATGGAGACACAGAGAAACCATAAACTATTGCCTCTTATCAAGGACCAAAGTTACTGTGATGAAATACCATGAATAAATTCTAACAACATGACAGACTAACAGAGAAAGGAAACATGATCACTCGCCTGTGGTCTGAACCCAGCCAAGGAGAATTAATAGTACATTTACACAAATTTTAATCTGTGCTTCTGCCAGTGGTGCAGAAGTTACAAAGGTTCAGCAGGTAGTGCTGTGAACTACCTGCTGAACTGTCTGTCCAAAAGCCAGGATCGTTTCTTGAAGTCTTGACAAGACCTTACAGCCTTCTGCTTGTTCGGAAGAGCATTAGAGAAAATCCCCTTGCCACTGCCTTCCCCAGCCATTCTGTAGAAAAGGGATGCTTTTGCTGTGAGAACAAAACTGTTTCACTGAACCAGGTCCCTCTGCCTGCAGACACAGTCCCCATGAGAAAGGGGGTAAATCCTTTGTGTATGGAGAGGATGCTCAGAAAATCTTTGGGAAGAGATGTGCTTAGTTCTCAGCTTGGGGAGAAAAATGGATACATTGGTCAGGCAGGCACCTTTGGACAACCACAGGGTAGCCCGACCCCTTTAGGAAACCCATACAGCCACAGATGAATGGAGTGTATGCTTTCTTCTACTTCTTTATATTCGACATCCACATTTTACCATATTCCTTAAGCTGTGCTTCACCATTGACAAAGGTGGCCCCATTTCCTCCTAATTTTCCCAAACCCAAAGCGAAGCACCTTGGCTGGACCATTGCTCATTGCCTGTGATTTCAAGGTAGTCAAGCACTCAGATAACAACAAGCACAGTTTAGAAAGTGAACCATCAAACAGATTGATTTTTAAGGACCAGTTTAATATGGCCCACGACAGGCAAGGCCACGAACATTTTGGCCACTGCATTCTGCACTGGCTGCCTCTCTAAACGGTTTCAACCACAGCATCATGGAGACCAAGTGGCAGTGATCTAACTAGGGATGTAAAAAACATATGAAGGACTATGGCCAGACTATCACCTCCAGGAATGGCCATAGCTGGTGCACCAACTAAAGCTGAAGAAGGCACTCCAAGCCACTGAAGCTGCACGACTGCTCTTTTCAGCAACATACAGCAAGTGAAGTTCCTGTTTTCTGGAGCTGGGAACCACCCCCCACAGTCTCCTCATCTTGTCAGGATTCAGCTTCATTTCTTGTTCATCATCCAGTGCACTGTGCCTTTACACTGTGCTTTATACTGCTATATTTCTATGTTTCTTATTTGGTTGCTTTCCTTCCTTTTTTCCCAACAAAAGGATGGCACTTTGTAAATCGGAGCAATCAAACAAGAGATTGGTAAGATCATCGATGGACCAAATTCATTGTCCAGACAGTATCTTAGCTTCTTCACTGGTCACATCATTTTCTTGATCATCCTTTCTGGTTTGGAGAATGGACTTTTAAAGCAGTGATTCAAATGTCGGCCATTCCTGTGGATGTCTTCTGAATGTCACCAAGGACCCACGAGATCCATAATAACCGTGGTTTGTTAGGTCGTGCTCCGAAAGGCAGCATAATTCATTCTTTTGTTGTGACAGAATGATGGGCGCAGCATCTAGTTGTTCTAATTGAAGTGAGGAGAACCTGCAAGGTGGAGGGATATCTAGCCCTTGCGTCTCTATTTCACAAACTAGTTTTCGCTTTGGTGGCTGCTCCTCCAAACCAATATATAACTGAGCTGCATAAATGTCATTGGGATTAGAAGTAAATCAGCACATGGATTTAAATCAAGGTATGTGTCAATAATGAGAGGGCTGGTCCAAGATATTTTTCTGCAGAGCTGAAGGACACAATGCTTCCCCTTTCGTTCCATGTACTGAAAGAGCAACTGAAACTTATTTCAACACTGACTAGAGGATAATGTCCTTCAGGATGCCTGGGAGAAGAGCAAGCGACATTCGAGGTGCAGGTCGGGCTACGTGGCCAATAGAGTTGTGTCCATCCTGTGCCTTTCCAGGCACCAGTATCCCTTGCCTGATATGGACAGCCCACTTTCTCTGCCTAAGAGTAGGACTGGCTGTACCAGGTCCGAATATGACTGGGTTCAGGCAACACAGCAAGCCATGGTGGCTTTTTACTATTATTATTCCATCATGTTGTCTGAACCGAGTCGTGGAATTTCACTATAGTAGGTTTGGCTTTACCAACCACGAGAAGCAACAATGGTTTGTTCTGTGGTTTCTCTGAACCATGATGGCTTGTTGTGTTGTCTGAACCCAGGATCATGGTTTCCAACATCCTGGTATGCAATTACCACAGAGTCCTCTGGAAAGGGTGGCAACGACATGAGCCACTTCAGCCAGCCATCCTCTATGTGTCGGTCAACGAGGAAGAGGCAGACAACAAGGGGAGGGAATGATGCAGCTTGGGATTGAAATTCAGGTGCAGTTGTTGATGGGATACATGCTGTCAGTAGGAGGACTGAGTGGGGAGAATGGAAGCTGCAATAACATAGAAACCACTTGATGGTTGTCCGGTATAGCATGGTAAAAACCATGAACCGTGGTAGCTGTGCAGGGTTGCTTGTGTTGTGTGAATGCAGCTTATGTGTGTGGCATAGAGATAAGTGGCCTGTCAGTCTCCCATCTCACTGAGGTGCTTTCTCATTTGCACATGAGCTTGTGAGGTATTATATAATTTCTTAATGCGTGTATGAATATACACATGAATTAAGAGGAGATAGTTCCACACACAGTCGAAAGCTTTACACTGGCCTTTTTGAGTGTTTTCCTTAAATCACCACATTTTGTGAGAGCTTTCTTCTAGTTGACAAAGTTTTGTTGTGCATTTTGGATCTGTGAACACATTCTGTCTCAACTTAAGAGGAGCAAATTGGGCATCTTCATTAAACCAACATGCAACAAAGCCAGAAGGAGTGGCTTTCATATCTGATCTTCAGGGGCTTTGCCCTGGCAGCACTTTGCTCCCCACCGGTTGACTAAATATGCGTATCACACATGGCAACAGTCACACATGGGCTGAAATGCACCTTGGCAGCACAGGCCCCGGCCTACAAGGGCCCCGTCTGTTAATATTACTATTACATTGCATTTAGACCCACCTTTCTGCCTCTTGCAGGGAATCTAAGGGGGCTTACAAGATCCCTCCTTTCTCCGTGTTATCTTCACAACAACCCTGTGAGGTGGTAAGGCTGGGAGTCTGTGACTGGCCCAAAGTCACCCAGTCAGCTCCATGGCTGAGCGGGGACTGAACGCAGGTCTTCTGAGTCCCACTCCACTGCTCTAACTGCTATGCCACTCTGTCTGTAGGGATGCTAGTCATGATCTGCCTTACAGGGCTAGCATAGGAATTACAAGAAGCAATGTGAATACTCCATAAGCAGTACACAAATGCTTATTTTGATTGCACATGAAAGGATCTGGAAACTCAGATGCACTCTGTGAGTTGCTATTCTTAATAATAGAAACAGAAACAGAGCGAGTCAGAAGGGGTCTCCTGGGCCATCTAGTCTGATCCCTGGCTCCAGCTGGCTCCACTCATGACATGCCTACCATGTGCATGTCCAGCCTATCCTTGAACACCCTCACCAATATAGAAATTATCCTTGCTGCAGCATAAAGGATGAAGAATGAGTGGAATTGCACATGCTCCATCCATTCCCTAGTTAGCTTGATTTGCAGAATTGAACTTCTCTTAGTCACAGTGAACCTAATTTTTTCTTAAAGAAACATTTCCTTGCATAGCACACCCAGCCTTGCTGACCCTCTCTTGACAGGCTGCCAAAGTGGCTTACAAGTCTTAGTGGAGACCAAGAAGGCTCATCACATGCTCTCTTGCGATTCTGCTGAGAATTCTGGGCCTCCAAATCTGATGTGCACATTTTAGTTTGGTGGCTGCTTCCCTCGCACCCTGAAAAACCTCGCTACCTCTCAGCATCCACCTGGATCACTTCTGAAGCTCTGACTAGAGAAGTCCTGCAACAGAAGGGTGAGAAATATCTGCTATTTTCTCTGTGGAATGTTCTGTGCTCCCTTTTTTAGAAATATTATAAATCATTTCAAGCACAAGTTCATAATCCCCCTCAGTATTCCAAGATTTATGGTAGCAAATTCGATTAGTGGGAAAAACACACACAATGTGTCCAGGCTGTTTTTGCAAAAAATATCTTCTAGAAAAACAGAAGTGCTTTCCTTTTCCAATCCAAGAAGGTCTGAATTATTCAAAGGCTGTAGCTCCAATGGTTTTGAGTTACGTACACAAATTGGGACAGTCTTCCTAAATGACAATCTCGGGTTAATTCAGTGAAAGGTGTGTGACCTGCTGCAGTGAATAGCCATTTCCTGTGGACATCCATGCACAAAGAGACCTGGGCTAGAAAGGTCTTCGGACTGATCCCTAATGGCTCTTTTGATGTTTCCAGGAACGGATGAAAAATGGATGAAGCTATGGAATTATTTAGGAGAGAAATGATGTGGGACCCAATGGCATGCTCCCTGTGGTGGAGTATTTCATGGAGGATGCTGAAAGAGACCAAGAGGAGCTCTTCACCAGCTGGAACTGCCCAGTGTCCAGTCAAGGGATGTTTGCACCATTATCTGTTAAAAGCCGCAACCCTGCAGCACGGTTGTCATTATCACTGGAAGCTTTCCCAGACCTTTTTTGCTTTTGTAAGGAACTCCAGGCAGCTTCCAAAGTTCTCTGCTTCTCTTGGTCCTCACAGCAAGAACTCTTTGAGACAGCCGTGGCTGAGAAGGAGTGACTGGCCCAAGGTTGGTTGAAGCCCCATCGGTGAGGGTGTTCAAGGATAGGCTGGACATGCACATGGTAGGCATGCCATGAGCAGAGCTGGCTGGAGCCAGAGGTCAGACTAGATGGCCCAAGAGACCCCTTCTGACTTGCTCTGTTTCAATGTTTCTTACCAAGCTCAGCAAAACTCAGTGGGTCAAGACCTGTTTTCCCCTGCAGTGGAGGGCAGGATGCGTTCCAATGCAGCAAGTTCAGGGGACCAAGATTTAGGGAGGATGTCAGGAAGTACTTCCTGACAGTTAGTATCCCAAGGGTATGGAAGGTGGGCAATATGGAGAACACCATATTGCCCGTCTTCACCAATGGCTTGACGGTTTTCTGGTGTCTGTGCAGGTTTTCTCTGACCCTAAAGGTGGGAACCACTCTGCCCAGGCTTAGTCACTGGCACGAAGAAGATGAAGCAAAAACATGATGGGAGTTTGCTTATTCTGGTCCCTCTTGCTTGCCTGCAACCTCACCCATCCCCAGAGCTTTTCCTGAATTGAATCCAGCCCTTGGATTGAATGACATTGGTACACTGTCGGTGAATGAATGGGGGAGTGAGTGAGCTCCATTGTCTTTATATATAACACGGATAGATTCTGCTTTCTGAGCTCCTTTTATGGAAAAAGTAAGCCCAACTTTCATTACAATGAGTTTCTGACAGTGAGCTATACACCCTTAACAATGCTCCATTTTGGGCCCCTTTCCAGATTTTCATATTAAAAACAAAAACAACAAAAAGTCCAATGAATAACTAAATTGTCCCCCACCGCACATCTTCCTCCCTAAACAGCAAGAGTGGTTATGGAAGTCAGAAATGTTCTTTGCAGCTCTTTGCAGCCTGTGCAGTAAATAAAATTATGCACTCTTGTCATCATTAATTAATGTTCCCAATTCGAGGAGATACAGGATAGATTTACATTCTTCGTGTTACTGAATAACCTCGATGTGCAATGTGGCCTCTCTTTGTGGAACTAGAACTGCGGGGACGGTGGTGGAGAAATGTTTACTACAGGTCTGCACAGCGAGTGACCCAAAAGACAGGCCCGGCTGGGGCTGGTGGAGGATGTAGTTCTGTCCTCAAGGGGTGGCAAAATTATTCTGTTGCCTGAGGCCAAAAATCCCATGAGCTCCTCCTGCTGGGAGTGAAAAAAGAAGTGCCAACAAGAAATTCAGTTGGTGACAACAGGCTTCCTTTTCATGGTGGCCTCATTCTAGGACTCACCTGTTGATGCAGCTGAACAGGTAGGCTGTGTAGACTTTCCAGGTGCTTGATCAACTGCTCCAGCCCCCATTTTGCTGTCCTAGGCAGGGAGGCAGAAAGAGCTGGCTTGTTTTCCCTCGTGTCGGGTTGGAGTGGATGGTTGCAGTTGGCTTGGTCACTCACTTTGGCAGGCCTATGGCATAGCATCCCCTCCTGCTCAGCATCCCCGTTCATGTAGCAACATGCTAGAGGGGAGTGGGCATCTCTTTCCCTTGCTGCCCTGCCACCCCAATGATTTGCTGGCCTGTTCTGATGCAGCTAACAGCTTTCCTTAGAAGCAGAAGTCACGGAGCTGAGGCTGTCATACAAGGAGGAATCTCAAATTGTGATGCCTAATTTCTTTCCCAGGTAGTTCTGCTCAAAAGAACAGAAAGAATGTGGGGGAACGGGAGCTGTTGCTCTAGGCAATGCCAAGCTTCTACGTTCCTTGAGATGTCTGCAAAAGGTGTGTCGATTCGGCACATCAAATGTAATTCATGCCCAAAGAATGCTCACCACCAATACAGCAGGTATATTGGCTGACTCTGTGCGCCCTCCACTGCCCACAAGGCCCAGCCTAGAAATGTGGGTATCCCACCTTACAAGAAAGACTGGCTGCAGGGCTGGGCCCACCTAGGAGCAGTTTCCCATGACTTACTCTAGGGTGCAACATTTGGTTTATCTCTTTCTTAGTTGCTCTTAAGTGCCGTGCGTTATCTCTTAAGCCAACACTATGAAAGAAAACCTTCCAAAGGATCATGCTCAGATTTACCCGGGGCTACGGCTTTCTTGATGGAGTCTATCTATCCAATACTTATTGGTCTTCCTTTTCTTCTTCTGCCTTGGACTATCCCTGACATGATTGTCTTCTCCAGGGAGACTTGCCTTTTCATGATGTGTCCCAAGAATGACAGCCTCGTTTTTTCTTCTAGGGAATCTCCAGCTTGATTTGAGTGGGACCCCCTTGTCTGACTTTCTGTCAGTTCAGGGTATTTGCAAAGCTTTGGTGCCATGTTTCAAACGCATCGATTTCCTTCTTGTCATCTTTCTTCACTGTCCAGCCTTCTCAACTATAGATTGTGATTGGGAATACAATAGTGAGGATGACCCTGACCTTGGTCCTCCGTGAAACCTTCGTACTCTTGAGGATCTTTTCTGGTTTTCTCCTTGCTGCCCTTCCCTGTTTCAGTCTTCAGCTTGGCTGCAGCATCCCTTCAGATGGATGACTGAGCCAACTTATGTGCAATTTTTTTGCAGTCTGAATTTGTCCACTGTTAACAGTAAAGTGCTGCAGTTCTTCTGCCGTCACGATTTTTTCTTTCTTCTTTACTTCTACTAGGAGTTCTCCTCTGTCAGAAGTAGGATTGTGATGGCACACATGTCTCTCCTTCCTGATCTCCTGCAGTTTAGTCTTGAAAAGGAAAGGGCTATAAACCATGATGAGAATTATCCCTTTTCTACTGAAATCCAAGATGGTGCCCCTGCAAACTCCCCCACAAGCTACAGCAGCCATTTCAGTTGGTAGACCTACCTGAGCAAAGAGGGCACTGATCCTGCACCACTAGACAAGGAAACTACCTTGGGGATGACTTGTGAATTAGTTCCTCAAAAGGGATCCATCTCATTTGCTTTCTAGTCATTTATTGACTTGCTAAGCCTTTCTCTATTGGTTGAAACTTTAATGACCTTTACATTCCACAATCTAATTTGATCGTGTACTAGCACACACAGCTGACACAAATGGATGCTGATATTTGGCCAGTCTTCACATCTTACCGATAAGAAATGATCTGTCAGTGTCATTAACAAATCTTGGGCCTCACATACAGCATGGTACACATAGTACAGAAGGCTTCTCACTCATGAATAGATAACATGCGCATTTATCACCATATCAAGGAAGTGGAACTCTGGCTCCCTCTATGGGGGACCAGAGGTATAGAGAACAGCAGTCTAATTTTTTAGGTGTTCTAAAGGAAAAGTTGAAATTTTGAGGGAGAGATCCCGGAGCTCCAACATTTTCCCTGGGAAGACAATGGACCATACACTTTTGCTTCTTGCTTTGCCCAACACAAAGTGCTGAGCTCTGTCTGAAAACAATACGCTAATGAAGAGAGAATCCTCCATTGTAGGGCCTCTTTGATTTAGAACAGTCTTCCTGACACTGGACTGTAACTCTCGTAATTCCCAACCAGCATGGGCAATAAAAACTGAAGTCAAATGTATCTGGAAGGCACTGGCACACAACATGAAAAAGAGGAGATTGTGTGTCTTTGGAAAACCTTTTCCACATTGACTGGTTCAAGAAGGCAGCCCTGCGCATCAGCCGTTGGGTCCTTGCACCTTGCAGGAAGATTTAGGGCATCTCCTAGGGCTCCCACTGGGCTCGCTGGCTGAGTCATACTGTGGCACATATAAACGTAACGTGTTCTCTTTAACAGCACCCAGCACTCCTCCATGTCCACATAATCATGCCAGGCAGAATAAACCTTGCCTGTAAAGGTCCATGCTCCAGTTAGAGCTTTCCAGATTTTCACATTATTGCATTTCAACCAGAATATTTCAGAACCACCCACCTCCTTTCATATCTGGGAGGCGAGGCATGCAATTTCCAGGGAGTAGAACTTCTTGCAATCCCCTCATTCCAATCTGCTGGTGTCTGCCATCTTTATCTTTCATAAAATGGTCTTTTTCAAGGAGCCTTGTTGGAAAAGAGCTGGTGGCTGGATCCAAGGACTTCTGATAAATTTCTTCCTACCAAAATGTATGCCTCACCCACAAAAATAGCTGAAATGCTACTGCATTTCAAGAGTTAAAATGGGGCTTCAGAATTAGAACAGGGGTTAGCTCTGTCTGAGGTTTAGTCCTCAACACCTTCAATTAAAAGACCACCAGAAGCAAGTGACGTCCACCTGGAACTCTGCAGAGCCGGTGTAAATTACTCCAATATGGTATTTTATTTTGTATTGAAGAATGGAACTGGGCATTATGAGCAAGCTGAGACTGGGACTATGTTGCTTTCACCTGCATTTTAGTTGTAAACGATGAGAGGAGGAAATCCATTCTGTACAACCATAGAGATGCATCTCATGAAGTAACTCTGCAAAACAGGTGCTCTTTCCCAGCCTTTAGATGTGGGTGGAAGCATCAACCTGAGATTATTAAACATTTCCACAGAATACAGAATGAGCTACTTTTGAACTACCTTACACCACCCTTTGGCAAATGGGGAATGTAATTAAAGAAAGACCGCAAAGTGGGTGGCTGCACCAAACATCTGGAGAGGTTTGCCTACATCTGTAGGAGGCATGAAGCTGAACTACCCTACCAAGAAATTTGGGTCATGATCATTGATCTCAAGTGGTTGGGTAGCATGTGGTTTGACACCATTCAGTTTCACAGATGGCGTCCAAGCATGTGGACTCCAATAAACCAAGGGCAGTAGGTACATGGAACATGGAACAGAAGGCCCACGATTCACTTGGAGCTTCAACGGAAGAGATGGTCAGCTTGGCTTCCTCCCGCAATCAGTTTTTTAAAGTCCCAAGTTCTTTCTTGTCTATCCATGACAAACTTTATAATTTTGTGATGTTCTGGTCATAAACAAACTGAAACAAAATGGTTGAATATATGGGGATTCAAATTCATACATTTAAGAAGCATAGGCTCAAAAATCAAGGCCTACATAGATGAATCTGTAAATTTTCATTCTCCACTTCTCACATTGTTTTCATTCCTTTGCATTTTCTTAGTAAATTCTTAGTAAAATGAAAGAAAATTCTCCCCCATCCCTAGCTTGAGCAAAGACTTGCTTAGCCTGTACAGCACATCAGGTGATGAGTCACTTGAAGCTCCAGAAAGGAACAACGAAGAGGAGTCTTTTCCTTCCAGGCCAAATAATGACTGTGCTCCAGCTGGCTCATTGCCTTCTGGCCCTTCAGGAGTGCATCCATTCCCTGGTTGCCCCATAGCGTCACTTTGTCAAGAGTCCCATTACTCTTGAATTCCTACGCATCAAAATGAAGCCTAAAATTAATTTTGGAACCAAAACATGCAAATTTTGCCCTTCTCTTTCATGGCATCTTCTCTCTCCCTCCTCCACATCTGTATTGCCTATCTGCATTGCAAAATAGTATGCACCACTGGATCAAGATTCCTCTTGGCTGGCATTTTACTGATGCACACATATGCTCCTCAGATGATGCTCTGAGCTGCGGATGCTCGGCCAATAATGCAGAGAGAGCGACAATCTGCTCCCCATCGCTCTGACAGTGGGGATCGCAAGTCACGGGGACCCACATTGTTGACCTCCTTCTCCGGTCTCTGACCTCCCTGTGCCTTCCACCACTCCTTTTGCTAAAAAGCTGATCTCTGGAGCTGGTGTTGGTTGCAGTAGACACACGTTCAATAAAACTGAGAAGTGAGGAAGGATTATGTGGCCCATGCACAGTATAGCTGCCGGGGCCTCTTTTATCATTTGGCAGTCAGCTACACCCAGGGGCAACTGCAGGGGCATCCTCTGAGCCATTCCCTTCTCTTGAAGGACAGTCTGTTCCGCCTAATCTGTATCTCCTGCTCTAGTCTGCTGCCTTCTGGTGTAGTGGAGGATGTTATCTTCTGACCAGGGGAAGTACAATTCAGCTACTCATCCAGTTGTCTTCCATATGTGAAATGGAGAAAGGAGGCACCATGCCATCTCACCTCACACAGCGAAATGTCCAGGATCAGCAGCAGAAGAGGACCCTGACTAATTCACCCAGCCACCCCATTCAGGTGGTACTATGACCCCTCCCCTCCAAAAAAATCTGCATCTCATTTATAATGCATCCCAGAAAATGGAGGTTTTTCTCAGCACCAGTAACAATAGGAAGCATCATAGTGTTTCACCTTTTGTTTGGGGCTTCCTTCATGAGATCTTGGTGGAACCCCAATACCCCGACTCTATCCTCGGCCCCAGATGCTGTGGGGCAGGTTGTCATTTGCCCCACTGTGTGGCGGTTACAGGAAGAAAGAGGCAAAATGGATGGGAAAGAGGCGTTGGAGAGAGATCGGTCAGCTTCCTGGATTGGGTGTGAGGGAGAGAAACTACATCTGATGGCAGGAGATCCATGATCAACCAGACTGCATTAAAGAAAAAAAATCTACGTGCTGCTAATTTGGTCCATGACGCTGAAAGTAGAATGGTTAAGGCAGGGGGCCCCAAACCTTTTGGAGCTGTGGAGACATCTGAGAAGTGTATTTATGTATTTATTATTTATTTAGAGCATTTTTATGCCGCCCCCTTCACAAAAAGCCTCGGGGTGGCTTACAAAGCAAATAAACAAATGTAGAACAGACCTTAAAAATCTGGATACATCTCGGCAGGACTATGAAAACCAATACATAAAGACAGCAATTAACAGTTAAAATATTGCTTAAATAAAATAAGTTGAGGATTTGCTGTGGCCATCTGGCCAGGGCGACTTATTTTATATTGTTATTTATTTTATATTGTTATTTTTGTATTTTACTTCATGTTGTG
This sequence comes from Varanus komodoensis, assembly GCF_004798865.1. Taxonomy (NCBI): domain Eukaryota; kingdom Metazoa; phylum Chordata; class Lepidosauria; order Squamata; family Varanidae; genus Varanus; species Varanus komodoensis. Next base: position 70,017,020 of record NW_025335268.1, on the reverse strand, counting down.
AGCCACCCCGAGGTTTCGGCGAATGGGGCGGCATAGAAATGTTTTAATAAACAAACAAACAAACAAACAAACAAACAAATCACCACAAATTCCCTAACTAGAGGATGACTGGTTTACCATCTTCCTGTGATGCCTAGAGATTTTAAGATGCATCTTATTCTTTGTTTTGTGTCTGTCGGGCACCACAAAACCTCATTAATAAAGGATTGTTTAATTCAGAAAATTGCTGAAGGTACAACACAGCAAATGCTTCTTTTAAACATATTATTTGGCATTGTTTCTTTTTGGGAGGAGATAAAATTTGTGCTGGAACAGTCTTTGATATCCACTGATGCACTTGCTCTTTTAAGCAATATATGTCCTTCCTGAAAATTAACAAATGGAAAGGGAAACGAATACTATGTACCTTTTGAACTGATGAAGTACTTATATCACAAAATTGGAAGGATAATGTAAACACTCACCTCCTATATGTAACAGATTGAGATGCTTAAAATGCTTTTGTTATGCAAACAGGTAGCATAAAACCTTCAGTTGAGGATGCGTACTTATTTTGATGTTTGGCCTTTATTACTTTTGCACTGCATACAAATCCATATACATCTAGCGAAAGGGGAAAAGAAAATTCAAAAGATTAATGAAGCAGGGGCCCATGGGCAATACATGGAAGGCTTCTTCATGGGAACCACTGGAGGTGCTCATGGACTCCGTAGGGTCTGCAGAGACACTTGGTTAAGGAAGTCTCTTGTGCTGCTTTTCCAGCTGGAATCACCCTTCCAGGGCCTCTGCTTTCTCTCTCGCCTCTTCAGTTTGCCCCATGGGCTAGGACAAACCTGCTTTTAAAAGGGATCAAAAATGAAACAAAGACCATCATCCAACAGCAGTAGCTGGTCCATTATGAGCCAGCCTGCTTGAAGTTCCATGTGCCACAGCTCTGCTGTTCTTAGAGGGGCAAGTAATCCAGCCCTTCTGACCCCTTATGAGTTCTGCTGTGATGGGATGAAGGTAGAGCCTTTTTGCCCCATGGGGCAGGAAACCGCAGGCATCGGCGGTGCCAGTAGCAGGGAACTGGGTTTTGATAGCTCTGTTCTGATGCCATTTTAAAAGGAATAATCTGTCCTTTATATCCATGTTTCAAGTCATAATCAGGTCTCTCTGAATTAACTATCTCAGCACTTTGCAATGGAAAGGGGGTGGGGAGAAGGTAGCAAGATATTATTAATTCATCGCAGCAGATGGGCTGTCAATATTATGAAAGTATGGTACATTATTGCGAGCAAGTTAAAGTAGGTCAGCAGAAGCCAGCGAGCTGAAGAGAGTAATAATGGTTTCTGCTGGTAGACATTCATCTACCGCAGGGCCTGTGCTTTATGCGTCGGCATCAACATGAGATAAGAATTTTGATTTGTGGAGTCCAGAGATCACATTTCTACTGAAAAATAGAAAATAAAAAAGAGCTGGCTTACTCTTTCAACATCTAAACCATTTAGCTCTGTGTTTTTGATAAATGGAGAAAGTGAGTCCTACTAAAACTCTGGGATTTATAACAAGAAGGCTCTCTTCTGTTTGTTTGTTCTTTACTGGACAGATTTAGAGGTGAAAAGGAGTGCAGTCTGTCAGTTTGCAAATCGTATCGGATTCTCCACCATCTGCATTTTCTAATTATCCACATCTGCAGGGAGTGAGATATGCAAAACCTTTCCTGAGAAATTGCACAAATGTTAACAAAATTCTATTAATTTCTCAAGGACACCATTTGTTTCTAGGGGGTGAAGGAGCACGTGAACCTCTGCAATTGTTCTTTGGAGACATTGCTCTTTCTCATTATTTTGAGATACAAAAAGTAGCCAGAACTACTGATGCCAACAAAACTCAAAATTAGCCTGTTTGTAAATCGCATCATAATTCTTAAATGGATAAGAACCCCTGAGTTGGCGCCAACAAACCCTTATATTTCCATGAAGTTGGTTTGTATCCATCCGTGGTTCAATCATTCTCATGACTGGTGGCTCTGTGTTGGTCCGATTGTATGCAAAGATGTGATAACAGTCAGAAAAAGAAGTGTTGTGACCCTTGATGGGTGGAAAAGAGCATCATTTTATGCATGACACATTCATACAAAATACAGACATGGTGAGTCAGATGGGGTCTCCTGGACCATCTAGTCTGACCCCCCGCACAAGCTGTCTCCACGCATATAATGTCCAATGTGTAGGTGTCCAAACTTGCCTTGAATTCCCACACTGATGAGTCCTCCTCCACCTCCCATGGAAGCCCATTCCATATCCTAGGGGTCCTAACTGTCAGGAAGTACTTCCTGACCTCCAATCTAAAACCCGGTTCCTTACCTCCACCACAGGGGGAACAGCTCATGACCCTCAACCTCAACCTCAGTAGGTCACGTCCACGGACTCCCTTCATGTATCTGTAAGTTGTTGTAAGATTCCTACGGAATCTCCTCTTCTCAAAAGTCCCAGTTACCTAAATCTCATCTCATCTGGCACCCCCCCACTCCCGGTCTGGCTACCATTCCTGTGACCCTGCACTGAACTGATTCCAATCTTGCTATGTCCCTCTTGCAATGTGAAGCCCAGAACTGGACACAATACTCCGGTTACAGTCCCAAGATGTACATCTCCAAAAACTGGGCAGGGCACCTGCTCCACAATCCCCCCCCCTCCCCTCATGTCCCCTGCCTTTGCCCGTTTAATCTTTCTCCATGCAGAGGAACACATAAAGCATCTTCACAGAGAAGGGGACTTGGCCGGGGCTCAGCCTTAGGGATTGGATGGCCGGATGGGGCTTACAAGATGCAGTGATGCTCAATCAACCGGAATGGCTTTAACACTGGATTAGATGCATTCATGGAGAATAAAGCTCCCAATGGCTACCAGATCATTATACACCACTTTTGCTGTCTGAGGTCGTGTACACCAGCTGCGGGGCGACTCAGGAGGGTGGCTTCACATCCTTCTTGGGGTTTCCCAGTGACAACTGGATGATCCTTGTGTGGGCAGTCTGCTGCATTCTAAATTCTTGACCCCCTGCAGCATGGCTCTTCTTAGGTTCTCCATGGACCAGAACTGGCCTTCAGGCTGGAGTTTCTCCACACCTGTCTAACAGCAGTCCTGTGAGGTAGGGCACTATGATCATTTGCGCCCACAGGAAATGAAGGACGCCTTTGCTAAGGACACCTACAGAATTCACAGGGGCTACAACTTTCGCCACGGAGGTTTCCCAGCTCTTAGGTCTCTCCTAGCCACAACTGCTACTTCAAAGTGACTGCTTTTTGCTCAATGGCTCCCTTGATGGTGTTGTCCAAGCCAAAAGCCATCCTCACATCCGAGTCACTTTGTATGATCTAAATACATGTGTACTTTTAGATAGCTCTATAAAGAAAAAAAAAGGGGGACGAGGAAGAGAAAAATAACTCAACTCCTCCTTCCCAGTGCCGCATTTTTTTTTCTTGCAAGTTCGGTGTTCGGTAAGGCTTAGGAACAAAAAATGTAGGCATTAAGAGCTATTTGCTAACATGCCAGCAAATTAGCAAGTTCTCTTTTGACATTCTTTCTAAATCCATATTATTTTATCCCATACGGAATCTTGCCTTGTCACTATTTTTTTTAAATAGGAAATGGATTGTCATCACATTTGCAAATAGCATTATTCTACAACTGCTTGGTGAAAAATATGGGAGGCTGCTTATCTGGTTACATTTAATACAGTCATCTAAAGCGGTGCATTCTGCTCTGTTGGCAAGATAGAGAAGAAAGATTATCTACCATTCTGTGGAGTGTGGAAATTTCCTCCTCTTCCTCTTCCTTTTAAATGAAATTATTTTGTCAGCTTTGCATCCTTCAAGAACCAACCTGATACGCATCATGTCCATTCAGCTGCTGATTTTAGAAGCTTCGGAAGCTCAGATTTGGGCTCACAGGACTTGGCTGAAACTGGTCCCCCTGGTTGTGGGGACTTTGGGTCTCTTTGGTGGGCAGGTGTCCATCTTCAGAGGGGTCCATCGGATCAGAGCCTTTCTGTTGGATGGTGTTCTCCATCCAAAAGGCTGTCCGGTCTAGGGTGGGGTTGAACCCTTCCAGAATCCATCCTCCCAACATTTGTGGGCTTCCTCGCATGTTCAGCCCAGCCCTGCAAAGCGAGCTGAGCTAAGAGAAGTCTGCAGATGCTCGCGGACTCTCAGTTGCACATCGGGCAACCTTCCACATCAGGAGCGGCTGAAGGATGCGGAAAAGAGGTGCTGCAAGCAGGTGCACGAGGTGCCCTTCCTGGTGGCCAGCCTTCTTCTCTGCTCACTTCTGCCTGCGAGTGGGAAAGGTGCGACAGGAGGGCGAGCCAGGCAGCCATGACGGTGACCGGCCTTCCGCCTTGCTCAGCGCTGCTGGGGGTGGCATGGCCGAGATGGAGGTGCCGTCAGCTCACACCAGGCGCCTCTCCCAGCCACCAACCATCTTCCCTGCTAGCTGCTGCTGGCAGTGGGGCTGTGTGTGTGTGTGTGTATGTGTGTGTGTGTGTGCGCGCGTCTAGGGGGTGGGGAATGTGCTGCCTGTGCAGTGCATGGGACTTGATTCCTGGTGAGCACCCCTGGATTATTGAGTGTCCTTGCCAGGAACTTGGGCTCTGGGCTGCTGCAAATCAGACTGAAGTCCAGGGAGCTGAGGCTGGGGAATCCAACAGATTTGGATTCTTACCCCCAGACAGCTTCTTGCCCATCCCTAGTCCAGTCCAAATCCTGCTGAAGGCAGGCCAGGAGTGCAGCATTGCTCATCAATGCAGACAGAGCAGGCACCTGATTCATCTTCTCCAGCAGGGCGAGGACTCTTGGATTCCTAAGCGAATTACAGCATTATTCATCAGCATGCGCCATTTTGGGGCGAGCCAGTGCCCTCCATTGTTAGCAATCTGCCACTAGCGCCCTGCGAGCTCATCCAGGGGGCTTTGCCTCGATAGCCCCCATGCCTGCCGTCATGTGCACCAAGTGCAGAGCGTTTCCCATTGGGTCTGGCTTGGTGCTCACCCTCAGCCTGTAACATGATGTGGCCACTGCGCCTGATTCTCAGGATCCCTGGACAGAGTCTTCTTGACTTCCCAGTGCTGACATTTTCAGTACCAAACTTTGTTTATTTTCAAAAAGCTCAGTAGAAAGGGGGAAAAAGGAATATATTGGGGGGTGGGGGTGGGGGGAAGAAGCCAAGGGTCGTTCTGAAGGTTAGCAAGCAAACTCCTCATTTACACACCTTCACGATAAACAAAGGTCTCTGTCAGCCATCAATCTATCAACCAACTCTCTTCCCATCCAACCCATTCAGTTCTCAGTCAACTATTTACCCAGCCTATACAGTTAGTTATGGATCATAAGATTGCTTTGCTGGATAGCAGTCACAAATGGCTGTAAAATTATATTTCCTTTGACCATTATTTAAATCGTTCCTAGTTAGCCTTCCATCTTTGAGTAAATTCTTTAACTGGTCTTCTGTTGGCATAATTAGTTAGCTTCGCCACCGTTGCATACGCAGCTAGTTTGTTTTTCCAGTCTTTGACAGGCAGACGGTCTTCAGCTTTCCACTTTGAGGCAATTATCTTGCCACTGTTATCATATATTTGTATAAGTCTGTCATAACCTTTGGCTACCATTTTCAGTTCCGAACAGCAGTGACTCTAGCTGCGAGTTGGCCATCCTGAGCTTGCCTTCATCTTCATCATCATCTCCACCACCACCATTGCAACAACTTCCATTGACTTGAATGCTCCAACCAATTGCAGAAAAGAAATCAAAGCATGAGTGTGACATCTTCTTTATGACGAACATTGCACAGACATCGTTCTTTTGAGAAGAACCCAATTCAGCCTTATCTTGTTTTATTCCTGTTTGCATTTATTTATTTCAAACTGTTCATACTAGATAACTGATGTGGAGGTTGGGGGAAGCATAAGGAGAGAGAGAGGGAGAAATCCAAGTTTGCCGCTATTCAAATAATGCGGCACTATGCTTTGCTTTTATTTTGGTGGAGGGGGCAGGAGGAGAAAACAAACAAACGATGCAATGAATACAGAGATACTGAACTTTCTATTACAAGTTCATGTGGAAACGCAGAGAAAGGACAAATTAATCAGGATTAAAATGAGGCTTGCAATCTCTCTTTCAACGCACGCATGACAAATGAGGTGTTTTACGCCTGATGTCAAAGGTATTCGAAAGTTTTAAAATCAATATGCTGGTCTCTAAAAATGCATCTCCAGTCGGGATAAGGAATACAAACATTGGTGGTGCAACACGCAGGCACGACGGATTGTGACATACCGCTAGAATTGAAGGCGCCCTCTTGGTTCCAATGCCATTATTTTTCCAGTGGGTGTTTAATTTAGTGATAAAATGCAGACAGAGCGATGCTAAATTCATACTACCGAGTGCATGCAGATAAGTCTAGGGTTGCATGCCTATCCCCAATCCATCTTTACAAACACGTAAATTAGAATGAAATGAAGGGATTTAAGCCTTTTAAAACTTTATTTTCTCTTTCAGCTCTCTAGAGCAGTTGATGAAATAACAAGCAAATAATTTATTTGCATTGCAGTTCAAATGGTGGTTTTGTGGACAAGATTCCAGAACTTTCTTCAGCCCAAGAATCTGTTAAACAATGTTTCTCTTGCCATGTTGCTTGTGCATGAAATTAAAATGAATTTTCTGAGAGAAGTGGAAAAAAGAATGGGTTGCTTTTGACTGTATTAAGTTTGATTGCGATATTCTTTTGCACTCTCCAGTCTGCTCGGCGGTAGGATGTTCTCAAGAAGTTTCAGAAGGGTCTGTTCCCAATGTAAGGAGGGAGACTTGCGCTCCCACATATCACTGGCTCATTAAAATATATGGGGAGAGCAGATAGAAAAGCCATCCATGCTTGTCCTAAAGGGGCGCCAGTGCAGAAGCCCGAGATGTGAAAAGCCAGTTCTGATAGACACAGGGCCACCTTTTCCATCCAACTCCCAAACTCAAGCATCTTTCTCTTCATAGGATGATCCAAAATGGCCCCTTTGGACCTTTTCCCAGGTGCCTCTCCAACCATCACCCACCCACGCACCTGCACTCTGCAGAAGAAACTCATAACTTTTCCGGGGACTGAAGCCTCCAGCCGCTGAAAACACCTGCCTGGCTCACACTTTCATCGCTGCTCCTTGCTAGCAGCCAAGGTGCGCCAAAGCTAGAGGGGCTGTGAATAGGGCAGCCTGGCCAGGACCCCTGAGCAAGGCACTCGCAATGGGCCCCTCTTAGAGAGTCCAACCTCCCACCACCAGTGTCCCCAGCAGCTCCTCTTGTTCCTCCCTCTCCTCACTGCCGCTGGCTCACTCGAAAGGCCCAGAGCCAGTGAGCAGATCAGCACTGGCATCTACGGCTCCTTCTGATGGCCGCCATGGGTTGGGCCAGAGAAAGAGGCTGAGGAGCAGGTTGCCATGGTGAAGAGGAGGGGCAGCTCCAAGGGGACCTTGTCAGTCAGCCCCTGCTGGGTTCGGGCCCATGCCATGTACCCAAGCATGCTTACCCTCGACATAAGGCCTGACTGTGGAATACTGTGTGCATTTCTGGACACCAAGATTTAAGAAAGATTCGGAAAAATTAGAAAGGGTCCAGAGGAGGGCAACAAAAATGATCCAGGGTTTGGGAACATTGCCCTATGAGGAGAGACTGAGAGAACTGGGCATGTTCAGCACTGAGAAGAGAAGACTGAAGGGGGGAGGCATGATATCCCTCTATAAGCACCTCAAAGGCTGTCACAAAGAGTGAGATCAAGTTCTCTTCTTGCTGATGCCAGAGTGTAGGACACAGAATAATCAGTTCAAGCTGCGACAACCCAGATTAAGGCTGGACATCAGGAAGAGCTTCCTCACTGTCAGAGCAACACGGCAGTGGGACCAGCTGCCTGGAGAGGTGGGGGCTCTCCCACACTGGAGACAGAAAGAAACTGGGCAGCCCTCTGAGTGGGATGGTGTCACTTGGTGTCCTGCAACAGCAGGGGGTTGGACTGGATGGCCTTCATGGCCCCTTCCAACTCTACCATTCTAGGATCCTAAGACTACGACCCTTTGCACCGTGTCCCCCTTCACTTATGAAACGATCCCCAGTAACAGATGCCTTTTCCTTTTATTTTTCACTTTCCTTTGCTTTTTTCTTGGAATGGGGAATGAGCACAGCAGGAGCCTATTCCTACATGCCCAGGGTCTTCCTAACCAAGGAGACATCTCCCGATTCTCTTCCTTCCCTCTTCGCTCATGAAGATGCCTTTTCCCCATCAGCTCCCAACGCCATCATATGGCATGCATCTGCTCATTCTTTTTTTTTAAAGTAAGTTTTAGTATTATTTTTTCTACTAACTAACAAAAAGAAATTAACAATCATCCATCATCAGAAACATCAGACCTACTGGGTCAGCTCCCCATACTTTTTTTTTAGGGTAATCCATAAACATATTCAAGTCTACGCGTAGTCCCGTTTCTCTAGCCGATAATAAAAAGAATTCCAAGTTTGATAGAGGTCTGTATCCTCTTTCTCCTTCAGAGACAAAGTCAATCTGTCCATTTTGGCACAGTCCAAGATCTTTTTTAGAATCAGTTCGTCGGTAGGCGGCTCTTCACTCCTCCAATGTTGGGCAGTGTCTGCTCATTCTGAAGTGTTGGAGACCACCCCAAGAAGAGCCTTCTGCATGTTGGCCCCCTTTTGAGGACCCCCCTGCTTCTGGAGTCGGGTGGACAGCATTGCGATGTCACTGTTGCGTTTGAAGACATCATCATTTCTGCCAGGATTTCTCCACCGAGCAGCCATGGTTTTGGTCGGCGTCCTGTATTGACGTTGTCTTTAAACTTTCAATCTGGGGTTTCATTCCTTTGAACTTTCATTCTTCACTGCTCCAGATCTATTATTCTTATGCTCTGGAATCTGCGTAGATGTGGAGTGGTACCTAAACTTTGCAAATAAATCCAGTGAGTGAATATGGGTGCACAGTTATGGATCAATGACGCCACAGATCATTGGGGAGGGATCCTTTAACAGCCACAGTGTGCAAAATGTCATTGCAGTGGCGAGGCAGAAGGGACTCGATACTCCTGCAGGATGCTCTGGGAGACTGACTACCTGAAGGTTCGGGACTCTTCTCAAAGGGAATCCTGTATAAAACGCATTGCAAGAATCCCTTGAGAAACCCCAAACTTGCTCTCTAAATCCCAGCCACCGTTTTCTCTTTTAGAAACACTGCAATTCACATGTTTTTACACCTTCTTTCCTTAAGAACTTCGGGTTGGTACATGTGATTCTCTTTCCATGCTGCCAAGACACACACACACACACACACACTTTATCTTCCCAACCACTCTAGATCACCCAGGGAATGTGTGGAAGAGTGGAGAGCTGAGCTTGGTTCTCCCCAGTCCTCTTCTGACATTACATTGCACTGCCTCTCAATAACATTCAACTTCCTTCCATAGACTTCAGGATAAAACAGGACACAAGCAGCATTGAAAAGAGTGGGCAGTGAGGCAGAGGAAATTGACACTGGCAGGAGCATCTTTTTAATGTGAGTCAAGATCCAGAGCACCTGGGTTGATGGCGTGATTTGAAACTGCGCACAGCACGGCACTTCCCCCAGGTGGCCACCCCGCCCCCTTGGAAAGATGGCGGCAGCAGGAGCCAGGCCTTGGGTGCTGAACACAGGCAGCTGGTGAGAATCCCTTTCAGAGTCCAACTTCATTACACCCTCTTGATAGATTTATGGTGCGCTGGGACACTTTCCAAGTCTTGCTCTGCTAGTGGTGACATCTGAGTTGGAAAGGCGTATAAATCAAGGAATCAAGCAAGCCAGAGAGAGCACTTCACACCCTACCTCTTGGCAGGTACAAATCTGAACAAAGGGATAACAATGCCAATTAGAAGTTCATTAGCCAGCTCAAAATGCAGTAAATTTGTGCAGATTGTGATGGTGCCAATGGTGATGATGGCCTTCATCAGAAGCAGGAGCCGGAGGAGGAAGACACAGAGGTGAAGGTGAAGGTGAAGGCAAAGAAGGAGACAGAGAAGAAGGGGAAGGGGAAGGGAGGGGGAGGAGGAGAAGGAGGAGGAGGAATGTTGAGCTGTAGCTAGAGAAGAAGGAGAAATGTTGCACTGGAGATGTCAAACAAGTTTGCAACTGATTTAAATGTGTTCAGATTTTATGGATCTGTTCTAACGGTTCGCCAATGGTGGTGCTTTCCCCAAACTGCTGAGGTTCCATGGAATTGCAGAAAAATGTTTCTGTGTTTGTTTTTTCCTTCCTGGAAAATCTGTGCAAATTTAGCCCTAGGAAAATATGGGTAAAACCCCACCAACGCACACCAAACTTGCACGTGTCCCCATATGCTAAAAGCGTGAGGGAATGTGCACAGTTTTGGAAGTTCACAGGGGCGCAAGGGCACCCCAGTGCGAGTCTGGGGCCCGCAGAAGCCCAGTGTCATCAATGCATGGAGGATGGAACAGGAGGCACCTGGCCACCCACAAAACAAAGACAGAACGTTTTGTGAAAATCTGTCCATCTTGAGCTGGAACACAAGTACATTTCCCTTTGGTTCATAACTCTTCTCAAGAGGAATATTCTTCTTGCAGATGTCAGGGGGACTTTGTTCCCTTGGCCTGATCTGGTCACGCTTCATAAACCAATTAAAGCAGAATACGGATGGGGTTGCAGGCTCTCAAGATGTGTCCTTCTGCTCATTTGCAATTATACCCCAGTGACTCAGGCATGTTTCACCATGGATTACCATAGACCTGGGGTGAAGGTCTCTCTGTGCTGTAATGATGGTAGGCCATGAGCTGCTCAGCACCGGAGAGCAAGGGAGGGTGGGCTGCAGAGCTCTAGAGCAGGGGTCTCAAACTCGTGGCCCGCGGGCCAATTGCCGGGACGGGAGGGGCACGGAGAGGGGCCTGTGGCCTTCAAAGCGCCGGCAGCGCCCGGGCCGGCTGCGGGATGAGCAGCCCCCCACCACCGTGGTGGTGCAATACTTGATGTGGCCCAGCCTCACCCAGACTCCACTTCCAGCGGCCCCCAGGTCAGTTGAGCTTGAGACCCCCGCTCTAGAGCAATAGTGGATGTGTCCCATCTTTTCCTCCATTCAGAGTGAGAGTAACAGGTAGGTTTCTCTTGCCTCACTAGTGCTGTTGTGTGGCCAGACCTGATGGGCTACGTGGTGGGGTGGTAAGGTTTCCTGATGGTTCATTAGCATGAAAAAGGCCATTCACGTTAAAAGAGGAGGAAAGCAGCAACAGTGGAGGCAAAAATAGGCAGGATCCAACCGTGTCTCGTCACACGTGGCCAGCCCTGCTGATTCAACATGTCTTGGCACCACATTATCTGATGGGACGCCTCTCCCAGTTGCAATCTATCTGGACACTGGGGAGGCTTGGCTGGTGGACGCATGGAGGGCCTTTGCCGTGGTGGCACCCCAGTCATGGAACAGGTTCCCCACTGAGGCTTACATGGTGCCGACATCATGCCTTTTTCCATGCCAGGTGTGCCTTTTTTCATGACTGTCCACTACCAGAGGACATGTATGGATATTGCTGTTATACTGAGCTTCTATTAGCTGCTTAAACAGGTCTTATGAATTAATTGATATGGGCTAAGAAATTAAAAGACGCTTGCTCCTAGGGAGGAGAGCTATGGCAAACCTAGACAGCATACTAAAAAGCAGAGGTATCACCCTGCCAAAAAAGTGCGTATCGTCAAGGCGATGGTCTTCCCACTTGCAATGTATGGCTGTGAAAGCTGGACCATAAGGACGGCTGAGCACCAAAGGATTGAGGCCTTTGAGTTGTGGTGCTGGAGGAGATTCCTGCGAGTCCCTTGGACCGCAAGGCGATCAAACCGGTCAGTCCTAGAGGAGATCAACCCCGACTGCCCTTTAGAAGGCCAGATACTGAAGGTGAAACTCAAATACTTCGGCCACCTAATGAGAAGGAAGTGCATTTGCACACTTTATCTTCATGGGGAGAAATATGCATTTGAGTCAATGTTTTCTTTTTCATATTTTTCTACCACTAAATTGGTGTGACTTTTCAGAAAGTAAATTTCCAAAGGAGGGAAAGATGGCCCAAAAGTCCATGGAGTCCATGCAAGGTGGGAAGCGCGGTCTGCTGGAGAATCCACGGGCTGAAGGTTTAGGAATCTGAATTCAGGTCCATGGCAGATTTCTCCAACATTCTTGCCAGCCGTCCTGCACTCGTTCATTCACTCTCTCGCTCTCGCTCTCCCAAGGCGAAGCTCGCCTGTTCTCTCACCTCTCTCCCTCTTGCTCTCCCTCTCTGTCTCGCACTCATTCACTGTACCAATGGCCACCTTCCTGTTACTTCTCTGGGCAGGCTCCAGCCAGAGTTGTTGCAGACCCCACTACCGCTAGTGGGGTAGTAGTAGGGGCAAGAACAATAAGTAGTAGTAGCACCCTCAGCAATAGCATACAGTGGTGTAGTAGACCCAGGACTCACAGGGGTGCTAATCTAATCTAACCCTAACCCTAACCCTAACCCTAAATCACCACTGATCCAAGTTTGATATGTACATACCTAACATAAGACTGAAATAATAGAGAACAGGGAGACGTGGCAATCGACAGACTTATCCATCCTCAGGGCAGATGCCCTGAGACAGATCTTCCTCCCCAAGGTGCCCTAGACACAGACTTTGATCAGCTCTCCCACCTATGCACTCGCCAACACGGAACGCTTTCTGTACTCAGCCCCACCTCCAGCCCAGCCCAGCCCTGCCCTCCCTGCTCGGGGCTTTTTGGCTCTCTGTGATTTCCAGAATTGCGCAGTCTTGCCAATGGGAAAAGCAGTGGCTGGCTGCCATCTGCAGGGGCGTGGAACTGAGCCCTGAAGTCTGGGTTGCCAGAAGTAAGACGAGAGCTTCCGCAAGTGCAAGGCCCTGTCCGTAACATTTGGCTCTATGAGGTGGACAAGATGGACCTCTGCCCCCCGGGATTCCCTTACGCAAAAGCTCATCAGTGGAGCAGTGGGATCTTACACCAGTGAAAGGACAATTTCCTCTGGTGATATCCAGGTGGCTTCTTCACTCTGTCTAATGCTAGGGCCTGCCATGCTGGCTTCCTGTCATTTTACATCCTGCTCTCCCCCGACTGTGGAGACTTTCCCCATTTCCCCATGAAAGCAGCATTTTTTTCCTGGGTCTTTCACAGGGAGGGGAACACTGCGATCCTTTGAGGATGGGGACAGGGATTCCACCTACCTTTTCAAGCATTAAAGATGGCTGAAGGGTGCTTTCTTCTTCCTTTCTTACTTTAACAAAGCCCATGCCCTTGTAATAGCATGAAGCTCTTTATAGTCAGACTTCTCCAGCTTAACTGTACTTTATGAACTTCCATGAGACCAGGTGAGAAACAGAAACAGCGCAAGTCTGAAGGGACCTCCCAGGCCATCTAGTCTGACCCCTGGCTCCAGCTGGCTCCACTCATGCAATCTCCAGTTTGTGGTTGTCCAATCTTTCCTTGAACACCCTCACTGATGGGGCCTCAACCACCTCCCTTGGAAGCCATTCCATATCCTAGAGATCCTAACCATCAGGAAATATTTCCTGACATTCAACCCGATGCCTGTTCCTTGAGCTTTGTCCCATTGGAACGTGACCTGCCCTCCACTGCAGGGAAGAACAGGTCATGGTCCTCCTCCACATGACATCCCCTCACATACTTATATGTCACTGAAAGATCCCCTCAGGGTCTCCACCAGGCTGAAAAGACCAAGTTCCCTCACTCTCTCCTATGTCATCTCTTCAAATCCGGCTACCATTCATGTGACCCTGCGGTGAACCAGTTCTAACCTAGCTAAATCTCTCCTATAATGTGGAGCCCAGAACTGGGAGCAGTACTCCAGTCGTGGGTGCACCAGAGTCATGTAGAGTGGCATCAACACCTCCCTAGATCTGGAAGCCACGCTTCTGGCTATGCAACCAAGGCTGGCATTTGCCTTCTTAACTGCTGTGTCACACGGCTGGCTCATGCTCAGCCTGCTGTGCACAAGCACCTCGAGGTCCCTTTCACAAGTGCTGCTCTCCAGCCACTTGTTCCCCATTCTGTACCTGTGACACCCATTCCTGTGCCCCTTGTTGTCCCCTGTCCACTTCCATAGCCTGTCCAGATCCTTCTGGACCTGGATCACCTGCTCCTCAGTTGAGGCCACTGCTCCCACTCTGGTATCATTCTCAAATTTAGTCAGCAGACTGGTTATCCCCTCCTTCAGATCATGATAAAACTGTTGAACAGAATCGATCCCAGAACTGAGCCCTGGGGGACCCCACTTGTCACCAGCTGCCATCCTGATGATTCCCCACTGAGAGTCACCCGCTGCTTGCTGCCCACCAACCATGCCCACTCCCCTGGACAGTGCATCTATCTATCCCAAAGATGCCCAACAATTTCTCGACCAGGATATCATGTGGCACTTAGTCAAAGGCCTTGCTGAGATTCAGGTAAACCACATCCACCAGGTTCCCTCCATCTAGACACCTCAAAACCTTATCCACAAGATTGATCTGGCAGGATCTGTTTTTATGGAATCCATGTTGTGTGGCTGCCAACCTCCCATCCCTATCTAGGGTTTCTAGAACTTTCCCTGTTATGAATCTTTCCATCATCTTTTCCAGAATGGGCATGAGGCTAACTGGTCTGAAATTCCCACAGTCTGTCTGCTACCCTTTTTGAAGATTGGGACCACTGAAGCCACCCTCCAATCCTCCAGAACTTCCCTGTTTTCCATGAGGCCTCAAAAATGAAGGCCAATGGATGTGAGAGCACCCCTGCCAATTCCCAAAGTACCTGTGGGTGTAGCCCATCAGGGACAGGCGCCTTTGTAACATGTGGGGCTCTGAGGAGCTCCTCGACTTCTGGGGAGATGGCTCCAATCTGTGTCCCCATAGCTCCAACCCCATCTAGCCCCCAAGGTAGATCTCCCCCCACCTGCTTTGGGGAGAGCAGAGAAGCAAAATGATCATTTAACATCTGTGCCTGTCCCCTTACATCAGTTACCGAATCCCTTCCCTCCCTTCCAAGAGGTCACTGGCTAGGTTCACATGTCACAACAAAGAATTCATGGTTTGCATCTTCTTACTTCAGTTGACCTGACAGATTATAAAGTGGTGGCTTTCGCCCTCCTCACTCACGCCTCCCACTGTTGGCACATATCCCATATCCCTAATTTAGTTCCAGGCTGGATGGCTGGAGCACCTCCTTTAGCAGCTTCCACTCTCTCTGAGGGACTCTATGGTAGCTTCATCCCAGCACTTTTGAAGCCATGATGCTGGATTAGGATGACCAAGGAAAATAAGCGTGGAAACCATAGAACAGGCTGTTGTTGTTGCTGCTGTTTTTATCATGGTTTCTAAAAATCAAGCATACCATGCTGAAATACCAGAACAGAGTTCAGATGACATGACAGACCATCCTGCCCAAGAAACGACTGTGGCTTGTGGGGGTCATACCAATCACATACCATCTCTCATAGGTGTTCAAGAATTGCTCCTGGGCTTCAGAAGCATCTCTGCGGAGGGATCCGAGCTACTGTAAACAAGAATGATCTTTCACTCTTTAGAAAAATACTTGTGCCGCAGGACAGCATTCTTTGTAGAGAGGTTTGCAGCCCAGCAGAATCATTAAATGTATCTTTGTAGGAAGCCTCTCTGCAAACAGCTTTGTGCTGCTGCAAGTCAAGACAGGGTTTTTCTAAAGCTTTACAAAGCCCATTTGTTTTAATTGCAGAGGGCTTCTGCAGCTCAGAAGTGTTCGGGGAGAGCAGCTGGGCTGGAGAAGCATTTGTATAAAGAGTTCCAGATTGCCTACAAGTACAGGGGACATTTTTAGGTTAAACAAAGAAAAAGAAAAAGAAGAAAGAAACCAGGTCCCTCAGTCAGCACCTGTGATAAAAGAAGTGCACAGAAACCCTATGTTCCTACCCTGGAGGAGGGGGAATCTTTTGAGTTGTCACCTCCCCAGCCTCCTTAGCCAGAGTTTTCATTTCAATGTTCCCATAAACATTGAATGCTGCAGCAATGGGCAGATCCATCACAGCATTGGGTTTAAGCCTGGGCCACTTCCAGGTTCAGAACTCAACAAACAAAGAGGCCCCTGTCTTGTGAGAACCCTTCCTGTTGGAGAATAAGATGCAACATTGCACCCTTCCCTCGCAGCTGCAGTACCTTAACGGCTCACTTTTTGCCTTCACTGCTCGCAGATCTGGCAGCAGTGAGAAGAAGGACCAGTACTGCTGATCTGGAGTTGTGTGTGAAGTTCTGGGCACCACAGTTGATGAAAGATGAAGACCAGCTGGAAAGGAGGGGAAAGGACCAGCTGGAAAGGAGGGATAGAAGGAGGATCTGGGGAATGGAAGCAGAGCCTGGTGAGGAAAGATGGAAAGAACTGGGCATGTTTAGCCTTGGAAAGAGAAGACTGACGGGAGATAGGATAGCACTGTGCAAGTCCTTGAGAGGCTGTCTCAGAGAGAAAGGTCAGGATTTTGTCTCAGTCATTGCAGGGTGCAGGACACAGAATAACAGGCTCAAATCACAGGAAGCCAGGTTCTGGCTGGACCTCAGAAAGAACTTCTTGGCCATTAGACCAGTATGGCAAAGGAACAAATTACCTGGGGAGGTGGTGGGCTCTCCCACACTGGAGGCATTCAAGATGCAACTGGACAGCCCTCTGAGAGGGATGGTTTAACTGGGAGTCCTACATGGAACAGGGGTTTGGACCTGATGACCCTCTGGCCCCTTCCAGCTCTACTATTCTATGATTCTATGGTTTATTTATTTATTTATTAAAACATTTTTATGCCGCCCCATTCTCTGAAGCCTCGGGGCAGCTTACAACAATAAATTAAAATAATTATAATATTAAATTAAAAATATAAACATTTTATTTGGTTTAGTGACGTCTTTTGGTTCCCTTGTCAAGACAGTTCATTTCTCATGGCTACAGCCCTGTCCCCAGGCATGTTTCAGTGGGAAACAGGGTGGCCCTTATGAATCAACAAAAAAGAGGAAATGCATCACCCAAAAAGAAGGCAAAAGGGGCAGCAATTTGAATAATATTTGCATATGCTAATTTATATGGATAGATGCAAATTTAGGTATGATTGTTATACATTAAATAGAAATTCAAGGCATCTCTACTTTGTGTGAAAGGCTGTGGCAACATGGGAGCTGTGTGCTCGCTTGGGCTGGGACAATCCATTTTGGAATCTGTTTCTCTAGCATCTGCAGATTTCCTCTTGCTCTTGGCCAGGTCTTGCAAAGTCTGCTGGGCCAAGAGGAAGTCCTTGGATGGTCACAGACTCCTGGTTACACCCGTTCCTCTCAGGACTGGTCACAGGATGTAGGAAAAGGGCACTGAGAAAAGATGTGCCAGCTGCCATTCCTTGCAACCCACTGTCCTCCCAGCTCACTGCTGCCGCCGGTGGCATGCAAGGGAAAGAGGACTTGCCGGCTGGCTCTCCAGGTGCCCTCCTTGGCAAGCACCCATGAATACTGGGCATGCTTTCCTGGGACCTTGCCTCTGGGCCAATTCAAAGCTGAGTGGCATCTGGGGAACTGAGCCCAGGGAACCTGGCAGATTCCCACCCTGCAAACAGATCCCTTGCACATCCCTAGTGCTGGTCCGTTCAGTCTGCTACCCGCGTTTCTTCGTCCAAAATTACCTATTTGCCTGGACTTAGGACAGGCCCCACACTTCCCTCTGCTTATTTATTTATTTATTTATTTATTTATTTATTTATTTATTTATTTAAGACATTTCTATGCCGCCCCCATCGCAACAAAGCCTCGGGGCAGCTCACAAAGCTAGTTGTTAGCTTCAAATGGATTGTTCATGTGTTGACAGCCATCATGCAAGAATATACAATATGCATCCACTGTAGAACAACTGAAAAAAATGCATTAGGTACTGTACAAGGTACAGCAAACCATTCCGTTCCAAAATGCATTTACTATTTCTGTTTCTCAATGGCTCATCACAGCTGCAAAATGTACTGTCTTCCCTTTGGTCACACCCAGGTATAATTTATTCTGGGAATAATTGTGTTTTGCAAGGAGTATGTATTCCAAACACTCTCTGAGTGGCTTTCCTTGGTGCAATACCAACTCAACACCCCCATAGTTTTGGCAAGAACCACCGCTTCTCATTCCCCGCCCCTTGCTTTCCCCCTTCTTCTTCCTAACTTCTCCAGGACTCACTGGGAATTACCCACACCCAGTGGTAAATAACTACGATTTGGAAATAACAGGAGGCCTCTGCCATGGGTTCCGCAGCCTGTGTAGCAACACTAGAAACTCAAGGTGATGCCTGAAGAAATTGGGTGAGACAGGGCATCATTACCCACGTTGGCGCTTTAGCAACTGTTGCAATGCTTGCAAAAGGCAGCCAAGCGTGGATCGCGGCATGCCAGAACGTGACCGGGATGCTTGTTCTCACCAGCTTGCGTTTAGCAAGAGTGCAGGCTATGTTTCCCCTCTGGTTTGAAGAGAGAGAAAAGTCTAGGCCTGCACGAGCGACTGCCTACCAAACCTGATGTTGTTCGCTGGCCACGTCTATAAACCCCACGGCACGGCCTGCCCCTTCCCATTCAGCAGATGGAATATCTGTGGAACATCCAGTTGTGCTGATTGGTTTGGAGTTCCTCTGAAAAGGCAGCCAATTTTCAGTAGTTTAATGTGTGATTTTAGTTTTGTGAGCTGTGTGTGTGTGTCAGAATGAGATCAGGGGTGCCGTGGGGACTTTCAGCTTCTGGCATCAAAATGTCCTGGGTGGATTGAGCCATTGGGGGCTCCACAAGCTTGATTTTGCTCTCTGCTTTGGGACTGAAGAAAGTGGGGTGGAGATGGCTGCTCTGCATGAGAAGGATGGGGTGAAGCTCAGGCTCTTGTGCCACAGCTGGAGAGAGGGAGGTTCTGCTGGAGCTACACAGGGCCAGCTCCAGGGTTGTGAGGGCCTTTGGGCAAGGCTCCCTAGGTGAGGCCATCTTCTCCCTGCCATTGCCTTCTCCACTTTTTCACAGGCAGGGAACTAACAAGGAAGGAGCTGGGTTGGGCTTAGGAGCCACAATGTGAAAATAGTTTTGGTCCTTCCTGAAGGAATTGCCTCAGAAGGCAGAAACATAGAAACAGAGTGAGTCAGAAGGGGTCTCCCGGGCCATCTAGTCTGACCCCCGGCTCCAGCCAGCTCCGCTCACGACATGCCCACCATGTGGACATCCAGCCTATCCTTGAACACCCGCACCGATGGGGCCTCAACCACCCCCCATGAATGCCCATTCCACACCCTAAAGGTCCTAACTGTCAGGAAGGGCTTCCTGACATCTAAATGGAACCTTGGCTCCCTGAGCTTTACTCAACTGGAATACTTTCTGCCCAACTCCACAGGGGAAAACAGGACTCTGCCCACCTCCGGTGACACCCCCTCACACACCTGTATGTCACCAATGCTGTCTGGGTAGTGCTGGATGAGGTCTCTTCCACCCTAAGGCCATTAGCCTGTGGGGTGTTCCACGGCTCCCAACCAGCCTCCCATTCTTCTCAACTTCTGCATAGAATCCTAGCATGGTAGAGTAGGAAGGGGCCATGGAAACCCTTGTCTCCAGCCCCCTGCTGTTTCAGGACACCAATTTACACCACCCCACTCAGATGGCTGTCCAATTTCATTTTGAATGTCACTAGTGTGGGAGAGTCCACCGCCTCTCTGGGCAACTGGCTCCACTCTTCTGTTGATCTGACAGTGAGGAAGCTTTTCCTGATATCTGGCCTGAACCTGGGTTGTCACAACTTGAATTCAGTACTCCATGTCCTACACTCTGGCATTAGTGAGAGCTTAACCTTCCTCTTTGTGATAGCCTTTGAGGTACTTATGGAGGGATGCCATGCCCCCCCCCCCCCCCCCCCCCTCTTTTCAAGGCTAAACATGCTCAGGTCTCTCAGTCTGTCCTCATATGGCAGTGTTTCAAAACTCTGGATCATTTTTGCTGCCCTCCGCTGGACCCTTTCTAATTTACCTGCATCCTTCTTAAATCTTGGTGTCCAGAAATGCACACAGTATTCCAGGTGAGGTCTGACCAGTGAGGAGTGCAGAGGAACAACTGCTTCTCATGAGTTGAAAGTAATACTTCTGTTAATGCATCCCAAAATAGCATTTGCCCTTTTTGCAGCTGCATCGCATTGTTGGCTCATATTTAGCCTGTTGTCCACAATGGCACCAAGATCTTTTTTCCCCAGTTCTGTTGAGCCACATATTCCCCATCTTGTATCAGTGCATTTGGTTTCTTTTTCCTAGGTTTCTTTTCATTTGGCACATGTCCCTTTTGAATCTCATTCTGTTGCTTTCAGTTCAGCATTCAAGTTTCTCAAGGTCACCCTGGATCTTCATTCTGTCCTCTTTTGTTATTCCACCCAGATTTGTATTGTCTGCTAATCTGATTATCGTTTCTGTACTTCCTCACCTGAATCATTAATAAAGATGTTGAAGAGCACTGAGCCCAGGACTGAACCATGGGGCACCCCACTTGTACCTTCCTCCAGTTTGAGAAGGTATGACTCAGGAGCACTCTTTGTGACTGATTTAGCAGCCAATTTTAATAGTTTTTCTATCTAATCCACTTTTTACTAATTTGCTTATCAGGATGTCGTTTGGCACTATGTCAAAAGCTTTGCTAAAGTCAAGGTAGATTATGTCCACAGTGTTCCCTCTGTCCATTCGGGAAGTTACTCAGTCAAAAAATGAGATTAAATTAGTTTGACAGTATTTATTCTTGATAAATCCATGTTGGCTTCTATTCATCACTACCTTTTCTTCAAGATGCTTACAGACTGTTTGTTTGTTTTTTTGAAATAATTTGCTCCAGAATTTTTCCAGGGATTGATATCAGACTAACTGGTCTGTAGTTCCTAGGTTCACCTTTCCCCCCACCCCACTTTTTGAAGATGGGGACAATGTTAGCCCTTCTCCAGTTGTCTGGCACTTCTTCTGTTTTCTAAGATTTATTGACGATAATAGCCAGTGGTTCTGAGACTTCTTCTGCTATATCTTGTATGACTCTGGGATGGAGTTGATCAGGCCCTGGAGATTTGAACATGTTTATTCTGTCTAGGTATTCCTTGACAATTTGTCCGATCTTAGGCTGCCATCTCTCACTACTGGGGGAAGTAATTAGTAGGAATATGCATTCAGTGTATAGATAATATTTCATTGTACCTCTTTTTTCCATCTACATAACCCAGGGCAGCTGTGGAATTCTGGAACAATTTCTGGAGTTGCTTTTTGTGAACAAACCAAGACATAACCCAGACAAGTTAGAGATACTTCAGGTTGGGAAGCCAACTACTTTGGACCGAGGTTGACAATTGATCTTAGATAGGATTGCACTAAGAAAACTCCTGAGACTCCTCCTAGACTATGCACTAACTTGTAGTTGCTGCTATTACTACTACTACTATTTACATTAGTTGTACCTACTAACTTGTAGTTATAGAGCATAGTTTACTAATTAATGGTGTGATGCAAGTTGCAACCCCACCTGGAGAAGATGGACCTTATACTATGTGCAAGTGGCATCCTGGCTAAACTAGTACACAGAGCTGCCTTTGAAAACAGTCCGGGGCCTTCAGTGGATGCAGAATGCAGCTGCACCAGTGTTGTGAGTGTAGGAAAGATACTTAGATCATCAGTGAATTTATGAGTCCAACTGAAAGTGCTGGCTTGTCCTCTAAAGTCTTCATGGCTTGGGGACAAGTTACTTGAAGGACTGTTTTTACCCATATCAGTCTGCCCAAATGCAAAGCTCAGCAACAGAAGGCTTTCTCACTTGTCCAACCTTAAGGATAGTTAGAAGGGTGAATCTTTAGAGGGGCTTTTCCGCAGAAGCCCCACACATTTGGAAAGGGGCACCGCTGAAGTTCTATCTTTGCTGACTTTCAAGAAGGCCATGAAAACCGACTTGCTCACTCCGGCCTTCCCCAGTTGACTGTTCCAATCCATAGATGAAATTACTTTTACAATTTTTAGTAATGTATTATTGCTGGTGTTCGTTGCATTATGAATGTTTGCTGCTTTATCAATATAGTAGGAGTAATTGATTTTTAATTATTTCAGCAGCATTGGGTGGGTTCCTGGCCTGGAAGGCAGCCTAAAACTATTTTAAAGACGGAAACAAGAAAACCTTGAAGGTGTCTGGCTTCGTTTTGTGTCTCCAAGTCTCACACCCATTCTGTGTTGGATGGCATATGGCTGACCAACGTGACCAAGCCCCACCATTCAAACATCTTGGTCTGGGGTGGGGAGGAGTTCAGGAGAAAAAAGGAAGCCTTTAGCTTCTTGCAGTCAGAAGGGAAGCTTGCCTTCATGGAGAAGAAGCAACTGTATGCCGAGGACCACTTCACTCTGGAGGAAGAGAGGAAGAGAGTGACAACGGCTCTCTTTCCTCCAGAGGAACTACAAGGCTTAAAAAACGATCCCTCCAAGGGTAGGCATGGTGTCAATTAGCCGAAAGGATATCTATGATATCAAAAGCCAAAAGGACCAATAGGGTTGCACTCTTTCTGTAGGTCATCACACAGGTTGACCAAAACTGTTACCATCCCAAGAACGGGTCTGAAACCTGATAGGATAGGTCTAAATAATCCATATTATCCAATACTGCTGGAAGTTGTGAAACCACCACATGGGCAGCACCTTGCCAAAGATAAGGGCAGTTGACCCTGTGTAACAGTTATTCACAACCATACATTTAGTTTCTTCAGCAAAGGTTTCATCACTGTTTCTTTCAAAGCTTCAGGACCTCACCATCCGTCTAGGAGGTACTGATCACCTCGGAGGTCCATATGCACAGCCCAGCTCTGGCCAATTTCAAAAGCAAGGATGGACAAGGAGCAAAAGAACAAGCAATTGGCCTCAATCTCTCAAGCAGTTTGCCCACATTCTTAGGTTCTACAAGGCGAAAGGTATCGGCAATACGACATTGTGTGTTAGCCGCGTGTGTCTTAGAATCTGTCCAGAAAATCCCATCCGCACTGGCACACTTATGAATGACCGCACTGCAACACGCCTGACAATTTGCTCACACTGGACCTCTGAGGGCTTGAGCTGTAGTCTTTCAGATCTTACACCCGAGTTAAAACAGTTAACTTTCAACCGTTACAAAAATCTCCACTGGACAACACGAAGCAGATGCAGCAGGCGAAGGAGGAAGGATTTTTGCCGCCATCCCTGCCACAGAATAAGATCAGGCGTGGATTCCTACCTTGCTTGATCGGATTAAGCCTGCCATTTCCACTCTGGGTGGAGACAGAGTTGCTTCGTTGCCTCAGTTCCTTGGATTCCCAAGGAACAGACATGGTTCTACAACTGTGCTCAGGACACATGGAAAGGATTTCATCCACAACCCTGCTCATCTCCTCATTCCATGTGACAACTCGGTCCACTTGCAGAGCTTACGCATAGCCTGGAGGCCAAAGTTGAACAAGGAAGGATCTCTCCATGCCCGTGGAGTCACAACCGGATCCCATTTTGATAGAGCATCTTCTCTCAGTCTGGTACAGAAAACCAGATCCATGTGTGTTGGGTAAGGTAGTATTGGGGACGTGCCCAAGTTTGAAAGGGCAACACCTGTAGAAAGGGAGAGGGACCATGTGGCTTTCTGATTATCATTGTATTTTGACTGCCAGCTGCTGCAACCAGCATGACCAGTGGTTAGGGATGATGGGAGCTGTAGATAGACAGAGGGGGGGGGGGGAGAGAGAGAGAGAGAGAGAGAGAGAGAGAGAGAGAGAGAGAGAGAGAGAGAGAGAATGAGGATTTCGTTTTGTGATACTCATAACCTGAGAGCTCCTGGTGGATTGAAACTTTGAAGACAACCCACAGAGCAAGTTTTGTGTGAGTCCCCACTCTGAACCTAGGGAGGCCAAAGTTGTCGTCTCACAGAGGTACACAAATGGCCCTCTTTGGGGACTACCTGCCTGTCATCTCCCTGCTTTAGAAGAACTCGAACGGCCTCATCCATCCACTGCAGAGATGCAGCAGAATGATGAAGGGCAAAGCAGATGGAGAGCACATGCCTTGCTTGCTGAAGCTTCCAGGCTCGGACACCACCTTCTGCAGAGAGGGCTGAAGAAGAGCCCTGTCTGAAGCCCTGGGGAGCTGGTGCTGCGAGCTTGCACCAGTCTTCTCCATCCTTGTGAATGCCAATGGACTTTTTCTCCCATCAGCCCCAGGCAACATCACTGATGACTAGGAAGCCTGGGACTTCTTGTTCAGAACAGCTGGTGTTTACCAGGCTGGGGAAGACTTAGTCAAGTCTGGCTTGGTCTAAGACAGGGTCCTGTGTTTCTGCCTTCTCTCAGTCATGACTGGCTGGATGGAAACAAGGCTAGGCCAGCAATCCATGCCACGGGAGCCACCGCAGTCAATGGAGCCATTGCCCACTGCACATGGGTGAGAACCTCGGCTTGATGTATGAT
The DNA here is from genome assembly GCF_004798865.1 of Varanus komodoensis. NCBI lineage: Eukaryota > Metazoa > Chordata > Lepidosauria > Squamata > Varanidae > Varanus > Varanus komodoensis. Next base: position 69,992,490 of record NW_025335268.1, on the reverse strand, counting down.
CTTCCTATAAGAAATTTGGTCTGGTTCACTGTGAAGGAAATTAGGAGGAGGAGTACCCGGAGGAGGGCTTTCTCTGCGGTGTCGCCCCATCTATGGAATGCGCTCCCCAGGGAGGTCCACCTGGCGCCGTCATTATTTGTTTTTCGGCTCCAGGCTAAGACCCTTTTATTTAAAACTTATTTTAATTGTTAATTTATTGTATTTATAGGATTTAAAAATTTTTTAAGCTGAGATGTCACCGGGGTTTTTAATTTAATTGTATAATTGTTATATTTATATGTCTTATTTATGTTGTGAGCCGCCCCGAGTCTTTGTTGCGATGGGAGTGGCATAGAAGTGTTTTAAATAAACAAACAAATGAACAAACAAATAAATAAATTGTTTTGCTAAAAGTTCCCCAGAATTCACAAAGTTTATATACCAGAGAGAAAGAACTTGAGGTTGTGTGTGTGTGTGATTGCCTGAGCACATGTTTGTTTTGTTTTAGTTCAAATGCGGTGGGGAAAATGGATGAGAACCAGTGCAGTGTGGTGTTTAGAGGGCTGGTCTGGGGACCCAGGTTCCAGTTCCACACAGTCATTGAGGTCCCTGGCTGACTTTGGCCCAGCCACTCACTCTCAGCTTAACCTACCTCACAGGGTTGTTGTCGTAGGCTCAAAGGAGGTGGTGGAGGACTATGCAAACCCTCTTGGGTTGCTCACAGGAGAAAAGAAGTTGGGATATAGAAATAGCTGTGAAGGCTGATTCCAAAGTTGGGGAGTAGCGATAACTCACAGCGAATTCCTCCACCAACGTGCACTTGAGATGTTTAAAGGCAACACTTTCAAGCTACAATTTCCTTCTGCAAGTCACTCGGGGCCCAAATGTGGCTTCTCGGAGATTCCTTTCTTTTTCTTTTGTGTTGCTAAATTAAATTTTGTTCTACCTACATAATTCAGCGACAGATGAAGCCGCCCAAACCGAGAGACTGCTTCTGAACATTTGCCTTTAGCTCCCTCTTTTATCTAATTTTCTCCATCTCCAGCACTTAAGTGTCTATCTCAAATGGATATTTTGAGGATTAATTAGTTAATGTTTGTACTAGGCTTTGGAGATGTCAAGTGCCACTGTATTAAAAATAAAGCGAGAGAGAGAGAAAGTATTATTAAATGCCTGAGGGTTTTACTGTCTTACTCACAATAAAATAGAGGAGGAGCCCTTTCTATTTCAGGTGAGGTAATATTACTTGTTCTTACTTTTATTTATTTGTTAAAAGGAAGAACCCACAATTGTAGACAACACTTCCATTTCGTTCATCTTCCCTGCCACTTTCCCAGTTGCTGCTTTTCATTGATTTAAGCTCTGGAGTTTCATCTCTTGTACCTGTTTTGAGCAAACACTGAGCTTTGCAAATGCAGTAGCATTTGGGGTGACAATAAAAATGGGAAACTGTGTGTGTTGTGAGGAAGGAACACCAGGGGAGAAGCTGGGTTAAACCAGGCAGGGTTGACTTTGGGAGCTGTGAAGGAAAACCCAACCCAAACTACTAGGATTGGTTAAATTTCTCAATTTTGGATTCTCTCTTCTTTCTTTCTTTGTTTCTTCTTTGTGGCCTTGAACTTAGTTGGTCTTGAACTTTGAGAAGTTTCATTTTAAAAATTGTTCATATGCAATTTTGCCTAATACACACCTTTCCCTGTTTCTAACAATGTTTGTAATATGCATGTTTTGACATTGTTTAACCACTAGATTGTATATGAATTTGGGTATGATTTTGCTTGCTTGTTTGTTTGGAGTGCTCAGTTGCCTGATTCTGAGATGTTTCAGAGGATAATGGATTTCCACTTCCTGTCTTGGGTCAAAAGTGTGAAATTAGATAAGGTCACAGTGCTATATGTCCTGGGACAGTGTGGTATAACAATTAGAGTTTTGGGCTCAGACCTGGGAGATCTGAATTCGAGTTCTGACTCAGCCATGAAGTTCATTGGATGCCTTTGGATCAGTTTCAGGTGATCTTATAGATGGATAAGGGGAGAAATTAACTCAGTTTATTACATTTTTATTATTTATTATATTTATATCCCACCTTTTTTCTGCAGGGAGATCAAGCCAGCTTATGAAACCATTCTTACTCCTTCTAGTTTATCCTCAGAAGAGGCTTGTGCAGTAGGTTAGGCTGGGAACCAGTTCTGTATATGAGTGGACAGCAGAACAGAATCCTGGCAATCTATTTTGCATAGACGGAATGTGTTTTGCAATGTCCATATATACCTCCTGCAAATGTACACATGATTCAATGGAACTTACTCCTGAGTAGACATGCCTAGGATTGCATGCTAGATACCCAGTGATCCTTGAAACTACCTTTCATAGCTTTTCACAAGCTGGGCAACCTCACGTGATATCCAAAACTCCGCTCTGCTTGGAAAGGGTTCACCATCTCTTGAGTCCCGGCCAGCACTGTGAAAAGGGCATGTGAAGACTAGCACAGATGTAAACATTATTTACTAAGTGTTGACAATACGCTATAGAACAAGGACAAATGTGGAGAGATGTTGCCCTGAAGATTTTTTCCTTTACATACTTTGGAGTAGTCTCAGTTTCTCACCTTTCTAAGATTACCTCTAATGCCTTCTGCAATTTTCAGGTAGAGACAGACTTATCTCTGCCATTCCTCCCACTCTCCAAATTTGGGGGCCCCCCTTCAATGGGGCAATTGGCTTGTTTTAGACCAGAATTTATCCTCAAACATGCCTTCAGGCACAATCCTTGGACGAGTCTACATTTCTCAGGTTGGGGTTTCACAATGATGCAGAAAAACTAGAATGGATTCAGAGGAGGGCAACAAAGACAATTCTGGGTCTGGAAACTAAGCTCTGTGATGAGAGGCGGAGAGATATGGGCAAGTTTAGCCTCAAGAAGAGAAGACTGAGGGGGTATATTAGTACTATACAAGCACCTCAAAAGCTGTCCCAAAGAGGAAGGAAAAGACCCCTCCTTGCTCATCCCTGAGCACAGAACAATGAATATAAACAGCAGCACACCAGATTCATGCTAGATACCAGGAAAAACGTCCTAACTGGCAGAGGAATACCACAGTGGAACCAGAAGAGGATAAAATCCTGTTTTCCAGACTCAGGAACCACTTGTCTGCAGGGTTTCTGTCTCGCCAGGACTCCGCTTCAGTTAGTTGATGCTCTTCCGTTCCAGCACTGACTCTAGGCAGTGATCAGCTACTTGGAGATGTTACAGGGAGACAGGGTGGGGTGTCCTCAGAAGGATAATGGCAGGTAGCACCAAATCCCCCGAAAGCCACTCTCAGCGTCTTCATAGAGAAGAACACTGGGGAGATCAGGAAGAGGAAGCCCATCATCCTCCCAAAAAGGAGGACAAAGCTAGGCCCAGATTTGCATAGAATTTGTGTGCACAGATGTAAATCAGGTTGTACAAGTTAATACATAACTGTTCGACATTAAATAGACATGTAATTCTTCTCACGTATAGTCAAGGCTCTGGTTTTCCCAGTTGCAATGTACGGCTGTGAAAGGTGGACCATAAGGAAGACTGAGTGCGAGTCCCTTGGACCGCAAGGCGATCAAACCAGTCAGTCCTAAAGGAGATCAACCCTGGCTGCTCTTTAGAAGGCCAGATCCTGAAGGTGAAACTCAAATACTTTGGACACGGCAGAGGATGAGGTGGCTGGATGGAGTCACTGGGGCAGTGGGTGTGGGCTTGGGTGGACTCCGGGGATGGTGGAGGACAGGAGAACCTGGAGGAATGTTGTCCATGGGGTCATGATGGGTCAGCACGACTTTGCAACTAACAACAGCAGCAGTTCTTCTCATCCCAGTGGGGAAGAATGTGACCTGGTAAATTGGGTGTCCACTTGGTCTGTTATCCAGGTTCTGCTGGTGGACAATTCCACGTCTGCTCCTCCTTGTGGATCTTTTATATGGCAGCAGATTTGGACTGAACAGATATGAACTGCTAGGCCACCTTCCCATTGGGAATTGTCCTCAGATGAGCACTGAGCCTGTTTGGAAGTGCACATCATGGCCCGAGTTCCACCGAAATTCCTCAGTGACAGGTCTTTGGAGGTCCACCACCTCTGATCCTGGAAGGGGCATACAGCCAGCATGACTAGTAGCCAATGAGAGTCTTCTTCTCCTTAGATTCATCTAATCTCCTTTTAACATCTAGGTTAGTGGCCAACACCACACATGTGGGAGAAATTCGCTCTTTTTTAATATGAAAAGTGAAACTTGAGTATCTTTCCAAGCTTGGTCCTTGCTGAATTTTGCTGAGGACAGCCATGGATGGTAGAAGAAAGCACATCAGTCACTGCTTGAGTGCCAGGGCGCTGGACTGGTTAAGAGCACAGGGCTGGGACTCAGGAGATCTGGGTTCGAGTCCCGACTTGAACCATGGAGCTCACTGGATGACTTTGGGCCAGTCACAGACTTGCAGCCCAGCCTACCTCACAGGGTTGTTGTTGTGAAATGAAGACTGAGAGAAGGAGGAGAATTACGTAAGCCTCACTGAGTCCTTTGAAATAAAAAAAGAGAGATGCTAATATAATAAATAAAACAAAGCTGTGGTGTCATTATTGCAATATTTAAGGTGCAACCTCCAGCAAGTTTAGACATCAAAAAGGCCTGCAGTTCCCAGCAAGTCTCAGGCAGCAGATTTTAAGGGTGCAATTCTATTGCCCCTGTGCAAATACGCCTGTGACGTCAGAAATTTGCATGCATCCAATCCCCAGAGTGAGGCATGACACTTTGGACCTCCCTTCCATTCCCATGAATTTTATCTCAAAGGACATTTTTGGCTATCTGGAGAAAGAGGGGAAAGGAAGGACATAGGAATGTGACCTAAACAACATTATTGTTTTGATTGTGCTTCATCTTAGTCTGTTTGCTGATGTGACTCTACATGAAATCTATAAAATGTGTACTGGTAGTGCTATTTTCATGACTTGGTGAATGCCAATGTGCACGTTTCCCTAATACACAAAGTTTTGTATGGATTGGTGAACTTTTTGGTTGGAGAATTTGGATTGCAACAATGAGGCCGCAGCAGCAGCAGCAATACCATTTCAATCAGAAGAGGAAAGTCTTTAAAGATGCCTTTGGGTCCTTTGGCTGCTCAGGGTCTTTTGGCTGCTCGGTGTTGCCTAGATGGCCACAGGGTAGTCTGGAGTCCCAGCTCGCACCCTGCAAGAGCAGCCCAAGAGCTGGGAAGTCCAATTGGAGGTGCTCACCCTCTGCCTTTGGAGCCAATGTGGTTCCTTCTATGCTGGCTTCTGCTCTGAGGTCACATGGCTGACTTTGGAGCTGCTGTTGAGGGGCGTGCCAGTGAGCGGGGAAGGGAGAAACGTGGCACCACCATCCTGCAAGGAATCCTGGGAGGATCTCTGGCTCCTCTCTTAGATACTCAGGGTGCGGGGCATTTAGATGGCTGATACTGGCTAAGTGTTTTGTAGGGTGGGAAGAATGCTGAAGCAACCCCAACTGCCCTCCATGGGATGCCCACAATTCTCTGGGTTCAGAGGGCTATGGGCAGCCATATTGGATCCACCCTTACACTGTGTCAAAACCCCTGCCAAGGGTGAGCCTTAGCTGTGATCACCTGTTGGAGAACTTCTCCCCTCAGGGAAATCCCTATTCTTTTTCTGCCATGAAGAAGGTGCAGAATTTTGAGAGCCCAGTTCTGCATTGCCCAAACACCTACGCCTTTGTATCTATATAGCTAGATGGATTTATACCAATTGCAATATATATTTAGAGTTTACCTAAGCTGCTTCCAACTTTTCTTGGCTTATAATTGGAGGAGGCCATGTTGCACTGAAAAATTGTGCAGGCTTGGTTGACATGGCGAATTATAAACTGCCATGTTTTACCAGGTATGGGGCAATAGCAAACACGTTCTACCTCTTTTAAAGCCTCTGGTGCATTTTTATCTAAGTCATCAGATTTAGTAATTTGTAGTTGATCTAATCTCTCTGCAGAATCCTCACTCTCCGAAAATGTATCTACCAGGTTGGCTGTCATAAACTTGCACGAGCAAAACTGCTCATTATACTAGTGTAATTTCATTTCATTTCTTTTCTCCTCACTCTCCACCCCCTACCCTGTTTCCCCTCACATTGTACAACCTCTCACATTCCCGTTGCACCTAAATCAAACAGATTTGCAGATTTGCTGAACAATACAGCTTTGTGAATCATATCACCGATTGTCAGCTAATCACCAGTAATTAACATTATAGGCAACCAAAGAGACACATCATCACCATTAACTTTCTACTACAGTATTAAAAGAGAGAATGTAGGTAATTCACATGCACCATTTAATTAGATTTCCTTCCCTATTCCCCACTGATCTAGAGTATCATAAAAAAGAAAAGGTATTCAGACTATGCATCTGCTTCTCTCAAGCAGGTATCACAGCTTTCAAATAATGACTGAATTCTTGGCGGAGTTCTTGGGACAATCATCCTGTGTGATGTTACGTAGAAACAGAGAGAGTCAGAAGGGGCCTCCCTGGCCATCTACTCTGACCTCCAGCTGGATCCGCTAATGACATGCCTACCATGTGCATGTCCAGCCTATCTTTGAACACCTGCACCGACGGGGCTTCACGGATGGGTGTTCATTTGGAGCTCTAGATGGTAACAGCTTGAGCGCATCAAAGGTCCACCTTGTCCAAAGTTCTGGTTCTCCCAGTGGCCAACCTGAATGTAGCAGGTCAAATTATGGGGCCATGTTGTCCAGCACTTTTTATGCCAGCTTTTCCCTGCACGGGTGCTTCTGAACGTGATGACCTCCAACGTGTGCCAGTACTGGTCAGCACAGTCAATGGCCTACGGCAGCTGCACCAGGAGCTGTAGTTCAAAACATCTGGAAGACACTAAGTTGGTCAAGGCTGATCTATAGAGCCAGGTTCTTGGTGACCCCTTCCACAAGGCAACGCCTGGAGGTCCCCTCACTTAACAAGTCTGCTTTCTCACCACTAGTTTCATCGGCTGCTGCTGCTGCTCTCTCCTTATGACCATAACTTGCTTGCTTACAAACCAGAAAGCCAGGGAATAAATAGGCAGAGTCATTTACTTACAGACTGACTTATGGAAATCCAGCTCTTTAAATTAAGAGTTGCACACTGCTGCCCAATAGGACTTTAGATCAAAAGAGAAAGAGAACTGAAATGGACAGATTCTTCCATCCATAGATGCAGTGTCAATATATAATGTTCATAGAAAAGCACATTCAGAAGACATGTTAGCACCTGGAGCAACTCTTTTGAAAGACCTTTTACTATAATGCTACAGACAACAATCTACTCCAAGAACCAGGTAACATCCATCAGATAAAGTTAATCTGTCAGTTTGCAGTGTACACATGCAGATAGTTAACTTTAAATATGTGAGTAATTACCTTGACATTGTTGGATTTAAATGCTTAAAGAGCTGCACTTTCCATTACCCAGTTAGCAGAACTGCCCAATGGAAAAATTGATGTCTTTAGCTTTACTTGTGGGTGTATTGGAGGTTGCATGATGTTTCCTGCCTCCAAAACTTTGCTCAAACACTCAAGATTAGTGTACAACTCTTTTTTTCTCCCATGGAACTGCACTGTGCCATGCGGAATCTTTGGAATAGTATCGCTACTTTTATAGATCTATGTCATGCAGTGAAAGAAGCCTCAATTTTCCCAGAGCAAAACATTAGTAGCTCCTTTCCCCCATGGTTGTTCTTCTGGGTAATTCCAATGCCTTGCTTTTTTCCCCCTATAAGAATGAACAAGTCATCTCTTGTATCTTGGTTAACCCTTTTGGACCCCGCAGCTGGAAAAAATGGTGAAGAGAGCCAGTTAAATAGATAAGACAGGGATGTCAGTAAGGTAAATAGATTAGATACAGTTCTCCTCCCTAAAAGCAAACATGCTTGATTGCCTTGAAAGTATATTCAAACCACACCTACACCTGGGCACATGTTAACCCACATGTTGTATGTGCAATTTGAAAATCTTCAGCTGCAAGGCCCTAAAATCATTTGAAAAGAATTAAATTCTGTTGAAATGTCTGCAGTTATTGCCGCACCATTAAAGTAGGAAATGCCATGGATTTTTGGATTTGCATGTGGATCCCTGCACCTAGGTTTCACATAGAAACAGAGCGAATCAGAAGGGGCCTCCTGAGCCATCTAGTCTGACCTCCAGCTCCAGCCAGCTGCACTCACAACATGCCCACCATGTGCATGTCCAGCCTGTCCTTGAACACCCACACCGATGGGGCCTCAGCCACCTCCCGTGGAAGCCCATTCCACACCCTTGGGGTCCTAACTGTCAGGAAGTGCTTCCTGGCATCTAAAGGGAACCTTGTTTCCCTGAGCTTGGCTCTGTTGGAGCGCATCCTGCCTTCCTCTGCAGGGGAGGTCTCCATCCACCTCCACGTGGCACCCCCTCAACATATAAACACTCAACTTGGCAAGGAAATACCAACTGTCAGACTGAGCAAGGATCAGTTTTGCACATCAAAATTTTCAAAATTCGGGTTCTGCACTGTAGTCTCAATGTTTATTTCCTTTTTGAATTTGCACATTCAGTGCTAAGTGATCGCTGATACTAATTACATATGACTGAGCTTCATCTTTTTTGTCATGCTGACTTGAAGCAGTATCATTGTACTCTGCGAAGGGAGGTTCACATTTTTGTCCCTCCCCCGTGGCAGTTCTTGCTTCCCAAGTCATTGGAGACTTCTTTTCTTTGGTATATCCCCAGAGGAATTTCAGTGAAGTGGCCCCAATCCGAATTGGTAATATGTGCACTTGCACTAGAGTAAAATATATAAAAAAAACTAGGCTAAAGGTTACATGAATTGCATAAGGTGTAGTTTAGCCTTTGATGTGACATCCCATGAAGCAGTAGCAGTTGGCAGTCTCTTGAGATTTCTTCAAGAACTTTTGACGCTGGTGTTTGGGCAAGAAGAGTGCTGTTCACGATACAGTCACCCTAATGGAAGTCAACATCTTGGTGTTTTCTTTTGCAATGGAAGAAACATAGAAACATAGGGAGTCAGAAGGGGTCTCCTAGGCCATCTAGTCTGACCCCTGGCTCCGGCCATCTCCACTTATGACATGCCTACCATGTCATGAACAAATAGCTCCGTCTCAATTTCCTTGATGCAACCAACTAGTAATGCACACAGAGGCCAGGTTTGCATGTCACAGAAGGATAAGTTTTTACCGTTGTTGCTCTATCATATTGTTGGAACCCAGTTGCAATGATTCAGCACAGCACTTTTGATTTTCTGAAACTAAGCAAATTCAACTATTTGTTCTAAGGTTTCCCTGCTTTGCTGTGGTTGCTCATGATGTCTATTTTACTGTCGGTGGTGAAGAAACTCCATAGAGTCCCATGGAAAGAGTAGCAATGGAAGTGGCTGCTCTAGGCATCCAATGTCTACTGCTCACAGTGCCCTAGCAAGATTAATGTCATCACTTCCTTTGCTCCTATTGACTGAGCAATGTGTTCATCGCTCTGAAATGGGGAGAAAGTGGGTGAAAGCACAGAGTGAAAAGGGAGGAATCATAGCTAAGTGCTTATTTTGTTTTAATAATAATAATAATGTTAAAAAAACCTTTGTGGGCTGGAGTGGCTAGGGAGCGCTACAGAGATGCAGGTACAATCGGGTGGGGAAAGGGGAAGGACCTGTTTCAAAATCTCAATGGATCAGTCAGGAGAAGGAAGCTGAGGTCTGTAGGGAACGGTACAGTGCAGATGGGAATTTTGCTCATGGTGGAGGGAGAGACCGATGCATGGCAAGAGAGAGAGGATGGGTGGGAAACCATGGCAACCACCTTGTTGTGGGAGCCACAGGAACTGTCTGACTGGTAGGCTGAGAGACAAATTGTGTGTTGCGGAAACATCATTGCTTGCCAGGACATGAGAACCTGCCCAGGAAACAAACATGCTCTGTTCTGCTCTTGCGTGGATCATGGTCCTTTCCATGTCCAAACCAAAGAAGCCAGGAAAGGGCTGGAAGGGGGGTCTGGGCATGTTTTAGGTGCTCCGGGGACCTGAGGCTGCTCCAGGCACTGGGAGGGTTTGCTTAAATTTCAGGAAGGGCAAAGATCAAGGGTGTGCAGAAGAAGAGTAAATAAATGTCACAGAATTCTGGGATAACAACAGCATGGCTAAGAGCAGTGATGAGGCATAGATATGGAGTCTCTAAAGTGATGGCTGAAGAGGCAAGATCTCCCCTCAAGGTTGTCTGAATGGAAAAGTGTCTCCCAAGACTGCTCATAGATTTGCTTGCTATGCAGAGTGAAATGGAATAATTTGTTCTCACTCATTCAGAGGGTGTTACCCAGCTGGGAGAGAACAGAAGAGGAATATTCATGCTCAGGCAGCAAATGCAGACAGAAAAGGAGGCATTGCGGGAAGTCCATCCTCCTCTAAATGGAGCACTTAACTTGCTGTTTTACCAAGCGCGTTCTTCCATTTTCTCTGAGGGTGGACAAGCTTTCTTTGGCATGCATCTTCCCCCACCACCCCGAGGTTTCCCTCTCTGCCTTTCTCTGTGTTCCATTACATAACACAGGTGGAGCTGAAGCAGAGAGACAAATTTAGACTCGACAAAAGGTTGCTGTGGCAAAAGTTGGTGTCCTTCCAGCAAATTGCTCTTTGAAAAAATGCAAACATGGCTTGACAACATGGGGAAGGACACGGAAGCTTCCCTGAATGAGGGGACACAGCCTCACAATACCTATCCTGAGGCCTCTCAGATACTGTGGTGGAGCATTGGATTATTCCCTAAACTTTTTTTTTACTATGTATTTACCTCCAGAGTAGGCATGGGAGAGAATCAGGATCAAGAATCTAATTGTGGAAGTTGGGCTTCCCTTTCCTACAGGCACAATCTGGATCTCCCGCTCACTCCACAAAATAAAGAACCATAAAGCAAACAGCACTATCATTTCTGAAAGAAATTGTAGGAGACCCCCTCAATCTGGATTGGGGCCATAAAACTCCTTCCCCTCCAGGCTGGGCTCGCAATGCAAATCATCCTCTGCACCCACTCTGGAGTTACGAAATAACACACGGGTTACCCTTTGATCTCACGAGAAGGCCAGGCTCCCTGGAGAAGACAATCCCATTAGGGAATGCTGAAGGCAGGAGAAGGAAAGGAAAGCCAAATAAGAGATGGATGAATGAACTCCATCAAGGCAGCCATAACCTTGAGTTTTCAGGACCCGAGCAGGGCTGTGAAGGACAGGACATTCTGAGGGCCTTCATTCACAGGGTCGCTGTAAGTCAGAGATGACTGGACGGCACATCACAACAACAGTCAACTCCTTCACTCCTTCTTCTTCACTCCCTCTTCAACCCTAAACTTCCATTTAAGGCTGAGGGATGGGGCTTTACGACTGACCTAGCAATAGTTTGAGAAGACGTTCAAACCATGAGCCTGTTGACCAATGGACTAGCTTTAAAATATTAATGTCTGACTAAAGTATCTTGACTAATAATTATATTGGTGTCATTCACTGTAAAGCTAAGACAGGCAGCCTGTTGTCACTGCTGCCCGCTTAACACGGGTTCAGCCCATTTTAATCCTGATTCATTTGTGGAGATCCTAACTGGATGCGTCACGGATTCACATGTTAACTCTCTGATTATCAGTGGAGTGCTCCCATCTCTCTCATTCTCTCTCTCTCTCTCTCTCTCTCTCTCTCTTTCTGTCTCTCCCTCTCTCACACACACAACAAGGGAACACGTGTCAGCATGGAACAATTAATTATTAATATAACTATAATAATTATAGTTATATGCACCAAAGTGTTTATTAAATTATCAAATTAATACACCTCTTGGCATGTCAGGGTTTGTGAATAATTATACTTTAGCACTGTGGTAATCATTTGCAAGATTTATGTAACCAATGAAATAGCAACCGGAGCCAAAAAGCTGTCTGGAATAATTACAGCGAAGAGGTATGATCAACAGGTAATGCCGGCCAAGAGAACACAGCCCTGAGGAGAACAGGCTCAGAAAAACAGAAAAGGAAGGAGGAAGAAGCTACCGCAGAGATTCCCTTCACAGTGGATCTCTTTCTTCCCTGAATTGTGGCAGCCCATCCACAATGGGGAGAGCTGCAGAAACTCACCTCTTGATATTCAGGACGAGAAGCTGATGGGATTAGGGGTGGTGCCCAAGATATGGGCATCTGCTGGAGACAGGAGGTGGAGAAATAGCAGGTGGAGGGTTGACTTCTGACCAGGCCTGGGAGAAACCCTATTGGAATCCATCCCTCAATCATCTGCAGATTTCTTCTCTGCTTGACCCACATGAGCCAAGCTTACAGAAAGTCTCTGAATGCTCATGGCCTCCTGATCATACAACCAGTAACCTTCCCCATCAGGTGCAGCCACTCAACAGGAAGCTTCAAGGACTCCAAAGAAGGCTGTAGTGGCCATGCAGGGCATCATTCCTGGGAACTCTAGAGACCAACCTTCTTCTGGGAGCGGATCTGCTAACAAACATTAGTTGAATTAATTATTCCATGCTGACACATGTCCCATGCCATACAAGCTGTGGTGGGAAGACGTGCCAGTTTGTGTCTCCTCATCATAGATGTGCTGTCATTATTGCTTTGATTTGCATTGCATCCGCCAGCTGGAAGTTCTTTTGTTCTGGGTCACTAATTTGCATGCAAGTGGAGTATGTGAATTTGGATGCAATCTGATGCAGCAATGCAAAATTAGAAATAATCATTATCTCCTACATCAAAATATAAGGCATCTCAGCATAGTGTGGAAGAGTGTGACCAGGGAACCCATGTGTCTGCCTATTTGGTTTGCTGTTCATTCACTGACTGCTCATGGGCAACAGTTCTGAATGTGTTTTCTCTTAAATTGGAATTTGACTGGGCAGCTCCTCAAATAGAGGGCGCTGTCCAAAGCAAGATGGTCCTCTGTGACAAAGAATTCTTTTTCTTGATGGAGATGCAGGTCATACATGTTCCTACACATACATGCATAGATATCGATGAACATACCAGCCCCATTCGGCTTCTCTTAAGGGTAGAATCAGGGCAACTTCTTCTTCCTTCTCTTTTCTCCTCCTATATTCTTTATTTATTTATTTTATACTGTTAATTTTAATTTTATATTATTGTATCTCAGTGTATTTTTTGTATTTTTGTATTTAATGGTAATTTATTATGTTCTATTGTATTTCAATGTACCTTATTGTGTTGTAAGCCGCCCCGAGGCTTCAGCAAGGGGTGGCATAGAAATGTTATAATAATAACAACAACAACAACAACAACAACAATAATAATAATAGAATCAAGGCATGCTAGCTAAGCCCTCTTGGTTGCCACCAGAATCACATTCTGTGTCTGCCATGTCAAGGCTTTGCTGCTCTCCATGTGGCTTAGATTGGTTGGAGGTTCCAGAAATAATCCAGCCCCTGATTCAGGACTGGGTGGGAAGCCTGCATGGGTAGAGGAGGGTGCTTCAGAAGCTGGATGGCTCAAGGATGGTGACAGAGGGCTGGATGGAGTTCATATCTTCTTCCTTACCCCTCTCTCTCTTGGGTGGATTCTACCCTGAATCTTCACAGGCGGATCGGGTCTAGTCACATGTATGCAAGGCAACAATCCTTCCGTAATGCATTGCAGAGTCTGTGTGTAGGATTTTCGGCACAGCATAAATGTTGCTTCTCCCATGCCATGCTGAAGTCAATACAACACCAAACATATTAACAGCAGAGGTGTTAAAATCCATTGCATGGAGATACACAAAAAATCAAGGCACAGAGGGTTCGGGTTGGTTTGGTCCTGCACCATCACCTAGCTCCTGTCCCCTCCCCTCGTTGTCTAGCAACTTATCTGGGTCATGGGAAGATGTAGTGATGGCTGCCCATTTTTCTCAACCTGCGCTGGGACTACAACTCATTTCCACCATTACTGGTGAGAAACTGATGCCATTTGTGTCCTTGTCCTGGAAACAAGGTCCACCTTTTGCTTCAGCAAAGCTCAGGGAGCCAAGGATCCATTTGGATGCCAGGAAGCACTTCCTGACAGTCAGGACCCCGAGGGTGTGGAATGGGCTTCCACGAGAGGTCGTTGAGGCCCCATCGGTGCGGGTGTTCAAGGATAGGCTGGACGTCCACATGGTGGGCATGTCATGAGCGGAGCCGGCTGGTGCCGGAGGTCAGACTAGATGGCCCGGGAGATCCCTTCTGACTCGCTCTGTTTCTCTGTTTCTATGTTTCATGCCCATTACATGGACTTTCTTACTGAGGCCCCAGCAGTGGCACAAGATATCCTATCACCCCTCTTCTAACCTACTTATCTGATACGCATCACCAACCCACCAGTCCAAATGCATTTAAAAATGCTGAACCAGTTGGCCACCCTGGGCATGAATGGCAATGCCATTCAAGGGTTTTTTTTTTTTTTTTTTTTGGTCATAGCCATGGAGGACTCCATAGTGATCTAACCAACAGCAGCAAAATGAACCTCAATTAATCTGGCTTCTGCCTATGTGACTAGGTTTAGGTTGCATTTTTACCAGCTGCATTCATTCTTCCACAGCTTGCTATCTTGCAGTGAGTTCTCAAGATGTTTGCGCCATAGGCTACATGGCTCGGATTCTGGGCCAGCATGCAGGAGCCATTTTGTGGCATGTGTAAGTGAGGGCTTGTGTAAGATGGCTGCCAGGATAAACAGTGTATGCATATGTGCGCATGCACATGTGTACTGATGCATCAGATTGCTGCATTTTGTTTGCAAATAAACATGGTTGCTCAGCTGCAGCGGTGCTGAATTGAATTCCAGGTAGCTCTGCCAGCCAAAGCCCCTTTTACCAGCTTATACACAACACCTCAGGTTAAAATATACACTAATAAGTGTCAGTACACACTCTTATTACTGGTATTTCATTCATTTTTCAGTCTCAGCTCATCTCTCACATTTTCATTGACTTGCACCCCACTCCTGAAACAGTCTTTCTGGAACCCTGAACCAAACTGGATTTAGAAGGGATAAATTGCAGAGGTGAGACAATCTTTCCGGCACTGTTTGCAGGTCTCCTTGCTTTGCTCTTAGCGTTTTGAGGGAGAGGGTTACACAAATTTGAGAATATTTAACAGATCCCTTGCCTAGAGATCACAAATCCTCTGATCCATGATGTTTTCTTAGGCATCACATTCAGTTGCATAAGAAGCATCCAGTCTGAAGGAGGCCAGGGGAAAACAGTACTTCAAATGTGTGGGAAGAGCAGAAGGAGAAGGCTGGCCTTCAAACTGAGCTGATGGAGCTACAGGTGGACTTCATTCACCTAAGATGATGCTTGTCACTGTTCGCCTTCCCAATCTCATTTTGCCATCATCTCAAAGCAATACTTTCCCAAATGATGGTAGATGAGACGTATTCCCTCCCTCGTTTGGTATTCATATTGAATGGATATTTCACTCTTTTATCTCCAAAGAATTTCTTTAAGCCCTGTTCAGACCTTCTATCCATACTCTAAGTGACTGAACAGAACAGATAGTGAGATATAAATATGTATGAGAATTTGCAAACATGTCCATGGACTCCACGAACAGCAGGTCTCTGTTTGAGAAATGTTTACTAATTCTCAAATTAGCAATCACATTTGGAAAAACTGTTGTTGTTTTTAAACACACATGTTGAAATGTGTGTTTATAAAGAAGAAACGGGGAAGGAACCAAATATGCCTTTTCCACAATTTAGTCAATAGTAGAAAAGTCTTGCAACAGCAGGGGGTTGGACCTGATGGCCTTCCTGGCCCTTCTAATTCTACTATTCAAGGATTCTATAAGTGTGCACTTTGTGATTCCAGGAAAGTCTTGACTTCTGAATAGAATCCAAAATTAAACAATGGAATTCCTCAGGATGTGGTGATGACCCCCAATTTGAATTTCTTTGGCTGGGGGGGAGGGAATTCATGAGCAATGGTCACAAGTCATGAAGAACATGCTTCTTCACACAGTCCACAGCTAAGCAATGGAATTTGCTGCCACAAAATCCCATGATGGCCTCCAATTTGGATGGCTTTCGAATGGGATTAGAGAAATCCATGGAGGAAAAGACTCTCAATGGCTGCTAGTCTTGTTGGTTCTACATTGTCTCCAGCATCAGAGGTAGAGCATCTGATTGCCAGTTGCTGGGGAACATGGGCGGGAAGATGCTGTTGAGCTCAGATCCTGCTTGTTGGTTGGCCATGAGTAAGCAGAATGCTGGACTAGGTGAACTTTTGTCTGCTCTAGCGGGGCTCTTCTTAGGTGATTAGACATGACCTCCAAGTTTAGAGGCAGCTGCCCCTGAACACCCAGCTCCTGGGAAACACAATGGCAGAAATCTATTGACCCCATTTCCTGTTAGTCAGCTTCGGTTGGCCACTTTAGGACAGGGAATGCTGGGCTTGACAGTTCTTTGGTCAGCTCCAACATGGTTTTTCTTATACATGTGCAAGTTTGTGTCCATACAATCTCATCTGGCTTTTGCAGAGTCTTCAAACACACAGAGAGAGCTCGATGCACATACATTCTTTAAATAAACATGCATAAGTTGAGGGCAAAATCGGCCACCCATATTCCACAGCCTCTCCACATGCATTCATTGCACCCTCCCTGAAGGTGTGAAAGCAGGTTAGAAACACTGCTTTCCTTTCCTAATGGAGACAAACCTATAGAGAGGCCAGCAAGGTGGACTGGGGTCAGAGCTGAGCATTGTGAAGACAGTAATTCTTTTCTGGCTCAGATAAAATTCCCCTCTCCCTCTGAAAACCTTTGGGGCAGGTATGTCCTTACTGGAAATTCCTGTTTGCCTCCTCCCCATGCATTGGGGGGGGGGGTGCAGACCTTTAAAATCTCTTTATACAAGCCAAAGACGTGACATTGCAAACTAACTGGTTCTGTGTTTTTGCTTTGTTTTGACAAAGTCCCTTAGCTCTTCTTCCTGAGCTATGGGGTGAAACCCATCAATTTATTCCCTCCTTCCCTCCCTCCCTCCCTCCCTCAATCTTCCTTCCCTTCCCTTCTTTTCCCAAATTTAAATCTTGTTCTTTTGTCTGCAAGGAATCCATTTGACATTTTATACAATACATTGGTTTTTAATCATTTATTGGTTACATTAATAGCCCACTTTCGTTTTCCTTTCAAGGAACTCAAGGCAGCTTCTCTATAATTCTCGTCCTCCTCCTCTCAGTTTTATCCCCACAACAACAAACTTGCGGTGTAGGTTGGGCTGAGAGTCTGGGACTGGCCCAGATTCAGCCCATGAGCCACTTGACCAAGTAGCGACTTGATCTGGATCCTCCTGAGTCCCAGTCCAGCAGTCTAACCACTATAGATGCTACCTTTTCAACCTTTCATGATTACCAATGTATTCTTTCCCCATTTTTCTTTTTTCTGTAAAACCATGCATTCCTAGACATTACAGCACTGCCTGCATTTGGACCAGAAGGTTACTTTCTTGAGAGCTCTGATCAAATGTGGACATCTGGCAATCCACCATCCCAGTAGCGTCTCTCTCTGAAGATGTCGAAATGTCTAGTGCTTATTATTTCGTCTCCAAGTGCGCCATCCACCTGAATTGGACTGAGCCAAGTCAATTAGGCGCTTTCACAAGCTCGGTGAGTCACTGCAACCCAGCTGCACCAATCAGCCCTGGGTAGGTCCAATTGCCTCAATACTATGCTCGTTTAAAAAATAAATAAGGCAAGCCGGAGACAAAGACTCTCTTGTTGTTTTGCTCCATTCATGATTCGTAATAAATCATGGCTCTCTGACACAATGCGTCGGAGAGACCATGCTGGAGGCCTTCTCCAGCACCTTGCTCCTCAAAATGTGAGCCAGGATGAGGGTTGCCAGTTTCTGAAAATAAATGAAGAAATGCCCATGCAGGGTTTGGGGATCCAGAAATGCCAGTAGCATTTGGCAGCCCGTGGGGAGAGTTTGGCTGAAAAAATGCACTGCAGTGGGATCTGGCATAAAGAGCTGTGAATCAAAGTGAGACGGGCAGTTAGAAAGGCCCAGGATAAGCGTGGTGCCTGCAGCATTGGGCCCACAATCCCCTAGCGGACTCACAGGTGTTGGCGGGTCCCACAACTTGCCCTGGGGAGATGCTATGTCAAAGGCATTACGAGGGATTTAAACGGGCAGGTGGGTCGTACCTTGGAGCTGGCTTGCTGTGCCCCCAACTTTGCTGTGGGGCAGTGGAGAAGCCCTCCCACCTTCGTTTCAGGCCACAGGTCCCAAGTGTTCATTTGTTCACCCCAGCAAAGGAACGGCTGGCCTGCAGAGTCTCTGCTCGTGATGGCAATGCACTTTTTTCTGGTGGCAATAACCAAGATCCGTGGCTGTAGCATCTTTCCTCTCTGCCTCCCCTTTTACCTGCACCCGATCCGAAGAAATTATTGGCCTTGGCAGGCAGAAAGGCAGCACGTCTGTTTCTGTGACTGGAGCTGAAGCAGGGGGAATTCCGAGGCATACCGGGAGGTTCCTGGGAAGGAGAGACATGGGGAGGATTTTAGCTGTGGAGGCAGGGGTGGTAGTCACATCAAGGCTTCAGATCGAATTGCAAAGCAGTTGTCTGAGACTGAGCGAAATGCTCTGTGAGTGCCTTACTCCATATTTTCCTGCCCGTTGCCTTCGTTTCCTGCCCGTTTCCTGCCCGTTCCTGCCATTGACGGGGTCCTCCAATGAGTTCTTTTCCCCAAGGACGTCAAAGGTGAGGCTGTAAGGAGGAGGGCCTTTTCTGTGCTGGCACCTCGATTGTGGAACACTCCACTCCTGGCGATTCACTAGGCACCTACCGTTCTGAGTTTCAGGCTGAGTGTCCTTTTCTGGTGCACCTGTGGCACCAGCTAGACTATTTAGATCAGTGCACTGGTTTTAATCCGATTAATGCTGGCTTTATTTTTATTTAATTATTTTATTGTGATTTTATTCTGTTTATTTATTATGATATTTTAATTGTATTATTTTGTCAATGTTATTTGCTGCTTTTGTATTATAATGGCCACCCAGACAGCATGATGCGGAGGACTCCAGTCCTCCGTCAGCTTCACTGGCTTCCCATTGAAGTCCGGGCCCAATTCAAGGTGTTGGTGATGACCTATAAGGCCCTAAACGGCTTGGGTCCTGGTTACCTGAAGGAGCGCTTGCATCCATATATGCCCAGTCGCCCCCTGAGATCTGCGGGAGAGGCCCTTCTCCGGGAACCCTCCGTGAAAGAAATTAGGAGGGTGAGTACTCAGAGGAGGGCTTTCTCAGCGGTGGCGCCCAATCTATGGAATGCGTTCCCCAGAGAGGTCCGCCTGGCGCCGTCGTTATTTGTTTTTCTGCGCCAGGCGAAGACCTTTTTATTTAAGCATCATTTTAACTGTTAACAGTATTTGCTTATTTATCTGCCAGGGCGACTTCTTTTATATTGTTATTTATTTTATATTGTTATTTTTATATTGTCACTTTAGCAATTTTCTTCATATTGTGAGCCGCCCCGAGGCTTCGGCTAATGGGGCAGCATATAAATGTCTAAATAAATAAATAAATAAATAAATAAATGCTCACAGGCAGCTTCGAAACAACTCTAACAATAAATTAAGAATAGCTATCAACATCAATGAATAAATAATAAACTACTGAGAGAGCCAATGGGTGACCTCTAATTCTTTCTTCCTTTTTCTGTGGAGGGAGATACGCGCGGACCTGTTCGCCTCTTCTAAGTGCAAGGGTGTTTGAGCAGACCTGCATCTGTTGGAAGCAACCATACAGATAATGGAATGTTCCACTCTTCCCACTGTGTCATTTTCCTGAGCTCAATGGTCCCAGGAACATATAGGCAGAATGCAAGCATCTGCCCCCACTGGGGCTCAGGGCAGCTTCATTCCAGCTTTGACTGGGCAAAAGGACTCTTTGGACTGGGAAGAAGGTGGCACCTTAAATGGTCCCTCCAAGGATGCCGAATGCAGCCCTCATGCCCATTGGTCACTCATGATCTTATCCTGCTTGTTGCATCTGACCCCCGCTTTCTGGAGAGCTTGAAAGGGGAGGAGAAGAGTTCGTGGAAGAGAAAGCTGTCAATGGCTCCCAGAACAGATGGCGAAGTACCGCCTCCTGGGTCAGTACCAGTGGCCCACAGACACCAGTTGCAACATAGACCAGTTCTCACGGGTGGATGGTTGGGCACCGTGTGAACAGAATGCTGGACTAGTTAGAACCGAATCATAGAATCACAGAATGGTAGAGATGGAAGGGGCCAGAAGGCCGTCAGGTCCAACCCCCTGGTCAGTTCAGGACTCCAAGTAACCGAGCAGATGGGTGTCCAGCTGCCTCTTGAATGCCTCCAAAGGGGGAGATCCCCCCACCTCCCCAGGTCATGGGTCCCATGCCATACCGCTCTAACAGCCAGGACGTTTTTCCTGATGCCCAGCCAGAATCTGGCTTCCTACCGCTTGAGGCCATCATTCTGTCTCCTGTGCTCTGGGATGATTGAAGAGAGATCCTGGCCCTCCTATGTGTGCCGGTCTTTTGGGGATTTTATTTATTTCATTTTTTATGCTGCCCAAAGCTGAAGCTCTCTGGGTGGTTAACAACGTTGTAAATGCACAACAAAAAAGACTTACAGCAGTAAGATCACAGCAGTTGCAAACAAATCAGCACAGAACTCTAGCAGCAGTGCATGATAAAGTACAATTTAAAAATCGAAATAGTTATCTGTTAAAAGACTAGGAAAATAAAAAAGGTTTCCACCTAGCACAAGAATAAAGAGTAGGTACCAGGCGCACCTTATGGGGAGATGATTCCATAGCCAGGTGCCACAACCAAGAAGGCCTGTCCCCTGGGAGCCACGTTGGTATTTGAAAAGTCACATCTCCCCACAATTTCCTCTTTAGCAGGATGGACATGCCCCAGTCATTCAATCATTCCTCAAATGGCTTTGGTTCCAGTTCCTGGATCATCTTTGTTGCCCTCTTTTGAACTTCTACTTCAATGACTGAGAGAGCTTTGCAGTATGGAAATGCATTTGCATTTGCAGTATGGAAACAACATGCAATTAAATATGTAAGGGAATAAAGGAATAAATACGTAGCAGGCAAGATCTGCCAGCTGGTCTGATCCACCAGGGCTCTTCATGTGTCCTTAGGGGCTTAAAACCAGCCAACCAGAGGCACACCGTGGTCTCCCAGTAAGCATCTCATCCAGTCAGGCCATAGCAGTTCTTCTTCTGTAATGGGGGCCCCGAAACAAGATGGTTTGCACGCTATTAATCTATACTGATGAGCTTCCCCTTGTACATATTATGAAATGTGCATGCACAGACACACAAAGGATTGTAGCCAGTGTTAGTCCTACTAGGCCCATTGAAGTGAATGGGGCAACATTTGATAGAATCCATCAAATAGTACCCCCTCTAAAAAAAGAAAAGGGGGGGAGAGGGAGGGAGGGAGGGAGAGGGAGAAGGCATTGTTTTTAATGTTTGTCTAAATAATTTCAGCAGTGCTCTTGGGAAGGTTTGTTTCAGGAGCTGCATAAATAAAAGTGACTATAGGAAGGAAAGAAAGGAAGACTATTCAAAAGAAAGAAAATAAGAAGGGAATAGAATAGGTGCAACAGCCAATGAATTGATTTGAACTGTTTCAGCAACTACAGTTTTATTCACTTTGAGAAACGTGCTTAGTTGAGCTGCCAGTCACTGCAGCTACATTTCCATTTCCAAGCAATTAATTAAACCCCCAAATCAGGTTTTCTTTCTTGATCATTGCCAGTAGAAGATGGTTGCCATGACGATAGGATGATCAGTAGAATTTGGGAAGGAGGAGGAGGGCCGGGGAAGGGAAATGAGCATTTCTCAAAATGATTGAAACATAAGGGAAGGTTGGATGGAAGTGTTTGGCTGGCCAACCTGGGTTCATGGCCTAAACAGACTAGCTGAAGTAAAACAAAGGTTCTACACAATGATTGTGTTTCGAGACAGGTCACTCAGGGGAGGGGGTCACACAGAGAAATGCAGGTTGAAATGCGTGATGCTTGCAGAAATGTTACGTGCCATCAAGTTGCTTTCAGCCTATGGTGATCCTATGAATGAAAGCCCATCCTTGACAAAATGGCAGAATGCATTTTGTCCTGTCCCGACAGCCTTGCTCAGCTCTTATACATTCAAAAATGTGGTTTCTTTTATGGAATCAATTCATCTCATAGCTGGTCTCCTCCTCCTCCTCCTGCCACCTTTGGCTTTTCTTATCATGTGAGACCTCCCCTTCTCCAGTAAGTCTTGCCTTCTCAAAGCATGACAGCCTTGGTTTTTAATTTTTGCTTCTAGGGAAAGCTCTGGCTTGGTTTGACCTAGGACCCACTGGTTCATCTTTCTGTCAGTCCATAATAATCCCACCCCCATGTTTCAAATGCATTGATTTTATTTATTTATTTAAAACATTTCTATGCCGCCCCCATCGCAACAAAGCCTCGGGGCGGCTCACAAAGAATATATAAATACATGCATAAATAATGATAACATAAGAATTAAAAAAAAGCCATTTAAAAACCCCCGGTGCAATCTTGGCTAAAAATTTTAAAAATCTAATTCATTCAATAATTTAACAATTAAAATAAGTTTTAAATAAAAAGGTCTTAGCCTGGCACCGAAAAACAAATAACGACGGCACCAGGCAGACCTCTCTGGGAGTGCATTCCATGGGGCGCCACCGCAGAGAAGGCCCTCCTCTGGGTGCTCACCCTCCTAATATCACTCACAGAGGGTTCCCAGAGAAGGGCATCTGTTGCTGATCTCAAGGGGCGGGAGGGCATATATGGGCACAAGCGTTCCTTTAGATATCCAGGTCCCAATCCGTTTACGGCTTTATAGGTCATCACCAACACCTTGAAGGTCTTCAAGGGCAGCCCGGACCGTCTTCAAGCGTAGCCCCACATTTTCTTCCTATCCGTCTCCGTCATTGTCCAGCTTTCACACCCATCCATTGTGAATTAGATCTTCACGGATCCCAACAAATGCTGATCTGATCTGCTCCTCTGGAGTAATATACAGATCAGAACTTTAACATCCACTTGATTTTGAACTTCTCAAATGTTCTAGCTAGGATGTGAAGATCAGGGTAGAATCCTACCCTCTTGCGCTCATCAAACGTCTTTCCCATGCTTGGTCCTGGCCAGGAAGTGAGTTGAGCTAAGAGCAAGTCCAGAAACCCTTGGAAAATTAGTGGCTTCTCCATTTGAAGCACACAAATTATGCTAAATATGCAAAGCACATGATTCTTTGTACCAACTATGAAAATGGCATCATTCTTTCCACAAAGTACACAAAACCTGCTAATCACATGTGTGGAAGAAGAGCATCCTGCCAACATCCATCCAATGGATGATGGATTCCCACCCCCATACTAGTTCTCAAAAGTTACTCTGAGATACATTTAAAGGAGAGAAAACACTTTCCAGAATAGAATTTTAGTCTTCTGACACTTTTCTGAGCCAATGCCTAATAGCAACTTGAATCAGAGGGCAGGTTGGAGTCTAAATTTTCTTGAAATACTTGGCAAATTTGGTGCTGAGCACCGTATCTCCCTAGTACACTTTGCGCAAATTTGGCTGCATGATTCACATGCATTTGTTCCTTTTGGTTTTGCAACATTTCACAGGACAAATAGGCAAATTCCCTCCTTCTCTGCATCCCACTTCCCATCTTGGCTACTCTGAATTTTTAGAGAGTTTGGTCCAGTTAATTTCAGAACTGAACCAAATTCACACCTCCTTTCTCCAATGAGTGCAAATTGTGGAGTGGAGCCCTGGATTCTACATGCATTTCCTTGCCTGTTTTTTAAAAAATGCAAATTATAGCTCATTTTAATACTGGAGGTCCATGGGCTGGCTTGACTCGTGTGATCTAGACAGTGCCAGTATTTGTGAAGTCCAGTATTTGTGGGACTGAATCGAGACAAACAGTTGGATTCTCAGCCTCTCAGATTAGATTCTCTTACATTTTGTGTAGGCTTCAGAAGAGCATGACTCTGATAAAACTGGTGTGTGGTGTCAGCGTGGGCCATTTTTCCTGAATGGGAGGGAAAGAATCTGAGCTTCCAAAGACCAAAAGAAAGAAAAGTAGTGACAAAAACAGTATGGGGAAATAGAAATGGATGGATTGGTCTATCCAGGTAGAACATTTGAGTGCTAAGCTCTTACAAGTCCACTCTTGCATATATAGCCCTTTTTGTGGTGCAGAATTGGGTGGTCATCTCATTTTCTCCCATCTCACAGGCTCTGTGTTTGAAAAGACAGGCAAATACTTCACAGTCCTCTGTCTTGGGCATATCTGTGTTCTGAGTCTTGGCCAGTGCAGATGGATGCGAATTTTGATTTGTTTGACTTTTTGCTAACCTACCCACAGATGTAATGATCAGTTATGAAGCATGAGGAGCATCTGGATGGTCCTCAAAGCCATTCCCTCCAAGGAGATTCCATATATTCAGGGAACTGCTGCTCTGCATCAACCCACCAACTGCAGCCATGTTCATCTCTACCAGGAGCCCTTTGCCTAGCTAAGAGGTCTCAATTCCTCGTTAGAGCCACCCTGAAATAATTCACATTGCAACAGATAGCTCACAGCAGTATAGTGTTACTGGGAAAGATTCTTTACTCTCCCAGATTAGGAGTGAAGATTGCAGCTTAGCTCAATGGGAATTTGGAGGCCTGGGAAAGATTATCAACAATTTTTCATGCTCCAGAGGGTGGTTGACAGAAGTATCATGAGAAATGGAGCAGAAAGTTAAACTAGAGCAAGGGCATGCACACCTTGAATGGTAAGCATATTATATTTGATCTCCATAGGAATCTCATCAGGTAGGCTTAACTGAGCATCCGATGGGTGGCAGGCAGGTGTATCATGATTGTCTTTATGTAGGGAATAGCGGTATGTGTTGAATTTGGCTGGTGTCTGTGGCTGAGAATTTAGTTTCCATTCAGTTCAGTTTGGGGGTGGGGGTTTGGATAAGAATTTACCAAAATGTGCTAAGTTCTTACACGAGAGAGAAAGAACGTAGGACTTACAACATTCACGCTGATGGATTTGCCCAACTCACGCTGATGGATTTGCCCACGCTCAGTGCAGAGTCGCAATATGGGAGGGATCCAGTTTGGGGATGGGAATCCATCCGATGTTCTTGGCTTGGCTCCCAGACTCTGGGCTGCTTCCTCTCTGCCTTAAGTTGGCCTCACACCAAGCATTCATCAAGGCCTCTGCCTAGAGGCAAGTCCAGGTGAATCTACAAGGCCAGCTTGCATATACCTCACCTGTGAGCTTACTGCACCACTGGAGTCCTGCTTCTGCACATGCGGCTTGCTAGCTTGGTGTACTTTTTGTAAAGAATTGTGCACCTTGCCCAGAGAAGGGGTCGACTAGTGTTCCTGAGTGTTCATATAACTGATCTTGGGTTGGCTTGCTTCCTGGCCATGGCTGAGTGTACCAGAGAAGTCCAGGGCATACAGGGGAGCCAGAATCCACTCCAATCTTCACATTCCCTAGTGAAGAGGTGCTTCATTAGTCTGATTTTCATTTGCAAACAACAACAGTATATTGATTTCGTACATATTACTTGACTTCTTAGGGCTAGCTCTCCCCCTGTAATTAAATAAACACAGGAAATAGAAGAGTTATGGGCACTGTATATACACACACACACACACACAGTATATAAAATAAATACTATCCTGGGAATCTGAGCTTTCCTAGAGGTATGAAATGTCACGATCTATAATTAATGGCTATATTATAAAGCTAAATGAAAAATTCCCGCAGTTTTGAAAATAGCACAAGATTTCAAAATGTGTATTTAGCTATAGAATCAAGAGCATTTTCTAATTTCTCTGAAACAATCACAATTTGATGATTTAAAAGTATTCTGCAATGTGAATGGATTGTAAAGTCATAAAGTGCCAAATTACCAAACTGCTTGCTAAAATTCCTAGGTCCAATGCAATTGTTCAGACGGCCACAATAGTTCTATTCTTGGTTTGATTAGGTTTTGGAAATATGCTTGATTCAAAAAGGCAAGTTCTGAAACAGGAGATTTTGTCCAATTTCAAATTTGCACAACTGTATATTTTTCGCAGAGATCTTGGCTTCTTCGTTGGTACTGAGAAGACATAGAAATCTCCCTGAGAAATTTGGTTAGAATGGACAAACAAGCTGAATCCCGAAAAAGTATTTCCACTAATGCAAGCTTGTCAGAAGCTCCAAATGAGTCTCAAGATTTTCCTTTCAGAGAATTTCAGAGCTGAATCTAACCACATGATCAAAATAGAGACACTGGTTTGTAAAAGTACTGCTTTGTAAAAGTAGTGATGGCCATAAAGTTGGATTTCCTTCATACAGAATTGGACAAATCCATGGAGGAGAAGGCTATCAAAAGCTATTTGTCCTGATGCTTTTCTTTCTGAGGCATCGTGGCCTTTCTGAATTTCTTATGCTGTAATTACTGAACTAATAGCTGTTCTCCAATTTCCCATTAGTTTTCTTTCCCTGATGAAAAAGGCTTTTGTTTTTCCACTTTTTGCTTTTGGTTGTCCTTCTCAGGGTGCTTTTGAATTTCTTTCAAATTTATCTTGGTGGTGTCTTTGAGTGCTGGATTCCCTCCTCCCCTTATAGTACATCTCTCCATTGCTCTGTGCTTTCTCTGGCAGTGTGCAGTTCCTAAAAGCTGCATGGGAAGGCATTGCCTCTTGCCTTTAATTGAAGTGCAGGAAGCTGAGAAAGCTGCAGATGTGGGTTCTGATGATCCTCCCAGGAATCTAGCCCTCTTCAGTTTGTCGGACTTCTCATGCTTGGCCTTCACTTAGGAAGACTGTAAATGCTTGTAGAATCTGGCTGTGCAACTCACAACCTTCTTCTGCAACAGGAAGAATCATAGAATCAGACAATAGTAGAGTTGGAAGGGGGCCAAGAAGGCTACTGGGCCCAGTTCCCTGCTGTTGCGGGACTCCAATTTCCACTATCCCACTCAGATGGCTGTCCAGTTTCTTTTTAAATGTCTCTAGTGTAGTATCTCCTAGAGAAGATTAACCCTAACTGCTCTTTAGAAGGCCAGATCCTGAAGGTGAAACTCAAATACTTTGGCCACCTAATGAGAAGGAAGGACTCCCGGAAGAAGAGCCTAATGCTGGGAACAATAGATGGCAAAAGAAGAAGGGGACGGCAGAGGATGAGGTGGCTGGATGGAGTCACGGAAGCAGTTGGTGTGAGCTTGAGTGGACTCCAGGGGATGGTGGAGGACAGGAAGGCCTGGAGGAATGTTGTCCATGGGGTCGCGATGGGTCGGGCACGACTTCGCGACTAACAACAAAATATGGTGTAAGAGCTGAGACTGGGGAAAACTTCATTTATTTGTTTAATTAGATTTATATCCCACTGATTCTCTTACAAAGTACTCAAAGTGGCTTACATCATTCTCTCCCTGCTCTCAATAGTATCTGTACAACAACAACCCTGTGAGGTAGGTTGGGCTGAGAGTCTGTGATGTGCCCAAAGACACAATTATTAAGACACAGATAGTGAAGATGAAACTCAAATACTTTGGCCACCTGATGAGAAGGAAGGACTCCCTGGAGAAGAGCCTAATGCTGGGAACAATAGATGGCAAAAGAAGGAGGGGGCGGCAGAGGATGAGGTGGCTGGATGGGGTCACTGAAGCAGTCGGCGTGAGCTGGAGTGGTCTCCGGGAGATGGTGGAGGACAGGAAGGCCTGGAGGAATGTTGCCCATGGGGTCGCGATGGGTCGGGCACGACTTTGCCACTAGCAACGACAACAAGTGTAATATCACCTCTCTAGGCAGCTGGTTCCATGTGCAGCACAAGGGAAGACTGCAAGTCATGGGAGAGGGACACCACTGCCACCGAAGCAGCGGATGCGTGGTGGACACCGTTCAAATGCTGGGTCTGCTCACCAGGACATCAGTCTTAGGGTCCCAAGAAAGCAGGCTGGAGTCCAGGGAACTGAGCGCAGGGCAGCTGATGAACTCCCACCTCCAGTTGGGTTCCTCACGCATCCTCCTGCAGACCACTAGAACGAGGGCTGCACCCCTCACTCACATCCATCTCTCTCGGCAATCCTGTAACAAATGCAAATAATCCAGATGCACGCGTTTGAATTTCCCAATATTTTCTCCTCCTCTGAGTTTTTCCTCCAAAACCAATTTCCAAACCAAACTGAATGAGGAATGCTGAAAAAATGTGAATTAAAATTTCAGTAGAATGCTAGCCACAGATAAGCGGAGAGCAGCAAAGCTACAGGCAGGGGTTTAAAGAACAAAACAGGTTGCTATGGCTCACAGAACTGTGCCAGGCCTAATTCCAAGCCCAACCTGTGGCCCATATCCTGTGAATCCTCTGCAGCAGCCATTATCCTACCAAGTTCTGCCACTACTTGCTTCTTTAAAATATCCCTTTAAAGCAATAATCTTTTTCTAGCTCAAGCATTCTTTCAGGTTTATCCGAGCTAATCAGAATGATCCTAAGGTGTCCCATTTCCAGGGCTAAGCAAGGATAATGAAATTGCTTGCTCAGCTATCGTTAGGCAAGATGGAGTGAAACAAACTTTTTCGATGACAGCCGGCAAACGGGCTCAATTGGAAATTGAGGATGCACCTCAAAAGGACGGAATTTCCTATGTTCTCCATAATTAAAGCTATTAAGAAAGCAGTTTTTTAAGAGCATTTTATCTGGCATATCATGGAAGAAAGATCTAGATATGCATAGCAATTAAAGATCAACTTTGATTCTGATAATCCTTTTTAATTGCTTTTTTAATTGTAGTGAATTTTTTAAAACATTTCTGTGAAGTACTCAATGGAAAAAAAGAAGAAAGGGAAATATACACACCCTAAAACGCTGATGTAGAGAGATTAACTAATCAAGATTGCTCCATTTTGTTTGAATAACTAGTAAGGAAATTTTCAGTGGGCAAAGTGTAGAATAATTATTCTGACTAATGTATGGCTCCATGTAATCTCATCTCACCTTCTGGGAACAATGTATAACCAATTAAAGCTTGGATCATGAAATGTCATACATATCTGACAGCAAGATTCCTTTGGGTTGGGAACTATAGCTGCAAATAACTAAATTCTTAAGAAATAAAAGCCAGGACTGTTGGAATTTCTGCAAATGTTTATTTTGGGGTTGAATAGCATGGAGCTGGAAAATGCAGGTGTTTTGCTGTTTGCTTTCTTTTGTATTGTTTATAAAGTTTGTTTTATAGAATAGAGTTAGGCACAGAGGAATGTAAAATGGGAAGGCACTGCACAACCATGGAAGGATTTTACATAAAATCTACATTTCCTGTTGTCTGTGGTCCATAATCCCTCTCACTCAAGCATTGGGTGAGCGTCTGAGATGTCACAGAATGTAACAGTTGGGTCAGAAGGATGTAACAGTTTTGCGTACTTGCACTGAGGAATGGAAAACTAAATATTCCATCCCTTCTCTGCCAGATGTGTGCCGATGTTTGGGGAAAATGGCAAGTTCCACATTTTAGGAAGCAGAGATATATTCTCTGCTCATAGGAGGTTTAGGATTGTAGATGCGCCAAATTTCAGCTATTTACTGAAACAGTTTTTGGTGACTGTATGTCTGAGTCCATGCGGCAGAAGCCTGTGGGGAGAGAATGAGAAAGAGTAAATACTTGAAGGTGGAATACATAGGACCATTATTTATCCTTTAGCCTGAAATGTCAAACCTCATGTCCCTAGGTCAAATTTGGCTTGCTCAGGCTAGTCTTCCGGGGTTCTTAGATTCCACAGCTCATTGTCCTGATCCATCCTCTGACTCCTGACATTTCCAGAGTGTTTACAAAGACAGAGCAATGCAAAGTGCATTGCATTAAGCCATCTGACAGGTTACCAAAGCAAGGATCATAGTAACTTGGCTATCTTTGGCCAGATAAAGATATAGCCGGTACATCAGTCTATGCTAATCAAAGGTACACCATGCCACTAAGTTGCCATATGCATTATTTGGGATGTACTGAAACAGCAACATTTGGACCTGCAGGGTTTCTCACCTACTTCCAAGTCTTTTCTCCCCTTTTTCGGGTGGAATTCTGTCTCCAGGACAGATCATAATTTGCATATTTTTTAAAATCATCAATGGATTCTATGGACCTGACACCAGGAAAACACATAGGTTTAATGGAATGTGCATGAGTTGCACAATCCAGATGTTTTCCAGATGCTGCTTATGGCGCCTGAAGAAAGTGTGGTCTTGCAAGATGTACACAAATGTCACTAACCCACCTGTTTTCAAGATCCTGTTTGTGCAGAAAGGGTCATTTTTCCCCACAGAACAACACCCCGAAAACATCTAGGTCCACTGTTTCCAAGGCATTGTTTTGTACAAAAGGGGGCCATTTTTTGTATGAAACGGTACTAGAAAGCCATCTAGCTCAGTGAAATTTGTTGAAAGAAAGAAAGAAAGAAAGAAAGAAAGAAAGAAAGAAAGAAAGAAAGAAACCAGGCAGGCAGGCAGGCAGGCAGGCAGGCAGGCAGGCAAATTGCCATCTGTCTTACAACTGGAAGTCTGTAAGCTAATGTGACTCATGCCACTGCATTTTGGCGCCACTGCATGGGCAGCCAACCAGAATCTTGGGGTCCAAACTGAAGAAATCCAACAGATCTCCAGCTGCTTACACAAATGGGTTCCTTGTGGTCCCGTCGCATCCAGTGACAATGATGGACCCCAAAGCGCCCCCAACCTATGGGCCAGATCCTTCCTGGCAAGTGCAGCCCCATTTAGGAGAAGCTGTCATTCATCCAGGCAGGTGACCCATGCAGACAACCTGGAGAAGACGCATCTTCAAAGCAGCCTCACTGGTCCAAATCAGCAAGATCAACAGGAAATGCATTTGCCCTTTGGGATTTTTAACTTCTCCTTGTTTGCATTGAAATAACTCTGATTTCTGTCTTCAGTTAGAGACCCCAGATGTTTTGCTCACATTGCATCATGGGTCTAAACCTGAGTAAACAAATAGTCCTCCTCTCACTGAATATGGCAAGGATAGAAAATGCTCATTCCTCAGGCACTGCAGGAACACAGGAACATGTCCAAGAACTGAAGAAAGCAACACACCTTTTCCCTATTTCAGTTTTGGAATGCAGTTCCATCCGGCAAGGCCCAGTTGTTTTCTGGGCTGAAATTAACATCACACCCGTGCACAAGTATAAGCTGAAGACTTTTACTGCTCTGATAAAATGTGGAAGAATTTTGTTCATGTTCAAAAAGGTAATGCAAACTTGAGTTGCCTTTCTTGCAACTCTGGTGTGACTACAATTTTCTGGAAAAGCTTACGATCCCAAAATGGGTCCCTCTTGAGAAATGTGCAGTTTCATAAAGCTGCACATTTAATAATGAACTGGGTTGAAAAAAAACTTTCAATATTTGAGTAGATACCATATAGACACAGATATTTGATCTTTCTCAAAGTTTTAGTATAAGCTTGATGCAGTTATAAGGGGATATATTTCTGTAGATGTTATTCTGTTTTGTTCTGGTGAAACCCAGTATTAAAAAAAATTAAAATGTGCATTTTCCATAGAGAACACCATTTCATGTTTTAATCAAAGGGAGAGCATGCAGGTGGGTTTGTGCTTGTAAAATGCTCAAACATGGTGTTTCTTCCATGCTCAAAAAAAATTGTTTTCTTTTTCTTCTGTTTGGAAAAATAAAGATCATGCTCCTTATTTGTGGGCAAGAATGAGGCGAATCAGGCATGGGGGTGGGGAGAAGAGCCTCAACACGTTCAGAAAGTGCTTGTACGCCCATCCCTCTGTAAAGCAAACAACAGAACATTAATGTTTTCTTAGCACATGCCCACAAAGTTTTACAATGTAAACACAGGTTGTTAAGGCAAATAGTATCAGCAGCAGCTGAAGTGTCTGGCTTCACTTTCCAAGCATGCAGAGAATACAATGCACTGAGAGCAAACATGATACCTATTTGCCCCAATGAGTTTGGTGTGATATCACTAAAAACCTGTTGGAACATGGCTATTTTATGCATCTTTGCATATGAGTTGCCCCTTCAGAGGGTTCCTGCACTTCGCAGTCCTTGACAACTGAGATCGGTTGGCCTTTACTGGAAGGTTAGCTGGCTATCTACCTAGTCTGGTACAAAGGAAAACTCCAGGAATAAGATAAACTACTGCCTGGAACTCCACAGATCTTCATTCTAGTCCCTTCAAAGCCATGAACGTGACTGGACGATCGCTCTCAGAATCATGTGACGGCCTGGCAAAATAACAACTGGGAGCACTGGGAAAATTTCAGGGAAAAAATGGTATTTTCCCATTCCCTGAATGTTTGCATTTTTCTTTTTGAGCTTCACATTTCTGTATGTAGTTTCCTTTGCAGGAATTCTGTGAAGATAAGATGGAGAAGCGGAAGGAGCTGCTTGTGGGGGGAAAGGCACAACAGAAATGCAATAAATAAATACATATATACTGGGGAGATGGGTAATTTTTCATGTAATGCCTTTAAAAATGCTTCTATTGACTCATCATGAACAGTATCATCAACAACAGGAAACGTAATCAAGAGCAACAATCTAAAACAAATGCAACCACATGGCCATATCTGTCTGTAATTCAAAGGGAGGTTGCAGCCAAGAAATTTGAAGAAGACGGAGTCTTGGATGGCAGTGATGGAGGAACTGGAAATGATCACTGGAGACCAAGGGCAGTATCATTATTATTATTACTTATTTAATTTCTGTACCACCCAGCAGCTGAAGCTCTCTAGGTGGTTCACAGCAGCATATTTAGAAACAATTCAAAATATACCAATTCAACATATTAAAAGAAAAATTTACAATATAACATTTAAAACTAAACAAAAACAGAAAAACAAAATTCTACATTCAAAAGACACTGTAAAACACTGTCTTAAAAGCTTGTTCTTTACCTGGCACTGAAAAGATGGCAGCGTTGGGCCAGGAAGGCCTTCGTGGGGAGCTTGTTCCATAAGGGGGTGGCCCCACTGAATAGGCCCTTCTCCTTGTTGACACCATCTGGGCTTCCCTTGGAGGTGGCAGTCAGAGAAAAGTCCCAGAACTGGGCAGACAGAGATGAGGAGAGGCTTTCCATCAGGCCCTGTGGTCCCAAGCTGTGTAGTACTTTATTGGTCAAACGCAGCAACATGAATTGGGCCTGGAAGCATTTGGGCTGCCAGTGCAGGTGGGCCAGAAGGAGTGTTCTATATCAGATCATCTGGTCCCTGTTATTGAACTGTGGAACAGGATTAGGAGGGAGGGGTGCGTCGAAGCTGCCTTGTTCCATGTAAAACTCGCCGGGAAGCAAACTCACCTGGCAGGTGCTTTTCTTGGGGGTTTTCCACTTCGGTCGTGAGCGCACTGTCCAAAACGCCAAAGCCCCCTCCTCTCCTGGACCCTTCCTCACCCTGGTTCCAGGGCAAAGAGCAACGCCACCTCCGGGGAGGTGGGGAGCTGTGCGTCTTGGGCTGCTCTCTGGCCGTCTGCATGTTGCAGCGACGCCAGCCACTTCCAGCTTTCTCCCAAGGGCTGCTCTGGCACATCACCTCGTCCTTTCCTCTCTTTTCCTTCCCTTCCCTTCCCTCCTCTGCTCTCTCGCTCACTCTCTCCTCCTCTGTCCACCACCCTCTGTCTGTCTCGGCCTTGCCTTTCCTCCCCCTTCCCCAGCACAGCTGTCTCTGCTCCGGCCACCAGTCCTGCACAGCGGAGTCCCACGGCTTGCTCCTCCCAAGCGGATTCCCACCCACGCCCTGCTGTCTCTGGTGACTCTTCGGTACCTGCCATGGGAAGATGAGTGAGCCCCTCCACCTCTGGACAATCTGGCTGCCAAGTCTGCACAAGTTGCAGATTTCAAATGGTCTTCAAGGGCGCCCACTTAAAGACATTTATTTATTATTTTATTTATTTAGAAAATGTCTGGGCCGCCCCATTCGCCGAAGCCTACATTGCAGTAGTCCAGTTCAGAGATTACCAAGGCACAGATCACTGATTGCAGGCGATCTCTGGATAGGCTGCAGCTGAGATGAAGCTGGTGGAGGGCACTCCAAGCCACCAAAGCTGCCCGGGCCTCAAGCAACAAAGACGGCTCAAGGGGTACCCCCAAGCTATGGCCCTGCTCCTTCAGAGGGAGGGCAGCCCCATCTAGAACAGGTTGGATTCCCTCCATCTGGTCAAAAGAACCACCACCAACAGCATCTCAGCCTTGTCTGGACTGAGCTTCAGTTTGTTAGCCCTCATCCAATCTATCATCACCACCAGGAACCAGCTCAGCACATCCACAGCCTCACCTGCTGAAGACGAAAGGGAGAGATGGTGCTGTGTGTCCTCACCACATTCGCTGGAGTGAGTTACAAAGGCAAAGCCTTTGTTTGGTTTTTCCACAATCTCCCATCTTCTGCTAGCTGCCTCTTGCTGCCCATGTCATTCAACGATCCAACCAGCTCCTTGGCCAGTGTCTTTCCCCAGATGCTTTGCTTTGTTCAGTTTCATGGGGTTGAGTTTGCTTTGCCTGGCCAAGGGGGATGTGGAACAAAATGTTCTTTCTCATATCACCTGGGGAAAACTTGACCCTCCTCAGCAAAGCTTGCCATTATGCCATCTGCCGAGAATGGGTTGATGCCTTCAAGGGATTTAAAATACAGAGCCAAGTCCCACTGGGTTTTAGCTTGATCCAATCGGAAGATGAAAATCACCACGCATAAAATCATGCATGCTTGAGCCCGCTGGACAAAGACTTCTTAATCATACATAACTTCAGGAAGATACCTGTAAACCTGGCACAAACCTGCAAGTCCATTAGCCAGAAGTACCATACTTGCAAGGGGAGCAAAGCTACCCAAAATGAGCAGTCACTTTTTGGGGGGGTCATTTTGTCACCCGGACACAAAACTGCCTCTGGTAAGGCAAGTGTTTCCCTAAGAAAGACAATGATTTAACTAAGCATGTCTTTTAACATGTCATGAGTGGAGCTGGCTGGAGCTGGAGGTCAGACTAGATGGCCCGGGAGAACCCTTCTGACTTGCTCTGCTTCTATGGTAATTCCCCTGCCCCCCAACTGGCTAGAATCAGCTTCACAATGCATTTCAAACTAAACTGGGTAACTTCAGACTGGATCTTTCCTACATCAGTACACAATGGAGAGGCTTGTCAGTTTGCACTAAGCTTAACAGCGCTTTCCCACATTGGATTTCTCATCCCATCCCATTTCTCCTTCTCCTTCTCCTCCCTCCCTCCCTCAGAATGGAGTTTGCGCCTCCTCTTGGCACTTACTAAAATGACCTGCAGTTAACCTCATGCGGTATCTCAATATGTTTACAACCTGTGGGGTCCAAGTAGCATCCGATGGCCTATTTTATACTGATCTGGGGACATTTAGCGCCCTAGGCATGTTTAGTTTATAGAAAGAAAACTGTCGAATGTAGATGGCTGGAATGTGAGGACTTTGCGGTTACAATGTCACAGAAGGACTAGATTGTCAGTGTACCTTTGTGTGAATGTCACAGGAAAATGTGAGCCTGGGGTGTGAATGTCACCTCAGGATGCTGGAGGAAATGTATTTGGTGCTGTGAATTTTGAAAATCTTGAGATGTTTTTGCATGTTATTCTGCCCCTCCTGAAGTTGGCACTATCAGACATTAACAGCTAAGCATGGTTCTGTTGGGTTGCGACCGGACTCAAGATGGTCGGAGAGCAAGACAGGGTGAATTTTATGTGTGGGAGCACAACCTCCCCATCAATGGAAAGTCATGACTAGTGCAGAGTCTAGCTTGCTGAGAATCTCTGCCTTCTTTTAAGGAAGAGAAGAGAAGAGAAGAGAAGAGAAGAGAAGAGAAGAGAAGAGAAGAGAAGAAGTAAGTTTCTAGCCCTCATGTTTCTTCAGGCATGTTTCTAACTATGTGAGAAATGGCATCTGAGGATTCTATAAACAGAGACATGATAGAGGAAGATCCCAGTAAGATTTTAAACTTCATGCCACAATGTGAGGTAAGTGTTATACCCCAGTTCATAATCTGTATTTCCATTTACTCATAAGTAGACCTACATACTTGTTCTTCAAGGCCATTGTCACAAACAGCCTAGTCTAAGAAATCCCCAATATTTCAGCCTCCTGCCTTTTGCATTTCGCCCCTATAAACCAAAACATGCCCAGGGCACAAAGTACCCTCAAATCTCCATAGAAATATTTCTCTATGGTACTTTTATACCACAAACGATTGGGCAGAAACAAAGGAACAAAAGCAGGTTTAATAGAGGTAATATTGATCTCTTTTTTAAAGCTACAACTCTTAGCTAAACCTGCAGCAAACAAAATTAAAATTCATTAACAGAAAGCTGGGCTATGATTTTTTTTTAAGTTAGCAGGCCAAACTATTGTTATACAGATGTTTTCATTTTTCACAGCCTCAGGAAGGATTAAACCTGAAATTACCTGGTGGGAGCTGAAAGCCATACTTATGTTGATTGCGATCTCCTGGGGGAGAATTCCAGCCTGGGCAAGGCTTTTCCAGTGCAGCATCTTTCTTGTCTGAGGCACTTCTCCTGGAGTCAAAAATGACCCCAGATGCAAGTAATGCTAGTTCATTGTTGCCACAGGACGAGGATGCTGCTTGGCTTCTTGCCCCTCCCCATCACTGGCAAAAAGGGATAAATTATACATAATTTTGAAAGGTTGAATATTTCAGCTTTTCTTTATATCATATTGAGATTTCTTGAGAAGGCTGCTCAACATTCTTTCTTTCCTACATGCTTCAGGGAACTATTGCTTCAGAGACACACACAAGAAGGGCATAATGACAGTGAATTTCACCCCATCATTTATCTCTAGCCATACAATTTCATGAAATGGAAACTGCATAGTTAGCAATCATAGCTTGCAGCTACCAACAGAAATATTCCCCATCTGTTCATTAAAAAAAGTTGCCTTCATACTACTGAATAATGATGAACAGGCTCGTGGTATTTGACTACAAAGTAAACATTTCTCATCCTGGCTCTCAACATGGGGATGTACAGATTTTCTTCAATCCGTTCTGTCCCTGTTTCACTGATTGTCAAGCATCTTTCATGCTATCATTGTTTATGGACAGGATTGGGTACTTTTGAGTGGAGTTCTTTGAGAAATTCATTCTACTTGTGTGCCTGTGCATGAGCACAAGGCAGCCCAGCAGCACAGAAAAATGATAAACAAATAATAAATGAAAATAGCTGCCCATGTGTGCTAATGCACATTTGCACAATTGAGAACTTGTGCAATTCTTCCTCAGACATAAATCAACCTTGAGCTCTGTGGAAGTCATGCGACTTGGAAAACGGAGGTCCATTGAAGAATCCCCAGGCCTGAGTCATGGAAATCAAACACAATCGATTGCAGATTTTCCAAAATCAATAGTGCAACATTTGTTTATGTGTTGGTCAAAATAAAATCCAGAATTCAAGTGTGCCACTCTTGGAAATCAGGAAATGAGTTAGAAGCACAGCAGAGCACCCGAAAACATGACCCAAACGATAGGCTAATACTCACATGTGACATTATAGCGTGCTCTTCTATACTGTATACAATGGGTGGCCAATTGAAGAGCCACATGTGGTAAATGTCAGATGTTGAGATCTGCGGGAGAGGCCCTTCTCCGGGAGCCCTCCGTGAAAGAAATTAGGAGGGTGGCTACTCGGAGGAGGGCTTTCTCAGTGGTGGCGCCTAAGTTATGGAACGCGCTCCCCAGAGAGGTCTGCCTGGCGCCGTCGTTATTTGTTTTTCAGCGCCAGGTGAAGACCTTTTTATTTAAGCAGCATTTTAAATGTTAATATTATTGAATTTTATCTGGCCAGGGCAGCTTATTTTATATTGTATGTATTTTATTTTAATGTTTATATTTTTAATTATAATTATTTAACTACTTGTTGTAAGCCACCCCGAGGCTTCGGTGAATGGGGCGGCATAAAAATGTTTTAATAAATAATAAATAAATAAAATAAATGTTTGAGAGTAGCAAAGTGTTTGAGCAGCTAGCATATCTTTGTGCTATAAAACAAGAGTATTGCAGAAATCAAGAGCAAAAGAAGCAATCCAGGTCAGAATAGTGACGATTAGGCAAATGCCACTTAACAATGAGAAGTTGATTCCAGACTGTCTGCCCTCCTTTTCTTCCTTCCAAACTGGAAAGAGCGAAACAAACCTCCTGCTTGAGGGCCAATCTCTTGGAGCATGTGACATTCCTCAGTCGGTTTGCCCTCTGAATCTGATACCATGTCCTCAGATCAACCCATTCGGTCCACCCCCGTCCACACTCAGCAAATTTCTCCAGAGAATTTGCAAGTGTCTGATTCTGAGCAACTGCCTGGTTCTTGCTGGGTTGATCGGCATTTCAGCTGCACATTCTGGTCCCTGCTTGTTGACTGTGTCAGAATCCGTATCCGCATATTTTGGAGGTTCTTTTGTAGAAGCGGGACCAGCCCCTACAAGGGCTTGCTCCAGGTTTTTGAGGTCCCTCGGGCAAGACACTCTTTCTGGGCCCTTTCTCTATGAGTCAGAACCAGAGCCAACATCTGGTTAATTGACACAGCTGGAGAAAACCAGGTTTACCTTAATCCTTTTAAGAATGCTGGAAACATTTTAGAAATCATTTCCCCCATGTACAGCTGGGGCGTGCAATTGACAATGGCATCTTGCAAGACCACATTTTATTTTATTATCTTATTTTTTAATATTCAGGGGAGCCTCTTTAATATTCAGCGGAGGCCCAGAAGATTCAGACTTGCCCTGCCAAGGGAGTCCTGAAGTGGGAGAAAACATACGCACACACAAATAAATGAATCGTTCGTTATTTGTGTATTGTGTCTCCAACTTGAGGCAGCGTCAGAGATTTAACCTTGTATAATGTTTGCAGTGTTGCAGAAACTACTGTTCTCCAGCACCCCCTTTTAATTCCCACCCTTTCCCTAAGCAAATCCCCATAACAAATGAAGATACACTTGAAGACTGGATTACATAGGCTGTTAGGTTTGCATGCCAATGTTTACTTTAAATGGGGAAAAATACTTCTGAGAATTCAAATACTATGTCTAAAGTATTTCCAGGCGATTGCTTTGCATGTATTTGTCTTGGCACCCACAGCATGGATATGCAATATTTTTTTCTCTTTATTTTGAAAGAGAGATGAATGGTGTTGAATTAAAGCTTCTGCCTATTGATCCTGCATTTAGCATCTGTTGACTTGGAGTTTGCAATTTGAAATGAAGGGTGTGTGTGTGTTTCAGCCAGAAGCAAAGCATGTTCTTCATTAACAGGATGTTGACATCACAGATGCTTGGAAAGGAACTTTTTTTTTGGTGGGGTGTGGGGGAATAAAATGTGCCGTACTGCGGAGAGGGTAGCCATCCACAGCCAGACACCTGGTCACCAGGGTCAAGTTTCTGGAATGTACCATCTCCCGTTTTTGCAGATGGGGGCAAGGAATGGCTTGCAGGCTCCCCCGGATATAAAAATCCCATCCCACACCTCTTTAGCCTAAAGGAAGTACGAGGGGCAGCAATTAGAAGAAGGGGTTCTCGGTAGCTGCTCCCACTCCACACCTTTGGAATGGCCTTCCTAAAGAGGGTGTCCTGGCACCATCTCTACTTTCAGTTTGGCACCAGGTGGAAACTGCCCTCTTTCTTTTGAGTCCTGATTTCACTACCTGATTATAAGAAATCACTCTGCTACCGGCAAGATTTTATTCCTCCCCTCTCTCCTTCCCTCTGTACTTATAATTGTTCTGATGGCCTGCTATTTTTAATGTTGATAGCCACTTAGAGAGCCTGTTGGGCTATTCAGTGGCCTATAAATTTGGCACGGGTGTGTGTATCTGGTAGTGTGTATGGGGGGGGGGGGGGAATGGAGCCAGCCAGCCAGACAAGCCCATCCAGAATACTTGGGTTCTTCACAACACATGACCAGAAGCCCTCTTCTGGTGCTATGCCATGTGGCAAAACTTTAGGCATGAGGCAGAATGGGGCCATGCTGAGCAGTCCCTGCCTCTTTTGTGCAGGACTCTGGCTCTCATGGCAGCCCCCATGTAGATACCCAGAGGCCCCAAGGCTTCCCCACTGCAGCTGCCAACACTGTATGTTTGGACCCTTGTGGGTGGAGCTACAAGATGACCTGGCGTTGGGGGTGGGGCTATCCTGCTTGGCCACTTCCCTGTTCCGATGGTGTCACCTGAACGGGGTACACGCACACAAGCAAGCTTTTGGTCAGTGGCTTCCCCTTATTGTTCTTCTGGAAGGACCCACCACCTGAGGTTGGGGATAATGTACAAGGGACACGGAATCTAACCATCTACTTTCACTGGCCGAGTATTGCTTTGGCCCATGGGGTGGATATCGGGAGTGAGAAAAACAGTGCCTCTTGGCGCACATTCACCAGGCCTGCTGATGGGATTGGAAGAAGAGGAAGGGGGCCTCAGAATGGGGGCCAATTCCAGATGTTGAGATGAGAGAAGGAGAGGTGCTTATCTCAAGGCCAGACTCCCCAGGTGAGCAGGCGGCCTCTGAGAATATCCCAGGTGTTCAGCTAAGGGCAGAAGGCTTGGAACAGGGGGGTTTCTCAGGGACAGACAAGGCAGGTTTGGCTCTCGACCCTGCAATGTGACATCAGCAGAGTTAGAGGATCAGCGTGCAGAGAAGAGGTATTCTCATTTCCAGACATACTCATAAGCAGAGTTCCTAGAAGACTGGCTTGGATTCAGTGAACCCCTCTGTGCATGCTCAGAGGTTCATTCTGGGTTCTTGTGCTTCCGGAGGATGCTTGGGCCAATGAAGAAGGTTCTGACAGAAGGGCCTGTGGCTTGCACATGAGAAGGAAGGAACCCCAGCTCATGGCAGCATAGCTGTTATTGGTGCTGTATCTCCGCGTGTGAGCTGGAAGGAGGGCGAGACTGTTGTTGCCACTTTCGCATGTCACACCTAAAGGAAAGGAAGTTCTGCCTGGTGAGGCTGGCCTGAGAGCAGCACCAGTGAGGCCTGGAAGCTGGAGGGATACCCCATCCTGGGACAAGGGAAAAAGAAATGCTTGAATGGGTTGGAGGCAAGCTTCACCAAAGGCAGAGGAGAATGAGGCAAGATGGTCGTGGCTAACTTGAGTGCCACCATTGATTCCAAAGCAGTGGTCTCCAAATGCCCCAAAGCATCCCATGGAGCTGTTCTCTGTGTCAGTTCATGGGCAGGAGGGTGGACACATCATACAGAGAAGCTCCTGCTTTCTGTGTCATCCTCCTCTATTCAGTTTCCTGGGCAAGATGTGTGAGGTCCAGGAAACGGGCAGTCGCGGCTACAGTCAATATGCTGAGACTTCAATATACTCACCTTTGAACAGACATGCGTACGGTTTCACTACACATTTATTGTCTTGCAAGCAAATTCAAGGTACGAGATTTGTTTGTCCACTGCCAGATTTGTTTCAAGTTCACATGAAATAAAAGAAGGCTGTGACGCAGAGGAATAGG
This sequence comes from Varanus komodoensis, assembly GCF_004798865.1. NCBI lineage: Eukaryota > Metazoa > Chordata > Lepidosauria > Squamata > Varanidae > Varanus > Varanus komodoensis. The sequence goes on along the minus strand of NW_025335268.1, from coordinate 69,950,957 downwards.
CAGAATACATCTTGCAAGTGACAGCCCTCAGTAAATACTTTGGGAGAACATTGAAATTACACTACCCATTCCTGTTTTATTATGCTTTAAATAATGGGTGAATTGAATATAATGAAAGGAAAAAGTTGGCGAAGTTAATTAACACTTAGTCAAAGGGAGGAGGTGGGGGAGGAAGGCATAACAACCATCTTAGGAATAACTTGACATTGAGATAAAGAAATAAGTCATTAATTGGTTATCTTGTTGGGCATATAGAAAGAGGTTTCCCCCACCCCCAAGGTCAACGTGACTTTGACAATGACCACAGTTATATTGGTCTTTGGAATGAAAGTGAACAAGAGAAATGAAAGGAGGGGAGGAGAGGAGATAAGAAAATGGGATAGGTAATTATGCAAAGGTCTTGAAGGAAGGTCAGACAATTGCAAGGCAGGTCAAAGGGCAAAATGCACCATCGACATGGCAGCAGGCGTGGAAGCCGGTGACGTGCATTGTCTCTTTTCAAACTGGCTTTGAAGAAAATGGAAAACACCAATAATGGTGAAAGGGACCTACTTAGGATGTGTGCGCATCAACCCCGAACAGAACCTTCCGTAAATCAGCTACTGAATGCCATGCCAACACTGAACAAGCAGTTGTCCCGGCTGAAGTAAATGGGGGAAATCTCATATTAATATGTGGGCAAGTGGATTTGTGCGCTAACTTTATTCTTTGGGTCTACTTTTGAAGCCACGCCAGCCTGACCTGCTGGTTTTCCTGCTGCGCTGCTGAAGTAGGGAGGGGGTGCAGCTGAATGAAGACAGCCCAGTCTGCAGAACCACTTCTCTTTGGTGCCAGCTTCACTAATTCTGCATTTTTTGATGTTGGAAGTAGGAGCTGCACCCAAACTAAGCTATCCTCCAAAAGCATACTTCTTTGGATCTCTCAGTGGCATTTCCAATCAAAGAATGCATGCAAAAATACATGCATGAAGGATAATAGTTTTTAAAACTCTTCATTGTGGGGCATTTGGTTTGGACAACGTGCATAGTAAGCATGTTCCTTTGTTGTTGTTCAGTCACAAATTCACGCCCTTCACAACCCCCCATGGACAACATTCACGCTCCTTACAAAAACAAATATGTCGAAATGCATTGGATGTATTTAAAAATGCAAAGTCTGTGATGATTATAATGTAAGACTGGAAAGATCAGAAACTGAAATGGACAGAGTGGTCTCTCTGAAAGTGAAATTGACCAGAGTAGATGGAATTAACCACACAACAGCTGCATTTTATTAATCTCCCGAGTGTATTTCTGTGCACCAGGTTGGAGAAGGAAATGAGATTTGCACACGTTATTGATGTGCCTCTGTCTACGGCTGTGTAGACTATGGTTTCACTTGCAATGGAGCACACATCTTCCAAGACCAGTGTTATGCTGGCCATGCGACCAAGAGTGAAGATCACAGTGGGACTCAGACGTGTGAAACCTGCACATAGGAGCTTCCGTAAAGGGCATGCCTGGAAGCACGCTGCAACAGAGAGAAGGATGACCAGGGAGAGAAACCTGTTGGCAGCGGTCCCACTCTTCTTATGCAATGCTGTCTCCATTGAGGTTCTCCTGGCATCAGGCTAAGCCTTTCTTCCACTGCCAGTCATGCTTCGGCTGCAACCCTGCACATGCTTAGACAGGAAGAGAAAAAACCCGTAGGCAGGGCTGGTGATTCCTAGGCTGAAGAAACTCCTTAACCATTTTACCTTGAGCCTTATAGGAAATATCCATGCTGCTGAGATCCACCCTTCCCCACCGGATAGGTTCACTACCACAGGTCAGCATGCATAGTGCTTATAAAGCCCAGAACAAAAGCTGGAATGGATAAGGAGCCCCACTGAAATAGGAATCCGCAGCCCTCCCTAAAAGAAGTCACGAGGCTCCCGTGCTGGCTGGAAAATTGAGGGCATTTTTCTGCCCAAACATTCATAGGGTTGCACTCTTGTTTTAGTCATTTCAGGTCTTGGAAACTGGTTTCTTGCTCTTTGCTTTGCTTTAAATGCCTGTATACTTTAATTGATGTTAAGATGCCTTGAACTTTGCTCTGAAAGTTGCCTTATACCCGTGGCCCCCTGAGACGTCCAGGAGAACTCAGGATCTTTTGGAATCCCAAAGCTGAGCCTCAGACAGGCCCCTTCACAGAGCCATGCTGGCTGAGCTCCTGCCCCAGGATCTCACCTGGGCCTCTGGATGGGGACAGGTGGTGGGAAGCTGGGGCTGTGGGTGGCAGCAGTTCCTTTTGGTACCTCAGCCTTCTCCCCTCCACTCACAGCTCTCAGCCCAGGGGCCTGGGAACGCCTGTCCAGCTAGGCTTGTGTCTTGCATGGGATGCTTGGAAGCCCCCAGATGCAGAAGCTCATGAACACCTGCCAGAATGTGATTGAATTGTGCCCTTCATAGATAAACTTCCTGCAGGTTGTTCTGTCATTCTATGGCCCCCGTGGGTGCCATTTCCAAAGAAAAACCAGATAGAACAAATGGAAGCACACTGGCGTAAGCAGAAAGAAGATCGTCAGGTGTTTGGACTTCAGCTTCTGCTATTCCTGGCCATTGGCCATGACAGCAGGGTTCTGGGAGTTGGGAGTCCAAAACACCTGGAGATCTAGCTTCCGGCTACCCAAGTTTTGAGTGCATTGCTTGGCTTGGCGCCTTCAGCACTGTTTTCCTCCAGGTCTACCTCCTTCTCTGCTGAATCAGTCATATGGTCCATCCCATCCACTCAGGGATCCTGGGAAAATGTTATACCGTCCTAACATTTCTGTAGGTTTTAACATGATTTCTAAGAGTCAAGGGCCTTAACAACCTCACATCCATCCATTTATAACAAAGATCAGTATTTCTCAAAATAAGTTGTGTATTATGGTGTACACAACCCTGCTCAATTAAAATCCAGCTCCACGTGAAACTTAACTCTGTTGAAAAAGTTTAACAAATTATGTTAAATGTGCATGTAATTTCCTGGTTACTGTGGCATATAATGCCACCATATAATGCCATTTATCTAATAAGTACCTGGTGCTTTAATCAGTTGGTGTAAAAATAAAAACATAACACAAAATCAGTGAAACAAATTCTCTTGAGTCAGCACATACCAGGCAGAATATTAAACAGTGAATGATGGGTACCCCTAAGAGGGGATCCTAGCATGACCAATCAAAGTGCTTGGTGCTTATTTCCCATCTTTTCCCCTTAACAGATTTTTCTGTTTCCCTTAAGTGCTAGGAAAACACAGGAGGACTACAAATTGAAGACAAAATCTTCTTGATCCATCACTCTGAATGAGGCAGGGCAATTACACAATAGAAATCCCATCCTGATCTCCTATCTCTTGATTATAATTGTATCCAAGATATATTTTCACTATTTGGTGAGATAGTTATATACCTTCTTTTGAGATATGCAGGTGACAATACTTGGAACCTAAGTTCCAAACAGGGCCATCTGTAACTGGTGTGTGTGTGGGGATTCCATATTTGAATGGAATGGTCTTGAGGGTAACGCTTGATTAATGACTGCAAGCCATTTCTAGGAATCATCATTAATACAGCCATCTACCTCCTTTCCAGAGGTGGCATGTCTGCATGGACCAGCTGCTGGGGAGCTTGGGCCTTCCACTATCCTGCTGGAGGAATCCTGTGGTTTGCCACTGCGTGAAAAGGATGCTGGACTACATGGACCATGGGTCTGATTCAGCATGGCTTTTCTTATGTTCTTAGGAATCCTTCAGTGGCTAAACTGGAGCTTGCCAGTTTGTTTTGGCCTCTTTGTGCTCAACCCTTAGTTGCACCAGCCAAGGTCGTTTAGAAAGCCTCATACTTTCATTTCATTTAATCAGATCGGATCATTTAATTTAAGTACAGCTCAGCTTTACTGCTAATGGGGGATAAGAAAACTTCAACTCTCAGGTAAGTTGATGGTGTACCTGAAATAATAACACTGGCCATAAGTAAATAAAATCACAACCAGTCACAGGGACATTTCTGCTCTTAATTCTCTTCATAAGAATCAAGAAAGATCCCACAGAATTTGGAACAGTGCAGGAAATAGCAGCCGACATGATTAAGCGGCTGGGGCAGCTGAGGAACGTTTACAAGGTCTGGGATCTTTTAGCTCAGGGGAAAAGCAACGCCCAAGCCCAGCCAAGTGAGAGTTAAGGAAGCCATGATACAGGAGTACAAGAGCATTAATGGCCTGAAAAAATCGGAGCAATGGGGTCATGCGAAGGAAGAAACAGATGGTTGGGATTTTCAGAACAGCTAAAAGGATGTACATCTCCATGAAGCACACAGTTAATATGGCATTTGTCCCTACAAGATGTAGAGATCACCAGCAGATTGGATCCCTCTGAAAAGAGAGCAAGCGAATTCATCAATAATGAGGCCATCGGATGCCCACTTTTTCTTCTCCCTGCCTTTCTTCAATTGTTGCGTGACTTTTTCTAATTGTGCTCATCAGTGGGGTGCATCTCAGAAATGTACGCATTATCCTTCCGCTGAATAAAGTGTATTTGTGTGCATTTTTCAAATGTACATATGATCATACATTTTTTGTGGGGGATGTTTGTCCATGAATCACATTTGTAAGCTGAAACTGCCGTTTGCATTCAGGTCTGTTTGGGCCAGGAAATGCAAGCTGGGCAAATCCTGATCAGAACTGCACTGGCACGAGTTGCTCACACTTCTCTGCTTCCATGGTTCTCAAAATGTCGCCTATCCGTGCTCTTGGCAAACCCTGGGCACTGGAAGGAAATTCATATACTGTACCTATGCCTTTATGCATGGTATTCTTTTGCAGAGCGATACCGTGCAAGGGCCCTGGACAAAACAATTATGTGCAGATGGAGCAGGGAAGGAAAGATCACATCCGTTCTTCTCCTGCCCTGCAGAAGCGCTTAGATGGCCAGTTTCAGCCATTTAGGTCTTCTGCCTTGGACTGGAAGGAGACGCGGTTGAGGCACCCTCAGGACACTGCAAGGAAGTATCCGTCTCTTCCCCTTGCCATCCCTGCAAGCATCCACAAATTGCTGCCTCCAAGGTTGCATTTGTGACTGTGCAGTTGACACAGTTGTTCAAGGATAGGCTAGACATGTACATGGTGGGCATGTCGTGAGTGGAGCCAGCTGGAGTCGGCGGTCAGACTAGATGGCCCGGGAGATCCCTTCTGCCTCGCCCTGTTTCTGTGTTTCTGTGTTCTTTCCAGACTGGCTGCAGAGCCCCAGTTGCAAACCTGGAGCACGTTTCCAAGGTCAAAGCTGGAACTCTGAATTCTCCCTCGGCCTCAGAATTGTGCTGTTAGAAAAATTATGCCAGATTCCATATAACCAAAGCAGCAATAATGTTTCTAGACCAACAAACTGTACTGACTTTCCTTTTCCTTTAGTGCACACTTCTCCAGACCTAATAAAAGGTAATGGCATTAAAAAGTTACAAAGAAAATTTGTTAACATTTTTATTTACTTTCCAAGGCTACATGGTCCATTAGTAAATACCAGGGACATGTAGCCATTTTTCATTGTTCTTGTACCTTCTCATTCTCTTTCCCTTTTAAATGTCCCCAAAGGTAATGCTGTTCCCAATCACGACAACCATATTTTTCCGAAGTGATGCCTCATTTCTCTCCTGCTGCAGCATCCATCAGATTTCATGGCATTAGGGATGTTAATGTTAGCTTTTCAAAACACTCTCCATGCTGTTCCACTCTGGATGAGAGACCTTCTCTTTCATGTGAAGATAACTACCTCCTCTCCCCCAGTTCAAGACTGATGTCTTTGGATAAGCCAAGGTGGTTAACCCACAACAAATCGTAACGTGAAATAAGTGTAGTTGTCAGTAAACTTTGAGACTCACACTATTTGAGGTGGAAGAGTCAAGCCAATCTCTCCATTGATGATGAATGCATCTTTCTAGATGTCATAGATGACTGGAGCATAAAAAAAGTCAGCTAGAATTATGCCAGGCAACAAAGTCAAGATGGAATGCGTGTTCTATGTGGTGGTCAGAGAGACCAAAGAAGTTGGAGGAGGACGTAACAAATGTGTGTATGCATGTGAAGCGGGGGCGGCGGGGGGGATCTGAGAGCCGGCGTGGCGCAGTGGTTAAGAGCGCGGGACTGGGACTCAGGTGATCCAGGTTCTAGTCCCTGCTTGGCCATGGAGTCAACTGGGTGACTTTGGGCCAGTCACAGACTCTCAGCCCAACCTACCTCGCAGGGTTGTTGTTGTTGTGGGGATTAGATGGAGGAGGAGAATGATGTAAGCTGCCTTGAGCCCTTTGAGGAAAAAGGCAGGATAGAAATTGATAGATAAATAAATAAATACAATCTGAAGACCTGACATGAAACCCCATTAATTCTTCTAGGGTCCCTCAAATGACTGTGCCCCCTGCCCCAGCCCTACAACCATGAAAATGGTGGGACGATTTTTCTTTTCGAGTTCTTTTACTTATTTGCAGCACATCTAGAACATTTCCCATCTGAACATATTTCAGAGCCACAAACAATGAAAATGTAAGAAAGAAAGAATATTACAAATGCTCAAAGTGGGATATCAGTGAAGTGACGGGTCAGCTGAGGAAGGCTTCCTGAGCCGTAGTTGTTTTCAGAAGGGGCTGAGAACAACACAGTGCTGGTGCCTCCTTGACTTCAAGTCACAAGGAGTTTCACAACGAATGGAGCCACTTCCTTGAAGGCTCTTCTGTTGATGGACCTCAGTTGGGCCATATGCACACGGAGGAGCACCAGGGGCATGCCGGCCGATTGCTTCAGTGACCAGGTGGGCTGCTAAGGGAGAAGGGATCAGGCATCCCAACCCAGGCTCTGGGCTTTAGCCCCTGGGACCACGACCGGAACCCTGGGCTGGGAGTGCATAGCAGATTGGCATTGCAAAGTGTGAAGGCATTCCAGGATTCATCTGATTCTAGCACAACCTTGTGCTCACTGCAAGACCTGACACAGAGGGTGCATCTCTCAGTATCTCTGAAGATGGTTGTGCGGTCCCTGCTAGCTCAACTATCTTCAGAGAAGGAGAGCCCTGCATTTCATGAACCGGCCTGTTTCTTCCAGACTCAGCTTGCTAGAAGGAAGTAAGCCTAATTAAGTCATCTGCCTGCCTCCATACTGTAGAGATGATGGGATCAGTCTAGATACTCTTCACATGCTTCCACCTAAATCGGTTCTGCCCAATTATTGCATCAGCCTATTTTTAAGAAGAACAGCATGGCCATTTGCATTTATTTCCATAAACATTTTTCATGCGTTATATGCACACTCCCTTATATGCTTATGCTTTCAATGCAATGTTGAACCAAAAACTAATGATGGGTGAACTTGCCCCATGCATTTGTGTTATTTACTTGGAAAATAACAAACGCTCCATGGGGGCTCAGTCAAGGGCTCTTCCTCAAACAGAATCTTGTCTCTGCTTAAACAAGCATGCATACATATCCAAGTGCTTCTAGGGAACTCTAACTTGGGAACACACGGTGCCTCTTGGAGCCAAAGCAGTGGTGGCACTGTGGGAAGCTGCGGCAGAGCCTGTAGGATGGGTAAAATTGGTTTGGGCACATCATGAGAAGGCAAATCTCCCTGGAGAAAACAATCCTGCTAGGGAAAGTTCCAGGCAGCCGAAGAAAAGGAAGACATAGAAACAGAGAAACTGAGCGAGTCAGAAGGGTCCTCCCAGGCCATCTAGTCTGACCCCCCGGCTCCAGCTGGCTCCGCTCATGACATGCCCACCATGTGGACGTCCAGCCTATCCTTGAACACCCTCACCGATGGGGCCTCAGCCACCTCCCGTGGAAGCCCATTCCATACCCCAGGGGTCCTAACTGTCAGGAAGGGCTTCCTGGCATCCAAACTGAACCTTGGTTCCCTGAGCTTTGCTCCGTTGGATTGTGTCCTGCCCTCTTCCACAGGGGAAAACAGGTCTCTACCCACCTCCGTGTGACACCCCCTCACGTACCTATATGTCGCCAACAGATCCCCTCGGAGCAGTCTCCTCTGCTCCAGGCTGGAAAGACCCAGCTCCCTCAGCCTCCCCTCGCCTCATGTGGCTTTCCCTGCAATCCGGCCACCATCCCTGTGGCCCATCGCTGTACATATTGTAAGAGGGATGAGACTCTATGAGAGGGATGGACTCTGTCAAGGAAGCCACTGCCCAGAATTCACGAGAGCTGAGCAGGGCTGCCATGGGCATTTGGGAAGCTGCTTATTCACAGGATCACCATAAATTGGAGAAGACTTGAGGGCATGTCACACTAACAACAACAACATGTGGAGTTACAAAGCACTTTTCCTCCTCATGCAGTCAGAGAAGCAACAGTCCCATGCCTTCAATTGCCATGTGGAAGGCAGAAAATCAGCAGGTAAAGTTTACAGTTAAGGACAGAGCTGTGAAAATGATCCCTTGAGCACACAGTTGTGAGCCATGAGTTGGATCCGCCATAATATTTATTATTAGGGCTATATTTACTCCTGTATTTATTTTTACTGCTAGGTTATTGTGTTGTGTTGAGTGCAATTACTATTATTTGGGCCATAGAGCAAGAGGGTAGTAATGGGTCTGGATTAGTTAATACAGAAGTAGTGGGGGAGCAGTTTCCTGGCTTGTTTCCAACAGACAATAGATGATTGTTGGGTCCAGAAAGGGATGGTGGTGGAGGGAGTTGGGACTAGTAGCTTGTATAAGCAGAAGAGGTTTGCTTAAGGCTTTGGCACGCCATTAAGTAAATATGTTTCTTATTTTAACCTCTTGAGTGCCCCAGGCCCTGCAAGACTCCTTCACTGACTTGCCTGGATGCTAGGAAATACAGGTCATTCTCGCCTACTGATTATAAGGGGCTGGTCTTGTCAGATATGTCTGTGGGTGGGAAAGCCTTCCAAAGGTCTAACTGGATTAGCTCACAGGTCAGAAACTACGTACCCAGCCTTAGTGGCCTAGAAACTCAATCCTCTGGTACAGTTACCTAGATTAGGTTTGTAGGAAGTTTGTGGACCAGCGTTGCGTCAAATGGAGATGAAAGGTTGCCCCATCATAGGGATCTTGGCAAGAGTGCAAAAGAATCTTGTAACATTTTAAATGCTAATAAATATATTTAAATGCTAACAAACCAGCTTTTCCCAACATGGAACATCACCTTTCAAAGGTCTTTGAGAATGTCAATAAATATGTTGGCATTTTTCACTTGGACTTCTGAAAGACTTTTTGCTACATCCCTCACCAAAGCCCTTTGAGCAAACTCAGCAGTCATGGAATTAGAGGGGTGGACCTTTTATGGGTTGTTGTTAGTTGCGAAGTCACGTCCGACCCATCGCAACCCCATGGACAACATTCCTCCAGGCCTCCCTGTCCTCCACCATCCCCTGGAGTCCACTTAAACTCACGTCGACTGCTTCCGTGACTCCATCCAGCCACCTCATCCCCTGCCGTCCCCTCCTTCTTTCGCCATCTATTGTTCCCAGCATTAGGCTCTTCTCCAGGGAGTCCTTCCTTCTCATTTGGTGGCCAAAGTATTTGAGTTTCACCTTCAGTATCTGGCCTTCTAAAGAGCAGTCAGGGTTGATCTCCTCTAGGACTGACCGGTTTGATCGCCTTGCAGTCCAAGGGACTCGCAGGAGTCTCCTCAGCACCACAATTCAAAGGCCTCAATCCTTCAGCGCTCAGCCTTCCTTATGGTCCAGCTTTCACAGCCATACCTTGCAACTGGGAAAATCATAGCCTTGACTATACAGACTTTTGTTGGCAGGGTGATGTCTCTGCTTTTTA